>NC_135535.1:62230338-62538984 GCF_045843805.1 Urocitellus parryii | reverse complement strand
TGGTCTATATGGGGGAATTTATTCTGGATTTCCCACATTAGGGTCGACCACCAAATTTAGAGATCTGGAGAAACGGGGTGCTAGGAATTTTAGTATCAAAGGTAGAATTCAGGGCAGTAAAATGTTTCTCTTTCAAGGCCTCAGAAGCACCTCCCAGCTGCTAGGATACAGAACCAGATTTTTTTTTTTTTTCTGAAAAAGGCAGATGGGTGTGGGCAAACTGACAAAATTGAAAAGGCTTAAATTTGCCTTGCACCTCAAAAAAAAAAAAAAAAAAAAAAAAAGGAAATGGGGACCAAGATCTTGGGCTTTGATTTTGTTGTTAACTTTAAAATGTTTGTGATTAAGCAGCTATTGAGGACCTAGGAAATGAGGAGACCAGATGTTAGGGATGGTCTTGGGGGGAAATGTCATTCTGTCTCAGACATGGACATGGAGATAAGGGTTACTTTGAGAGTTCTGAAGCCCCAAACTCTCACCTCTCCTGCTGCTTTCCTAAGACTGTCCAGGGCTGGTCTAGCCCTCTAGGCTCTTTAGAGGACATCCAGGGCAGGCTTGGTTGGGAGACTGTCAGTGGCCTGGGAACTACTGTTCTTGTCTGGGGTGGAGTGGGAGTTTGTGAGGGAACCCCAGTAGGAATGATGTCGGTCTCATCCTAGAAAAAATGGTAAGGTTAGGGAGGGTATGCTTTTTCAGTTCCTTACCCTTACCAACCCTCACTGCCTCAAGGCTACAAATCTTTGCAAAGCTTTGATTCCCCCAGATCCAACTTTATTACCTCCATTTATTAAGGAAAATATTAAAATATTAAAACTCGGCACAGCAGGAGGAGGCAGCAGACCCCCCAGCTCCGAACCCTTCCTTTTCCCTCCCTGCCTCCCCTCCCTGCTCTTTCTGTACTCGCCTGGAGCAGCGGGCCCTTGGGGAGTGGGCGGTGAATGGGGGTGGGATGGGGGTCGGGGGGATGCTCCCTTTCCGAGAGAATTGGGTAAACATGGCGACCGCGGCGCCCATTTGCACACGCTACACAAATGCATCGCATTCCCGGTTGTTTGCAGAAAATTTACAGCTGAGTAATAAAAGTTTACGATCGACTCACAAGTTGGATTGGCCACAAGAAGTCATGTGGATTCCATCCATGAACGTGAACTTTTTATTGTGGTTTGTCCGTTCCGAGCGCTCCGCAGAACAGTCCTCCCTGTAAGAGCCTAACCATTGCCAGGGAAACCTGCGCTGGGCGCTGCCTTCATTATCAGTATTTTTTTATTAATCTGATTAATAATTATTTTCGCCCCATCTAATTTTTATCCTCCCAGGTGGAGTTGCCGGAAGGTGGGGGCACCTAGGGAGGTCGGTAATGAGAGGGGAGAGGCAGGAGTTGAGGGTATCTCCCTCTCCCTACCCAGACCCTCTGGCCCCCAAGGGGCAGGAGGAATGCTGGAGCAGGAGTTGAGATAGGGAGCTGCAGATGCCTCTCCCCCTCCCCTCTCCTAGGCTTTCTCTCCAGACCCCTTCCTGCAACTCTCCTTAATTTTATTTGGCTTTTTGATGATCAGGACTATTCTTTTTTATTTTAATTTATATAAAGTATATGTGTGTGTGTGGAGCTGAAACAGGCTCGGCAGCGGCACAGAATGAGGGAAGACGAGAAAGACAGAGAGTGGGAGAGAGAGAGAGAGGCAGAGAGAGAGGGAAAGAGGGAGAGTGACAGCAGCGCCCGGTAAGTGTTTTCTTATTGGTTCAAATATGTAACTAATGGTCCGTAGCTGGGTGGCGGTTTTAAGATAAGGGCAGCAGCGGCTTGTCTTGGTTAGAGAAGCTAGGGGGCTGGCGGAAGGGTGGGCGCGTGGGTAATTATGGGGAGAAAAAAGTGGGGCGTAGATGGGGTTAAATTGGAATACTGGTAACCGGTAGAGGGGCAAATGTGCTGTCCTGATGTCACTGTGCGCCGGAGTTGAGGGTCGGGGGCTCGAGAATTTCTCCTGTGGGGAGCAAGCTGGGGTCTAGGGCGCCGGCCGCCTGATGCCCACTGTGTCTATACCTGTTTATTATAGATCTGCCTACTTTGGCTAATGGGACTGAAACGGAGGGGTCTAGAAGCTCAAACTCCAGGGCAGGAGCGAGAACCTGTAGGCTGCGCCCATTGCCCCCAGAGCAAAATATCCCCCCCAACCTCCAAACAAACTTTCCAGAACCCCCTCCCTGTCCAGCAGCCCCCTCCCTCCCGCAGAGAGCGACCAAAAGAGCTCACACATGCGCAGTGTGGGCCCAGGGCTGGGCCGCAGAGCAGGAAGCGAGCGCTGCTAGGCGGGCGGCAGCGCCTGTTAATTGGCAATTAAGGGGGAGGCTAGTGGCTGGTGCGCGTCAGCCGAAGGGAGAGCGTCTGCCCACCCCCTGCTCCCGCCCCTACCCTGGCGGATGGAAGGATGGGAGGTGCCCTGCACTGCGGGTGGAGGGTGGAGGGTGGAGGGTAGAGGGTGGGGGTTGGGGATGCAGTACTCAAAAGCCATCTTGTGCTCGGAGGAAAGAGGCCTATCCGAGTTCCAATCTGGGAGCCAGCGCCCTCCATCCCCAACCTCGGCCATTCCACCGGGGTACCCATTGAACAGCCTCACCCACCCCACATAGCTGCTCTAGGCTAGGATCTGCCCCTTCCCGGGCGGTGGTCGGAATTCAGGAGGCCTTAGGCTGAGGGGGGACTGGACAGGCCTCGAAGGCAGGGCCTCCTGGGTGCTGTGGAGGCAGTGAGGATGGTTGGATCTTGCGGTAGCGGCCAGAATAGGGTGGTCAGGAGAGTCCTGAGCGCTCAGGATCTTCCTAATAATTGGTGCTAATGGCATGTTGTGTAGACTTAACCTGACACATATGGTTTCATAACACAGTGGCTTAATTTCTTCCAAATGTACGTGGCCCTGAATGTGTTGCACTGTGATATATGACCCCGCCCCGCTCCCCAGCCTGGGTCCAAGGCAGCCCTATATGTTGACTTTCTGTTTATAAAGCCCGACGCATATGCAAATGCTTACACAACCAAGCAGACACACCCCAGAGTTGGGGAGGGGACGTATTCCTGGCGAAGTTCGAGAGTCTGGGGGCCAGACTCACCTTCAATGTGGGCCAACATGCTCCCCCCCATTCTCTCCCAGGGTCGCGACTGGGATTTTGCGCCAAGCCCGCGTGGGGGGAGGGGAGCGCTCCTTGATTTCCTGTTAAACCCTGACCGGTGGCCTGAGGTGGGGGGGTTAGGAAGGGGGAGGGAACCCGTTTTTATCAAACTGTTAAAAAAAATAAGGTTCGACTACAATCAAATCAGACCCCTTGGGCCCTAGCTGACGGTGAATCTTCTCTCCCCTCCCCCCACAATCCCTTTCCCTTCCTCTCCTGCCCCCCCAAAATTCCCCTTTCGCAGTCGACATAAAGGCCTCGGAGGTATTCTCCCGGGGGAAGAAATGGCATTTTCTCTCCCCCTTCCTACTCCCCACCCCCAATAGGACTGGTGTGTCGGCAGAGGCGTCTGCCGAGGGGCTAATTTCGCGTTCCTTGTTTACGATCGAGAAAAGCGCTTGGCTCTTCCCAAATGGGCCCAGCCCGCCGCCTGCTCCGGCTGCCGCGCGCTCTCCCGCGGCGCAAGCACGGCCCAGGGGCTGGCGCCCGGGGAACCAGGCAGCGGCCGGCTGGGACTCGAGTCTGTGGGACCTGAAAAGGGCAAGGGGAGTACAGTGGGACTGTGGAGGGGCCCGGGAGGCCCGAAAACCGGAGCCTTTCTCTTGGCGTATTGTGGGAACCGCAGACCGGTGAGGCCTCTATTTCTCTTTCGCCTGTATTTTGTCCGCCCCTGGCCTCTGTGGATGGCCGCACTGACGTTGGGAGGTGGGGGGCACAAATCTCCTTTGTTATCACAAAAAGAAAAGCGTTTCGGGAGAAGGCTATTCAGGCCAGTGGTTATTCACCTGGGATATTAGCGGGACCCCCCTCCCATCAGAGGGGCGGTCCTGAGCAAAGCAGGGGTATTTCATTAGGCCTACAGGGATCTAGTTGAATGTGCTAACAGCGAGATTTCGGGGTGCTAGGATGCAAGGTTGACAGGTTAACAGCACCATCCTGAGGTATCCTTATATGTGTTTATCGATTTACTGTCTCTTCCTTGCTAGGGTTCTGCAGGCCCCCACTTTACCTATGCCCTTCCTCGTGAAATAGAGGGATGCAGAGATAGCAGGGCACCAGGCACTGGCCCTGGTTTTTCAATTTTCCGGTCTGGCTAGGGGAGAAACCAGAAGCTAGTCCTCTGCTTCCCAGTTACTTTCGTTTTTTCTCCCCCTTCTTTCTTTTCCTCTCTGGTGCTCAAATGGAAAGCACCAGGGGATCCCCCAGTGGCAGCCCTCAGCTCTTGGCAGGCCAAATTCTCTGTGGATGTGGTCCTCACTGCAGGAGATCTCTTCTGTGATTATCTAATAATAGCCATAGTGGCTGATAATAGAATCTGGCAAAAGAACTCTGCAAACCTAGTGCTGAGGCTGGGCAGAAACACTGATCTGTGGATCAGGGCCTGGCAACTTTCCCCAGAGCCCAGGGCCCCAGCATCCCATTCTCCTCTGAACCCACCCTTTGGGCACCCTCAGGCCTGCCCCTTCTGGGGCTTTGTTAGTTCAGCAATCACATCCTCTGTGTTACATTCTGGGTTCCTAGCTAAGGAGAAATGGGCAGAGCAAACACTTTCTCTCCTTGGTCTGTCAGTTGTGATCCCCACGGAGAATGCGACCTTGTTTGGAGAAGGCAACCTTGTTTGGTTGAATGTTGTGTTCTGAAACCAGCTGTGGTGACTTTATGCATTTAGTATATACAGGCTCAAATGTACAGACTCAGACTTATGCATGAATATATGCAGTCTCATATTTCCTTGGTGGTTAATTGTATATTACCATGCCTATATTCACTCAAACTCCGTTTTATGTGCGTGCAAAATTTTGTTAGCCCCCACTAGATGAGAGTGGGCTCATGGAAGCACCTGGTGTACCAAAGAGGCCCTCTCTGCTGTTTTGCTCAAATATGTGTGCTCTGGAATCGGAGTATGCGGGTCCAGTAACCAACGGATGCTACAAGAGCTTTCTCAGACTTTACTGCTTTTGCTGTCTGTGCAGCTGGACTGGGGAAATACTAAATCCCTTCTGTTTTTCTTCCTCACCTTCCCGCATACTCCTCCAATTGACAGGCTTTGTTACAAGGGAACCCAGTCATCTTGAAAGTGAGGTCTCTGGGGCGTTTTGTGGGGGTACTGTGGGCCTCTGAGCAGTTCCCAGCAGTCAGAACTGGAGTCTGGCTGCCAGAAGCCTCACTGGGGCGGTGAAGGGATTGGAGTAGTTAATGAGGTGACTCCGGGCAGTGGTCTGGGGTGACTGCCGACCAGACCAGGGTGTTTGGAGAGGCTGGTGTAGAAGGCTAACTAGAAGGGTTAGGGGTTCTGTGACCATCTCTCCCTCCCTCTGCTTATTCTGTCCACTCACCCCACCCTACCCCAGATTTGACTGTGTAAGGGGCCCAATTAAGAGTTAAGGTCCCCTGTCTGTGCAGATCTGGTTACTGGTGGGATTGCATTTTAATCCTGACTGCAGCCTGGACCAAAGCAAAGCCAGGCTAAGAAAGAAGGCCGATGGAGACTTTCAGGAGTGGAAACTGGGCCCTGCCGCCTTCGGGCCTGGAGCACTCAGCATGGGCTGCTACTGGGAATTAATCTGCCTCCTTTCCAGCCTTTCCAGCTTCTGGGGCCACGAAAAGACAAGGACAGAGGGAAATAAAAATGTCAGTAGAAAGCCCTATAAAAGAAAGTAAGAACAGGAGCAGGGCTGGAGGGGTTTTCTGCTACTCCCAAGGCACTCAGGTTCCTCCCAAGAATCTCCTGTCTAGACTTGCTGTGCCGGAGGCCCACAGCAGCTATTTTTCCACCTTCCTTCCACACTTACTGCAGGCAGACTCAGGCTTTTGAGCCTTGGCCACCTGGGGCGCTGGGGTGACATTACCCCAGGACCGTGCCCCTCACCCAGCCCATGTCCTCTGCCACGGCGCTGCAGCCGCCCCTGTTTATTGTGTCTGTGAGTTGTTTACTTGTTTTGTCTGCTGCCACCCTGCGTCAGAAACCCGCCAAACCAGCAAATTCCCCTAGAAGAACAAAGTGCAGCACTAACCCAAACTCCCTCCCCTTTCCAACACCCTTCTCCCACCCTAACACTCTCCCTCATCCTGCCTTTCCGAGGGGAGGAAGCAGAAATTGTTCTAAAATAGGGCAGCTGTTTAAAGGGTCAGGGAATTATGGGGACACCATAAACCTCCGGGTGTCCTGGTGGCAGAGACTCACAAGCAGCCCTTCTTTTGCCTCCAGCTAACATTTCTTCCTTCCCCCTGGTAACCTCTTGGCTAGGGGGGGCACAGTCATTAAGAAAGTTGGGCTCCCCTCGCTGCACTCCTCCATTCTTTTCTGCAGGAGTTTCCCTGAGACACAGGTTGTTGGGTTTTTAAATCAGGGTAATGTTGGTAGATTTGTGAAGCTAGACAAAGCATATCATTTTTCTCACTTCGTTCTCCTCAGCCCCCCAAAATAGCAGTGAATTTAAGTAAATCCTACAAAATTAAATTGCCCCTTTGCTAAAGATCCTATAAATCTCCAATCCCGCCAGGTGTAGAGTAGGAGAGGCTGCTGTTCGCCTTTAATTTTGCTCCTGGCTATCAAATCTAAAAGAGTATCATGGAAGTAAGTAATATTCTTGTTTCTGAAATTAATCCCCCTCCTCATCTCTCTCCCTCTTTTCACCAACGCATATTAAATGGTTCTTTCAGACTGCAAACAATAAAGGATAAAATTATTTATAGGGAAAAAAATGTTTTATTGTTGGCTTATTGTTCCAGAACATAATAATATTTTATTTTCAAGCAGGAGAAGTTAGACCAGGGAATAAGAGGAGAAAAGGAAGAAAAGTGAGGGGAGATTGGGCACCCACACACAAAAATCCTGTTGTACATAACTTTTATGACATTTACAATTTCCACATGACAATTCACTGTGATGTCATAAGTGCCTAGTTCTTGAATTTTGCAACTCTCATAAACCTCCAAAACGGGTCAAAGCAAAGCTTGGATGTTGAGAGGCATAAGAGAAACCAGAAGTTGGGGCTCCTTTGAGCTGGCACAGAGCAGCACACCCCCTATTGCCCCTACCTGTTTGTCTGACACCCTCTTGAGGCCCTAAAATATTCTGAATATTCAGGATTTAAATTTTTATTCCTGGGCCAAGCTGGGACACTTGCTTTGAAATGTCCCTAAACATCTGAGCTCCCTCCCCATTCCCAATGGGACTGAGGTGCTAAGTCCCCCAAGCCCCTTCCTCAGCTGATATTCAGCTGCTTATGATAAAGGTGAGAGGCTTGAGGGCCAGGCCCCAAAAAGCCAGAAATGATTTTTTCCAGATGGAACCGGAAGGGGGCTCAGAACTGAGTGTGATAGGGCAGAGATGTTTGGGACCTATTTTAGTTTCTAACTATAAGCCAGAAAAGTAAGTTGAAAGGCCAGACAAACACCAGTGTGTGGGGGGGCTTATCTGCTGATGGCAGCAGCAGCAAGTGGGGTGCCAATAAAGAAAAGCCAGGCAGAAATATGGAAAGAGAGAGGGAGGAAAGGAAATATGACTTAAGTTAGCAGAGCCCCTCCATATACCTTTCTTCTCTGTTGAATTACAATAAAGCAAAAACAGCTCAGGCAGTCTCTGAAGTCCTCAGAAGACTAGTCACCAACACAGGCCTCAGAGGTGTTTGAGGTGGTTCTCAGAAGCTTGATGTGCCTCATCTGGACCCTTCCCCCACTCCCTGCTGACCCCCAACTCCCTTTAGCTGGCCAGCTTGAACCCTATTCCTAGAATATCAGCACCTACAAATGGGATCCATTTCCAGGTTGGGTGTGTCGAATTTCATTTTTCTCCAAGAGCCTCCAAGCCTGAACTTACAAAGGAGAGTGTTCCTTTTTGGAATGCAGTGTGTGTATGGAGGGGCTATGTGCTCAGAAAACTACAATTTCTATGAGAAACTGGGAACACCTTGGATGAGTTTGCTTTGGTGTCCCCTAAGAGACCAGTCTCCTCGTTCAGGTTCTCTGACAGATTTGGAAGCTCTCTTTGCAATCCTTTTATTCAGGGTTCTACGGAGATCAAAGGAGCTTGCACACCAAACATTAAGCATTTGAGTAGGGTTTATTTTTTTAAATTTTAAATTAAAAAAATCTAATCACATGCTACAGGGGCCAGCTGAGCAGTCACTCCAGAACAGAAAAGCCTTAACCAAATAGTTCGATTGTGAGGTGAGCTGAGCAATTGTTGAACCGGCTTTCTCTGTAAGAGGGATTTCAGCCCTCGCCCAGTGGCACAAAAGGGGCCGGCGGGGCAACCGCTCTTCTCTGGCTCTGGAAAACTAGAATTAGGAATGGTGGAAGAGTAGAGTCTGGCAGCTGTAGTAGCTTCCAGGCAGCCAAGCACCCAGGCCAAGGGAGTGCTGAGTCCTGTGGCTCCAGTGTTGGGGTCCTTGAGCAGCTTTCGGAGGCACCAAGCTCTAATTGGTGGTACAGGCAGCCAGAAATGGACTGTGTTGTATCTGTGTATGAGTGTGGGTGAGTCACAAACATCCTGACATAGTTGGGGATCTGGGGAGAGAGAGGAGCCCTGCAGAACACAAACTAAGGAGGACCTTTGGAAAAGATTCTCCCCAAATAAAAATTCCAGATCTCATCGTGTTCATTTCACGTGTCCCTCCACCAAAAATTAATCTATTTCCCAGAGTACAGTGAACCGGAAAGGCAGGCAGAGCAAGGCCTGCCCATGAACCTCTTCAGGCTCTGGGTAGGGGCAGTCCCACCACTCTTTTCCCAGTTCCATCAAGGGAGCTACCAGCCTTTCCCTGGCCTACAGTGGGACAGGGCTCAAATAGGAGTGACTTAAGGCACCCTAGGAAACCCCCAAATGCCCAGCTCCAAGGTGACCCTTAGCCTTGGGTAGTCCAGGGCGGTGACTGCACCCCACTCAGGCCCAAGGCGCCAGCAGTAAATTCCTCTCCTATAATTAGTACTCACCGAAAGCATGTGTTTTGGATTGGGGAGGGGGAAGACTGGAGCATGGAGTGCCAACTTTCCCCCTTCATTCCTTTTCTGCCTTTTTGAATTCTGTCTTTGAATCCACTAATTACAGCTCTGAGAGCAAAAAAACTGCTTTTGACACCAAGCCCCTTCTGAATGGCTAATTCTAAAAGCTGAGGGGCCGGAGAAGCTCCTAAACCTGCCGGTCTAATGGGAGGTGTTCTCTGATTTCTCTAGGCTTGTTTTATAGAAACAAAGAATGAGTTTGCTCGCTCCCTCCTTCCCAAGACTTGTGCATATTTACAGAGCTCAACTGCAGTTTTAATAAAACATCTGTTCTTGCTTCTGCTGATGAGTTTCCATAATTGTTTTCAGACAAATTTAACAGGAAAATATAAATATATTTAGAAAAATCCACGCTCCAGTTTCTTCCCCTCCAGATAGCCATGCTTTTGCCAAAAAAATAAAATTAACATGAAATGGGAAAAGGAAAAAATAATCCAATGTAGGGAAGATCGAGCTAATCTGACCTACTCTACCCCCTTGGAGCGAATCCTTCCAGCAAATTTCAGCTGCATAATTAAAGATCTAACTGAAAGGAGGAGGCTTCTTTTCTCAGAATCGGAAGGTGATGGAGGAATAAACTGTGTTGGAAATTATTTTTGCCTTCAGTCTTTAAGCAGTGGGGGAATGTATTTGTATTTCTGCTTCCCTTTTTCTCCCCCCTCCAGCATTTCTGCCTTTTTTTTCCCCCAGCAGCTGGTTTCTGTTCATTATAAATCCGCGAGACCTTTCAGTCTCTGCCCTCTGTTTAGGGATGTAATAAAACACTTAACTTTCAGGGCCTGAGACTTACTTTCTGTTCCTCAGATCACCACCCCCCAAGCCCACCGACTTTAGGCCCCAAAAGAGAATGTCCCCAACTTTGGGGTCCCTTTCCTCTCCAGAACTGCTTAAGGAGAGGCTCAAGGAAACTTAAGCATCTTTGCTGGGGGGCTGTTGCAATGCTTCCCCAAGAAACCCCTTCTTTCTTTCCAGCTCCCTCCCTCCCACCCATCCATAAAAGAGGTCTTAAAATACATAGAAAAATCAACACTCATTGAAAGCGAAACCTCATTAAGACATCCTATCTTCCATCATTCAATTTGTTGTACATTGCAACAATTTAATATCTTGAAGGAAATATCACTGACATGATTTATCCCTCTAGCAATCTTGCTTTGAAATTGGGGGGGGGATTTACTCTTTCTTCCAGCCTCTTCTACTTGTTACACCGCTACCCTCAGGGCAGAAAGGAGGCTGGCAAATCTGAAAGAGGCTACTTGCATCCAGGGGTGCTGACTTGTTTCCTATTCCAGCTCTAGGGTACCCCCTCCCCTTGTTCTCTCTTCCCCCTACCTCTTGCCCTCCAGGGAAATTGGAGCCCCAGCCAGCTGTTGGAAACCTCTGCCCAGGCATGCCATGAATTCGAGGACAGCTGGATTCAAGGGAAAAAAAAAAAGTAACTCACACACACTCGTGTCTATGTGTACCTGTCATAACACCCCAAAATGAGATAACTTCCTCTTAAAATTCCTTTCTTAATGTGAGCATCCTCCTCTATCCTTTCACCTTCCTCTCCTTGGGAAGAAGAAAGTGTAGTCTAAAGGGAGAAACCTTTATAATTATGGGGATCTTTCTCCTATCCACCCTTCTAAATGCCAACCAATTTTCTTCCTTTCTGAAGGATGGGGTCTGGATATTTTTTACAGCCAATACAAATCGTCTTGTAGTAAGACTCTTCAACCCCCTAAAGAGGTTCATGTATTAACTAACATGTTGACTGCACCAGCTCCTATACACTGTCTGCTTTTGGGTTTGAAACTTTATTTTTCCCCCCTAGCGACACTCCAGGGAAACCTTAACGTTACAGAAGATGAATAAATGAGTTTTTTTCCCAGCGTAGTCCCGTTTATGGCTTTATTGCTACCCATTGATTACTTCGCTTTGTTACACAGAAGGAAAAGATCATAAAATCCGGCGACATCCGGGTTCTTGTTATAGCCAGTTACCGCCCCCCCCCAAAAAAAAGTGAGGGGGAAAATATAAGCTTTCACTGATTCCTGCATACGCCCACCACCCATTTTTTTGTCAACTGAAAGCAGTTTTAGCCTATGTCGCCATATCAAATTAGGTTTGAATTAAAAAGGGGCAAACCCCCTTCTGCACACCTTCGTAGTTTCAGTTCGCCAACTGCGGCTGTCTCAAGCCTCTGACCCAGCTGCATTTTTTTCTAACCATCTCTTTCTTCCTCTCAGCTCCAAGGTGGGGAGAAAAAGGAGGGAAAGCCTGCTGAGAGTCTGGGGTGACTGGCACTTGGGAAAGAGTTCCCCAGGACCTCTTTGCTAGAATCCTCAGGCATCAGAACTCAGGTCCAGGGGCGCCTCCCGTGGCAGGGCAGTGAATCCGGAGCGGGTAGGGGTTTCTGACTTGTGCAGGGGCTTGAGCTTCAAGAAGCTAACTGTTCATTAGAGCCCCAGCAGTCTTCTCTCCTCTTCCAGACTGGATCCTGTGTGAATTACCCCACCGGCCCTCGCTGGCTTCAAATCATAAATTCTCACCAACATAAACAGGAGTTGATGTCTCTAGAAAGAAGACTCGGGAGTTTTCTTTCTTCTCTTCCCTTCTCTCATCTCTCCCACTTTTTACTTCTTTATCTCCTTTTTCTATTGTATTTTTATACATTTTCCTTTTTAAGCAAAAATGTTGCTAGTATTTCCTCAGAAAGGGTCCTGTGGAGGAGGCAGAAGGGGGATAGGAGGCAGAGGAGAACAGATGCGTGCTTCCTTTGCCAACTTAACTGTTCCCTGCAATCTCAGTCTCACCTCTTTAAACCTAATTGCTCTCCACATTCCTCTAACCCAAGACTCTCAGCCACTCTCTCTTTCCTCTGGGAACCATGTTTTATGAAATTCCTTTTTCCTTTTGATTTTTTAAAATTATTGGACAAAAATATAGCATTTTAGTGATGGAGACTCACCCCATGGAGTGTCAACCAAGATTTCTTGTAGGATTTCTGAGAGCCTTCTCTGAGCTGGGAGGGAATTCCTCCCATGAAGAAAACAGAATGTAATTTTAGAAGGGGGAAGATATAAAAGATGAAATCAGGTTGAAAATACAGAGATTTCTCTGGCCCAGGCTCTGGCCACAGCAGAGCAAAGTTATCTGGGTCTGAGAGATTTCCTGGGAGTACATCTCTCCTTCCCTGGGTCCTAAGGTCCTGTTTATGAACATGCACCCCCTGCTTCACCCCCAAACCAGTTCTCCACATAAATATTTTTAAAAAGAAATCCAAGTCTTACTTTCAAATCACACACTTAGTCTCAACTAGGGAATCAACAGAAGCAGAAGCGATTTTTTTCCCCCTTCTTGACATCTGGCTTGCGATTGGCTGGAAGGGGGTCAGCTGACTTTGTCATTTTGTCTGTCCTGGATTGGAGCCGTCCCTATAACCATCTAGTTCCGAGTACAAACTGGAGACAGAAATAAATATTAAAGAAATCATAGCCCGACCAGGTAAAGGCAAAGGGATGAATTCCTACTTCACTAACCCTTCCTTATCCTGCCACCTCGCCGGGGGCCAGGACGTCCTCCCTAACGTCGCCCTCAATTCCACCGCCTATGATCCAGTGAGGCATTTCTCGACCTATGGAGCAGCCGTTGCCCAGAACCGGATCTACTCGACTCCCTTTTATTCGCCACAGGAGAATGTCGTGTTCAGTTCCAGCCGGGGGCCGTATGACTATGGATCTAATTCCTTTTACCAGGAGAAAGACATGCTCTCAAACTGCAGACAAAACACCTTAGGACATAACACACAGACCTCAATCGCTCAGGATTTTAGTTCTGAGCAGGGCAGGACTGCGCCCCAGGACCAGAAAGCCAGTATCCAGATTTACCCCTGGATGCAGCGAATGAATTCGCACAGTGGTGAGTTTTACAGCTCCGAGATATAAATTAAATAAACTGAACTGGCTTTATGACCGGCTTCCCTAGAAGAACGGGCGGAGAGAGTTTTTTATGGCCCCATAAAAACAATCACGCTCGTCTCCTCGCCGACGCCGAGACAGGGCCCCCTCTTCTGCCCCCTCTGTTTGCCTCCCGCGCTGGCTCACAGGGGCCAGGCCCCCTCAGCCCCTGGTGGATTGGAGGGCTTCAGGGAGAGCTGAGGGGGGAAGGAACAGGGCAGGGGATGAGAGGAAAGGGGCAGTGGTGGGGGAGCCCCAAAGTCGAGTTAGGCTGAGGAGAAGGGAGGGGGAAAGGGGAGGACAGAAAAGTGGGGAGAAGTTTTTAAGGAGCTAGGGTGCTTAGGAGGTGTGGAGCCCAGTCCTTGAGAAATGGGGCCCTTATCCCCAGTATTTGAGTTTTTATAAAAATCAGATTTTAGACTGGCAGCTTTCTGCCTGGTTTTTGCCCCGCCCCCCACCTTTCTTTGGGATACACATCTCCTACCCTATGGGAGGACTGAATGAAGTTGGGGCCCTAGGCTGTACCCCCAGTGGGGGTGGGGCAGGGCAAAAGGCAGAAGACTAGACCTAGAGAGGTCTCGAGCTGCAGGCCAAGTTGGGAGGGTCAGGACTTTGCTAGGGGGAATCGTCTGCAGAGGACGCCTTGCTGATTGTTTTTAGTGTGTTTTGTGCCCGGATCTCTAGGGGTCGGCTATGGAGCAGACCGGAGGCGCGGCCGCCAGATCTACTCGCGGTACCAGACCCTGGAACTGGAGAAGGAATTTCACTTCAACCGCTACCTAACACGGCGCCGGCGCATCGAGATCGCCAATGCGCTCTGCCTGACCGAGCGGCAGATCAAAATCTGGTTCCAGAATCGCAGGATGAAGTGGAAAAAAGAATCTAATCTCACGTCCACGCTCTCAGGGGGCGGCGGAGGGGCCGCAGCTGACAGCCTGGGCGGAAAAGAGGAAAAGCGGGAAGAGACAGAAGAGGAGAAGCAGAAAGAGTGACCAGGACTGTCCTTGCCACCCCTCTCTTTCCTTCTCCCTTTGCTCACCCCAACTCTCCCCTAATCACACACTCTGTATTTATCACTGGCACAATTGATGTGTTTTGACTCTTTAAAGCAAAATTAGGGAGTCAAACGTGGACCTGAAAGTCAGTTCTGGACCCCCTCCCTCACCGCACAACTCTTCACCATTGGCCTCCTCCTCCTCCTAGCTCCCTCGCTAGCTCCTTCTCGGCTTGTCTGCAGGCCCCTTTCCCCGCCCAGGCCTTGGGGGCTCTCAGCCCTGAGCCTTGCTTCAGACTCCACAGATCTCCCTCCACATGAGGACTTGACTCCCCCCACCAGTCGCTTGACGTCCCCCACCCCCGCGCCCAGAGCGGGCTCCCGGGCCTGGGGCCTCTGTTCCCGGGCCTTAGGGCCCGGCCTGGCAGCCCGGGAGAGCCGGAGGCCCAAGGAGGGCGCGCCTGGGCCCCACAGCAACCCCCAGGGCCTCCCCGCAACCCCTGTCCGGCCCCTCTGCCCCAGCAAATGCCCAGCCCAGGCAAATTGTATTTAAATATTCCTGGGGGTCATTATGGCATATTACAAACTGTGACCGTTTCTGTGTGAATATTTTTAGCTGTATTTGTGGTCTCTGTATTTATATTTATGTTTAGAACCCTCAGTGTTCCGATCTCATTTTAAAAAAAAGGGAAAAAAGAGGGAAAATTACAAAAAAAGAAAAAAAGTGAATGACATTTGTTTAGCCAGTAGGAGAAAATAAATAAATAAATCCCCTCGTGTTACCCTCCTGTATAAATCCGACCTCTGGATCCGTTCTCGAATATTTAATAAAACATATTATTTTTAAAAGTTTATATCTGCCTTTCTGTTAATTCGCTCAGCCGCCGGCTTGGAGCAGGCTCCAAGCACTCCCGCGTCTGCCCGCCGCCTGCAAGCCCCCAGTCCTCTGCATTCGCCTTCTTCGGGAGCCGGGCGCCGAGTCCCGGCCTCCGAATTTTCCTCGTGACCGCGCTGGGGGGGCTGGGAAGTCTCTCAGGGCTCCCCACGCGAACCGACACACACCCATTAAAAAAAAAAAAAAGCCGTTTAGGATTTCGGTGGGGGTGGGGGTGGAGGAGCCCGGGTTAGTAGGGTTGGGCTCCAAGCCCCACACAGGCCTTTCTTTCCTGCCTGTGGTAGCATGGGGTCCTCGGCGTCTGAACCCCTAGCCCTAAAGGCTATAGGAGAAGCATTTTCCAGGCACCAGGGTCTCCTCCCCCCCACTCCCAGGACCGTGGGGAGGGGGACGCTCGGCAGCCAGTCCCCGGCCCAAACCAGGCCCGCTGTTGGGAAACGTGGCGGAGGCGGAGAGTTTAGGAGAACCAGAAGAACAGACCGCCGGATTGGAGTCCTTCGGCCGGGACTGAACGACTCAAGGACATCCCGAAAGAGAAAGCCTGGAAACTGAGCTCTCGCCTGTGCTGGGACTCCTGAAGTGGCCTGAACAAAATTCCTCCTTCTTTACCGCCCAGCTCGTCTGGTTCCTTCCTCCTTCTCTCAAACCTGGCGGGTGAGGGGCGCAGCAGTACCCTAACCATTTCTCAGCTCCAGCCTTCTCTCCCCAAGCCCAGTCAGAAAAACCTGAGTGGGCCTAGTGGAGAGGTGGTGTGTATTTGGGGTCGGGAGGGGGGGCGTCTCCTGAAGAGAAAAAAATCCACCAGAGTATTCCAGATTCTCCAAATCCCCGCCAGCGCCTCCGCCTGCGGGAAGGGGGGCTTCTCCTGACAGAGGCGGAGATTTCCTGGGGAGAAAGAGCAAGCAGGAAAGAGTAAGACTTGGGACTAGGAGAGGAGAGGAAGGGGCAGAAGGGCTGCAGAGACCTTGGCCAAAGGCTGCCAATGTTGCCCAGGCATCTGCTCTGCCAGCCCCCTCAGCCGGGTCCTCTCCATGCCTCTGAAGAGCTAAGAAATTGCTCTCCTGTGGGCCTTCTGGATTCAGGTTCCTGGAAAGCCTGGAAAAGCACCAAAGGAAAGATCTCTTTGCTTAGATAATAATTGTGGAGGCTTGAATTTTGCTTCTCCATGCTTTCTAGTAGCATCTATTTTCTTTCTAAAATATCTGGCATGAGTAGTACATGAGGATCACACACAGGGAAAAGTCCTCCCACCCATTTGTGTCCGGTTCTGCATACACACACAGGCACACTTTGAAAACTGCCTTATTGTCACTTTGGGGTCCCTGGCATGATGAGGTCTACCCAAGTCTATCTACCATCTTACTTCCAGGTTCATTCCAGAGAATTTCCAGAACTCTCAGCCTCATGACCTTCCTGTCTAGTTTTGCCCATCCAGGACCCCTTCCTCTTGGGAATTCTGTCCACCTTTCCCAAGGAGTCTACTTTCCCATATTTTTAGGTACCTCCTCAGTAGTACTGGGGCCTTGGGGCCTTGGGGCCTTGCAGGCAAGGGACCTCGACCTTTGGTTTAGGAAACTTGAGATAAGCCCCCTTGGTTCTCCAACCTAGACAGGAGCCAGCCACACTACCTAAATTCCCCTTTCCTCATCCATTTTTAAAGTTTGGAAGGCCCTGGAGGAAGGGAGAATGGGACTATCTATTAAAAAGGCACCTCTGTGTATCTTAAATGGGACCTTATCTTTTCTCAAATTTAAATAGAATTTAAAAGGCCAGCTCAGGGATTTGTTGCAGCTACAACCAGCTTCTCCACAGGGTAGAAAAATCCAGCTGCCAGAAGGCGACCAGAGCTTCAGGATGCAATTCTTCCATGTAGACACCAGGTGTCGCTGTGGGCTCGTTGTCACGGCTACCCCCCAATTCCAAGAACCTTTTTTTTTTCTCTCCCCCTTCTCTCTCTTTCTCTCTCTCACTCCCTCTCCCCCTTGCTTGGGCTTTGCCAACATATCAAGATGCGTTTCGCCGGCTTCCATCACTAACCTCCCGGAGGTCATCAAGCCAAATTTATGAGTGGCCGTGCGAGTCACGTGACTCTATTTAAGGCTCCCTTATTTGGGAAGAGCGCATAGGATAAAGAAAGAGATATCTCCACCTATAAATTGTGCACTTTGGAGAACAAAAAACCCCTCAACTTCAAAGAGTCACAAATCACCCTTAATCAAAAAGGGTGCAGAAATTTTTTTTGGGCCCTCCCCGCCATGAGCTCCTACGTAGCCAATTCATTCTATAAGCAGAGCCCCAATATCCCTGCCTATAACATGCAAACTTGTGGGAACTATGGATCGGCCTCAGAGGTGCAGGCATCCAGGTACTGCTACGGCGGATTGGACTTAAGCATCACTTTCCCACCGCCTGCGCCTTCCAACTCTCTCCACGGGGTAGACATGGCTGCCAACCCCCGGGCTCACCCCGACCGCCCCGCCTGCAGCGCCGCGGCCGCTCCGGGACACGCTCTGGGCAGAGACGAAGCGGCTCCTCTGAACCCCGGGATGTACAGTCAGAAGGCAGCTCGCCCGGCGCTGGAGGAGCGAGCTAAGAGCAGTGGGGAGATCAAAGAGGAGCAGGCGCAGACAGGGCAACCCGCCGGACTGAGCCAGCCACCGGCCCCGCCACAGATTTACCCGTGGATGACCAAACTGCACATGAGCCACGGTAAACTTTAGGACTTCATTTTGCGCGCTCGGGTCCGCCTGGGTTTTATAGGCCATGCGGGGCAAATAAAGAAAAAAAACCTGCGGCCATAAATTTTACGATCCAGGCATCAATGGCTCGTAAAACTGTCCACTAAAAGGCTTAGAGGCTGTGTGCGCCCAAATTTACGACGACATAATTGGATCATAGGAACAAAACGTGTATAAAAGGCAATATTCAATTTTTGGGGGAGAGGGAGGGAGTTAAAAAAATAGAGGGATCTGAAGGGTGAGGAGCGCGGGGCTCCAGAGCGGGGATCCCCCCGCGGCTCCCTCCCTCCCTCCCCTGCGGAGCCGGCTCGGCCGGCGCTCGCGGCTCCGGCGGATTCCAGCGACTCGGGAGGGGCGGGAGGGGGGTCCCCGGTGCCCGGATCTCGAGGGTGCTTATTGTTCGGTCCGAGCCTGGGTCTCCCTCTTCCCCCCACCCCCCCTCAGCCCCTCCGACTGCTGAGTGAAGGCTGCGGTGGAAAGTTTCCTGCCTGGGCGGAGGCGCCTCTCCCGGGGCTAGGTTGGGCTGGGTCGGCCCGCCTGCGGCCCACCGGGCCTGTCTGGCGGTTCTCGCCTCCTCTCCCTCCGGCCGCGGGTGGGGGCCTGGGGTTGGGATGGGACGCTGGGGCGCTGCACGCTATTCACCCCTTCCTGGCTTGGGGGGATTTATGTTCCAGAGACGGACGGCAAGCGGTCCCGAACCAGTTACACGCGCTACCAGACTCTGGAACTCGAGAAAGAATTCCACTTTAACCGCTACCTCACTCGCCGCAGGCGCATAGAGATCGCCAACAACTTGTGTCTCAACGAGAGACAGATCAAGATCTGGTTCCAGAACCGCAGGATGAAGTGGAAGAAAGATTCCAAAATGAAAAGCAAAGAGGCTCTTTAGAGGCAGTGGGGAGGCCCGCAGAGATCACCCCAGCCGGCTTGGGTTCCTCGCGCCTTTTCTTTCGGTTTTCTCTCTATATTTTTGGGTGGGTCAGGGGCTGGAGTACTGGCTCCCGGGCCTCACAGACAAGCGCTTTTTCCTTGGCATTCTGTATCCCCACCAACCCAGGGTTCCTGCCAGGCTGCCGGCATTGCCCCATCTCCCCTCAGCTCAGCTCAGCTCAGAGCTCAGCTTAGCTGGACATTCAGGGCCCAGGGCAAACTCTGCAGGGCCTCCCCAGAGGGCTGCGGCACACCGCAGGCTGGTGCTGAACAAACCTCAGCCTGGGCGGCTTCTTCAGCTCTTTGCCCCAGAGTGGCCCGCCTGAGTTAAGGTGGGCCCGGCCACAGGACCCTCGACCCGACCTCTGGCCTTGAGCTTTCCTTTGTTCCTTGTTAGGCGGGCCAGGCGGCTGCAAGCTGGTGTGAGAGTGCTTATGCCTGGCAGTCTCTTGCCAGAATCGGGGCGATTCCTTATAGCGACTAAACTCGGTCTTCACTTATTAATGATTTGCATATGAAAGGGGGAGATGACTGAACATGGCCTTAGGGTCCTCTTGGTTGCCCTATCCTCTCCAAACCTCTCCCCGGGGGAAAAAAAAGACTGGGAGCCTACCCAATCCGAGCCTGCTGCATGCCCTCTCAGGTCCGCAGCCCCAACCCCCTAGCTAGCTCAGCTATTGGGGTTTCCTGCCACAGGACCCCAGCAAGTGATCCCAGAGGCTCCATGCCATCCCACAGTTCCTGCCATGACTTTCTTTCCCTCCTGCTCCATCGCTCTTGCCCAACTATTTATTGACTCCGGGGTTCTTCCTGAAACTATATTTTGTCATATCAAATAAAGACCAAGAGAGAACAGGACTAAAGACGCAGTGGCTCCTGTCTGTTTAGGGCATGTACTGGGGCAAAGTGTCAAAATGAGCTGTGAGGGTTAGGGGAGGCCTACAGTCTTTAAGCCTCTCCTTAAAAAAAAAAAAAATTATTTTTAGGTGCTTCTAGGGACAGCAAGAAGAGGGAAGTGAACGTGAGTTCTTTTCTTGATTCTTAGCTCCAAGAAGGACCTCCAGGGAAGAGGAGCGCACCCGGTCCTCCCATACTGGCATTTTCCCATGCAGTGGCTACCCAGGGTATTCAGGCCTCTACATTCATTCCCCCCTTGGCTGGGTGTATCTGAGACTTCTAGACTGGCAGTATCCCTCATTCCACACCAGAGCTGATGTGTAGGGAGGATCAGTGGCTCCGCCGTGCTCAGACTCAGGCCCTTATAGGTCTCTGAAGATCTCCCTAGGGCTAGGTGGTCCTGGGGCTTTACTGGACATAAGAGGGTTGAGCCCCTAGTCTAAGGACCCACTTGGCTCCAGAAGGACCTCCCAGAGAGTTGGTACTGCTGGACAAAGTGGTGCTGGGGAATTTGACTTAGGTGTACTTCAGCTTTCTAAGATGCTGGGGAGATGAAAGGGAGAGCAATATGCAGTGTATACCTGACTGGCAGGAAATGTGCAAGTGGTTTCCCTCTCCTCCTAGGAGGTCTAGGGCTATGCAGAACAATTAAGTGGGATAAGAGTTGTATAGACCAGTGCCAGTGTCATGTCTTTTTGCCATCATTTATCTCAGGCTCAGATTTTGTGTGAAGAGGGAGAGTAGCCTCTAGGGAGAGGAAAGGCAGTTAATTCAGGTGGTCTCTGAGTCTGGTCTGGGCCTAGGCTCTGCTCTTCTCTCCTCCAGGCTCCTGGGATGAATTGGGGGAGGAAGCACTTTATAGGAGAAACAAATGTGAAAAGGGTCTATAAAACTTTACTGCATTTCCTCTCCCACCTCCCACAATGGGGTGATTTCCTGGAGCCTAGCCTAGGCCCCCTGCACTGGTGGGGTGGGGTTCTGGAGTTGGGCTAAGGGGCTGCTCTGACAGCCAAGAAGGAAGGGAGCAGAGGCGCTCTGGGGAGGGGCAGGGGGAATATTTATGATTAGTAATGCTGATGCTAGTTGGATTTATTATAAGGACTGACTTTGCTGCATCCTACTGTCTAGGCTACCAGTCCATCATTTTTAGAAGACCCAAGAGCTTTTATTCACCCCATGATTAGCACCCATTGCTATTACCCTTCCCCTTCATACTGCACTCAGGCCTGGTTAGAGCACCAGTGATATCTCTCAACTTGCACAGAGGGTCAGCCCAGCCCACCAGCACTAACTCTACTCTTCTTTCTTTCTTTCTCTCTCTCTCTCTCTCTCTCTCTCTCTCTCTCTCTCTCTCTCTCTCTCTCTCTCCCTCTCCACCCTCTCTGAAATAAAATGTGTAATTTTCTTCAGGGAGTTATTTTAATTTTTTCTCCATGCTGAGTAAAACTATTGGGCAAGCAGTGAAGCATGAAGAAGCACTGGCGTCTCCGGTGGGTAACAGTTAACTAAGAAAGAGGCAATGTCGCCTGCACTCACCCACACCAGCCTCCCAGGCTGCAGAGGGCCTATGCTTCCTCCCCAGGAGATAGACCAGGGGAGAACCAAGGGTTTTACTGGGACTGGGGACAATGTTGCTCAAACCCACCAGGCAAGGTGCACCAGTTCCCTCTGGCACTGTCCGCCTCTTCCCAGCAGGGTCTGGGCCTCTCCTTCCCTGAAGGAGCTGAAGGACTGCCTCAGCGTGGCCAGGCTTGGGGAGATGCCTGCTCTCTTCCCTCCTGTCACAGCCTGCAGGCCTGCAACCAGGCCCAGTCTCAGCTTTAGCGGCAGCAGCGCCAGCAGCGGCAGAGGAGCCACAGGCCTTGGATCTACTCCCCTGCACTGGGGGTGGGTGAGGCCCAGACCCTTGTTTTCCCCCTGAGCAGAAGCTTCTGCTTAGGGTCCAGAGGAAGCTGCCCCACCAGCCAGCCTCCTGGAACAATCTCTAGGTACCAGGGTCTGGCACTGCTCTGGAGGAGTAAGTGAAGGGGCTTCTGGGTCCCAAAAGGAGACCATCAAGCCTGCCTCTCCACTTTTCCCTGGAACCCACCCACTCTGGCAGCCAGAAAGAAGGGGAAGAAGCATGACTTACCTTCCCGGGGGAGTGGGAAGAGGGGACACGGCCCACTCTGAGCAATTAGAGGAGAGAGGAGGAAAAAAAATAGGAAGAAAAAATATCAACACGACCACGAAGGCGACAGGTCCTTATGGAAATAAGTAAGCAAGTAACTAAGTAAGTAAATAAATAAATAAGTATCCACCCTCTCTCCCCTCCTCACCCTGCAAGGGGGGGTGTGGGGGTGGGGCAAAAAAGAAGCACGAGGGCTTTTTAGTGTAACTGAGCATTAGAAAAATAGGCACAGCTTCTATGTGAATTTAGGAGTTTGAAACTTTTGGAGGTTATTTATGTGAATGGCCCGAAGGCAAGCCCGTGAGTGGCTCTTGGGGGACCACGTGATGTCATTAAACCAAGTTTTATGGTGTAGGGAGAGCTGACAAACCCACAATATATTTACATCATATATAATCTTAACTGTCCAGCCACGCAGCTGCTGGTGAGGTTTAATGCTAGGACAGAGGGCCTGGCAGTTAGAGGGGATTACGGCGCTGGGGATGATGGCGAGAGAGGTTACATCTTCGCAAATGAATCCCAGGCGAACGCTGTAAGTTAATTCTCTCCCTCTCTCTCTTTCTCTCAGACTCTTTCTCCCATTTACCTAACTCCCCCGCCTCCACCACTTGAAAGCAGGCAGTTCCTACTCATTAAGGGGAGGGGGGAAGCCTCCCCATGCTGGGGTGGGAGAGGAGAGGAAGCGGCTGGGAAGTAGGAAGAGGGGAACTTGTCTCCCCAAACCAGTCTTCTCCTCCCTACCCCGTTTTGTCTCTGAATGTAAACCAGAAAGACGCCATGGTTCCTTAGAGTTTTGCAAGGTCCTCCTCACTCCCTCTCAGTTGGGAAGAAAGCCAGTGGCAGAGACATGGGTTGTTTCTATTTGTTGTTTGTACAAGTGTGTAAACTCTAGACACAAGTGCAAAGTGCCTCTGGGGTCTTCTGTTCCAGGGAGGGGCCAGTTCAGTCCTTGGCTAGTGGCCCAGAATCCAGGCAGAAAGGGAAGCTGGGGAGAAAGGCAGGGAAGGAGGGCTTTGTGGCTTCAGACCCAAAGGCTGCTGCCTGGACTGCTCCCAAAGTTTCTCCCCCGCCCCTCACCACTAGGCCTGGGTGGGCAGCAGTCCCAGTCTCCAAAGTCTGGGGTCTTTGTCTGGGGCCAGTGCAGTTCATGCTTCCCCCTGCCTCTAGCTGCTGGGATCTTCCTGGCATCTCTAGTCCTTGGCTCAGGTAAAACTTAGGCCCCAGGAGGCCTAGAGGTTTTTTCCTCTGTGAATGTAATATCAATGTGTATTGAATGGGAGGGAATGGAGACAATATCTTTGCTGGTCTAGAAAGCTTTCCGCTTTCCATCCTGAGGAGTGATCTATATGGGATAGAGGTAACAGGACCCAATCTGGGCATTGTATCCTGGGGTCACTCCTCAGTGGGTTTTGGAGGGGCTCCCTTCAGTTTTCCGGGGGGAGGAGTAGCAGAAGAATCAGGCATGGGAGGCACATGTCCTCCACACCTGAGAGTGCATACTCACTCCCATGCGTCACTGTCACCAGGAGCTAAGCCAGGAAAGTGACAACATATGAACTCAGTCTCCTCCAGAAGCAGGCAGAAGGCCAACAGGAGATGGAAAGGGGAGTGGAGAAGAGGGAACAAACTTCCGGAAGGGGAGGCTGACTTGGAGCCAGAGAGGTCTGGGTACCTGCTTTGTGGAAAGGTGCATTTGGGTGATGAAGAGGGAATGCTGTTAGCACACTCATATGCCCAGGCCCAAGAGACTAGGGAAGGAGAGAGAATCAAGTAGAAATAGCTAGGCAGACTCTGGGAAGACAGAGACCCAAAAGCAGGAATCAAGCAGAGTCTCACTGTGAGAAGAATGCATTCCAAGAGTTGGCCTTTCTCATCCTCCAGCCTGAGATCTTTGTTTCCTTGGGAAGTGTTTGGATCCTGAGTTCTCTCCTCCCCATTTTACCTATCCTCCTCAACTCTCTCCTCCCCACCAGTCTGTAATTTTGAAGGTTTCTGGAAACTTTCCCATCCAAGCATGGGGAGTTGGGAGTTTCCATGGCCTATAATTTGACTCTTGCACTCCCATAAGCCTCCCCAGGGCCCTAGCATAGAGGTCAATGGTGTTTTGCCAGGAATTTAGCCAGAAAAAAAGTCTCACACCCTGGCAAGACTTCACCACCTTCTCTGACTCCTACCCAAGTCTCAGTTTTGTTCCCTTTTTGTGTAGAGGGCTGTGTGGACTTCTATGTAACAGATTCACATAGCCAACATCTCTTGAGGTATTCAATGACTTCCTCACCCTCTTTTTTGGTTTCTAAGCTAAAAACTTTCATTTAAATACCATCCCTCTTCCTGTCACAAATTAGATCTTCTTCCCCTTAAATAATTTGCCTCAGGTCAGTTTTTTACTGTTTTGTTGTTTTCACCTGGAAACAAGACAACAAACACAAAAGAAGTCTGAGATTCTCCCACCCCCTTTCAGGCATCTGCATTTGATCATCCCTAGAGGGAAATGGGTAGGCAATCAGGTACCAGTGTGCCCCAGCCAACCCAAAAGGCTTCTAATTTTGTTCCTAGTTCTTTCACCCTAGAAGAGGGCAAGCAACCAATGAGAAATGTGCTAAGCAGGGTCACATGGCAACCAACCAATCAGCAAAAGAGTGCTTGGTTTCTGTCTAGCTCTTCCTCTCCATTCCTTTCCTTCCTTTCTCCCTTCTCACCATGCCCTTAGTTCCTGGTTCTGTTCTATCTCAGATTTGGAGGGGAAGAGTGATATGAGCCCCCCTCCTCTGTCCTTGCACCAGCACTACGGAGTCTTTGGCTGTGTCCTCAGTTTCTAACTAAGTAGAATGTTAACCATCAATCTCAGTTGTACAGGGAGCTGAAGTTGTGGGAGTACACTCTGAAGCATTTCCATGTCTGCCAGCATGATCCCAGATAATGTTCTGGGCTTTATAGAAGTCAACTATAAATTAGTCTATAGTGCAAATGAACTCCAACTCTGAATTCAAATTGTGACCATGATTACTCTCTCTATATACACTTACCTTTTAGAAGTTTTTATTCCCTTCTGATCCTCAGGGGGCAGGTGGGGGCAATTAAAGGATACCCCTTTTAATTTACCTTTCTGGAAGTGCTCCAGGAACCATTAGTTTTATTAAATTGCTTCAAGTATGGTTGGAGAAGCGTTTGGGGAAGGGGGCAAAAGTAGAGATTCATTTTGAAAATTGTGTGGGGTATCTTTATAGTTTGTCAAGTAACTTTCAATCAGTTAAGAAAAGAATTCTGGAGAAGAGTAGACACAGAATCAGAACCCTCTATCTTCCATATTAATGAGTTGATGGATTTGTTTAAGCCCTTTCCCCTTCTTTTCTTCTAACAAGATGTAATAATAGGGCTGGAGGTGTAGCTCAGTGATAAAGCATGAGCTTAGCATGTAAGAGTCCCTGGTTTCAATCTCTAGCAACAAATAACAAATATGTATGTAGTGATGATAGACTAGGTGATGATCCTGTGTCCTGGCCAATATCTATCAAAGGACACAGTCTCTGAAAGTGTAAAATTTGATGTTGTATTTACTTGAGTCAGATCAGAGCATGCAAAGTGTGACAATTTTTTCTGGGCAAGAGCATCTGATAGCATAGAGAATGTATATGTATGACAGAAATGCTTGCGTTTTCTGAATACTTAGGCTGGCCCTGAGCTAATCCACTGGTAGGTCCAGACTTGGGCATTCTTTCCACCAACTCCATCATCAGGACTTTATTCCAGGGTTAGTTTTCTGGTTGGTTTCCTACCCTTCCTCTTCCTGGTCTCCTGTAGTCCTTAAGCTAAGGGGCAGAAGTTTTGAAGGGCTATGGTACCTGGACCTCCTCTGAAGGCATCAAGGATAGGATAGGAGTGATAGCTGGTTTGAGCTGGCCTCTGTCAACACTCCTGCTTGTTTGTTTGTCTTCTGGGCAGGGCTGGTTTGGGGACAATGCCACAGGCCAGGTAGGAAGGATTAGGATGAAAAACCAGGAAGAGGGAAACTCTTATCAGAAATCATTGAGATCCCTTACTTTCTAAATCACCTTCAAACTCACTGCTCCATTTGCCTCTTTTATGTGTTAGAATTAAAGCCCAGACTCATTTTTCCTTAGTAGAAGGTGTGGTAGCCTTTTCTGAGATTGGCTTTCACTTTCAGTGTAGACTTCTCACACTGGGCTTACCAGATCCCATGATGAAGGAGGAGAGCTAGGCATGGGGAGATTGTCTCTGTCCACACAGGCATTGGGGATGAAGATTCATCAGAGGGCCTCAAACCCTCCTAATGGTCAAGCAAACTGTTTCTTTGTTGCACTTGGTCTGTAAGTGCTTCAGCTGTTTTTGAGAAGAGGAATGCTGAAACATCATTGTTCTGGGAATCTGAGGGGCCAGCTGGTGATCCCCTCCTCCAATGTTCTGAATCACTTTTACTCCAAGAACATTGCTACTCTGAGCCTCCTCTACAGTGGAACTAGAACTTCTGAAGCCCTTGGAAGTGGAGAAAAAAGAAAATCTGAAATCAGGATGTTAAGCTGGGCTTGTTGGGTTAGGGATTCAATAAAAGGAGAAGACTAGGTTGTTAGAGAGACAAGAAAGTTATATCCCTTCCTCCCCTCCCCACTTTACTGGGTTCTTATAACTCCTAGTGGATTTTCCTGATAAAAATCTCCCTGGCTACTTTGATGGGACCCCAGGAGCCCAAGGAATCTCAAGAAAGAGTCTGAGTCTAGGAATTGTGGTGATAGAGATCTCTTTGTCCTTGATCCCAACAGAACCCTGGGATTCATCTCCCTCTTCCATTCCTAAGGCTCAGTGAGTGGAAAAAGGTGTGTGTGTGTGTGTGTGTGTGTGTGTGTGTGTGTGTGTGTACTGTGTGGGGCCTAGTACAGTTGAACTAGGTCATTAAGTTATCCAGAACCTTGTTTAGCTCTGATGACCATTCCTTAGAAGGTATGATGAGAGGTAGCATAGAAAAGGCTCTGGGTATGCTAGAGAGCTGGTAAGGAAAGAAGGCTACCTCTCTAGTTCTACCATGATTCTTAGCCATTCTCTACCATCTCTTCCATTTTACTATGGTTTTTCTTTTCTAGGAAAAATTAGTCTAGATAAAATTTGTGAGCTTATTTTCCTGAGATCTTTTCTTATTGCATCATAGGTCTCAAAGAGGTAAAGCAGACTGGTTCTGCCCTCCAGAGATCCTTACTTCTCTCATTCTCTGTCCCTAAACACCAGAATAGCTGAACATGTAGAAACTAGTGTATGTATGAAAGTATGGTTTGATAGAGGTGAAAAGCCTGAGCTGGACACAGTAAACCAGCCTTCAACCAACTGCCTAATCCTCTCCTACTCTATTCTGCTTATCAGTTCAGTCTGAAAACATTTGTCCTGCCCTCCCCATCTCCAGCCCCTTAGCTCTGAACAAGTGCTGAGCTTTCTTCTTTCTCCCTCCTCCCCAAGCTGGTAGCAGCTAGGATTTTGGTGACCCTCAGTGTCCCATTGGCCCAGACTGAGTTGTAGGGCCATGGGGGCCTAAGAAGCTAGATCCTTATGTAATTGACCCTTTGTGCTGTTTCAGGCTTAACTCCAAACCCCTCAGGGCTGTTTCTTAGCTCCAACATTGGAGAAAAATCTTTTCTAGAAGAAAAAAAAAAAAAAACAACAAAAAACTTCTTTAAAACAGTCAACTTTCTGGCTGAAAAGTGTGTGTGTGTGTGTGTGTGTGTGTGTGTGTGTGTGTGTTTTAAAGGGAATAAAGGTCAGGTCCCTCATTTCAGATTGTGTCTCCCCCTCCTCCCTTGGGTGGAGAATAGGGGCGTGGGCCAAGGTTTTATTGAGGGTGATTTTCCTGTTGGGAGTAGAGATGGGGTCATAAACACCTAGAGGAGGCTGTTTTGATCTGGTGACTTCTCAGGAAGTAGCATCTTAGTTTTTGCTTTGTAAATCACTTTCCCCAAGTTGGCTAACTAGATTGGATTGCAAGTCCCCAAGCCCACCTGAGGCTCCTCCTTGTTTCCCTTCCCCAGTAAACCAGAGTGGGGAAAAAAATGTTCATAGTCCTCCAAATCCTCTGCTTCCAATAAGAACAGGGCCAGCTGGTGATCCCCTCCTCCAATGTTCCAGATGTAGAAATTGTGCAACCTTGGTTCTTCTTTTGCCAGTACAGATCTCTGTCCCTCAAACTTTAATCACAAAGGAACTAACTTTGAAGGCAAAAGACTTCAGAGCCTGTCTGCAAATACCATGACTCCTATGGGCTAACTCTTTTGGGGCTGCTGTCTCCCAGTAACCTCTTTTCCTAGCCTTAAGCAGCTTCTTGACAAGTAGGGATCTTGGGTGTAGAAGAGAAAGAACTCCTGGGAACTATGAAAGAGATAAGAATGAGGAATATAGAGACCTCATCTATTATTGTAGGAATGGAGGAAACTATTTGAAGTCTATGACTGTGTTTCATGTAATTAAGAGGTGTGTGTGTGTGTGTGTGTGTGTGTGTAAGCCCACAGTCTTCTCACATATCTCTCTACCAAGCTGTCTCCACACAAAATATATATTACCCAGATGGCTCTATTTTGTAATTATAATGAGCCTTCCCCTACCAAAGATATCCTAACCTCCACAAGTCCCTACCCACTCTCATCCATGGGCTAGGGAACTAAAGGAAAAAGAATTGAAGAATCCTGCTCTTAAGTGTGGTCTACATCAGATCAAGACCCTTTGTGTGTTTGGGGGTATGGGCAGGCATCAGGGCTCATATCTATTGCCAGTAAAATGCTCCTATATGCAGCAAATCATAAATTCTTTGAGTTCCTAGGTCCCCTTAGTACTTGAGAAGGCTCCGTTTTCTCTGAACCACTCCCCAGAGAAGTCTGGGCTGGGACACCCTAAACCCACAAACACCAGGGAATCCTCCCAATTCCTAGTACACCAGCAAATACATGCGTCTCTGTAGAGATCTTAGCACTCCTATAATTGTATACATGAAAATGCCACTTATAGATTGTTCTATGTGTGTATCAGGATGTATGCTTCACATCCCTTTCTGCTCCACATTTAAATGCAGACCTATGCATACATAGATGCATACATCCATAGTGAACATAGTCCTCTGTTGGATTCCTCTTTGAACATTACCACTCTTCCTATAAAGGTTGGTTTATATGATGGGATGTATTGGTATAGCTCTCTCTAAACATCTAAATGAATATTTGGTGGTTTTTTTCTAAGTTGGAAAGAACTATGTATGTGTTGTTCAATCTTTATTTTGAAATTTTATCTAGATTTATTCAAGGGTCCTAGCCCATAAAATAGCTATATATTGAAGCTACATATTTGGGAAACTTTATAGTTATTGCAGTTTTTCTGCAAACTTAAAATGTTTGAATATATGTTTAGAGATAGTTCCATAATGCACATATCTGGGTGTAGGTGTAGATCTCTCTCTAGAACTTACACTTACTGCATTTCTGTCTCTGTCTCTCTTGATCTATAAAGATGTCAGGTGAGTGGGGGTGGGGAATGAATATATTTTGGATGTTTTGCCTATTAAAATAAGTGATTCTATCACTATCATCAAGGCTAACTCCAATTCTAGTCCAACTGTTATCTGCCCCCATGAAACCCACTCCAGAAATAACTGCCTCTCTCCAGGCTGTCTCTGTAGTTGGAGGTCCCAAGCCATGTTCCCCAGCTTGCAGAACCTGCAAAGGCAGCCACTAAAGAGAAGGGGCAAAGAGGACAGTGGAGAGCCCTCCAGTGCAGTTCCTAATGGGTCCCAGGGTGAGGGGCATATAGATCTCCTTCCCTCACCCCACCACCCTAACAGGGTTTTTGAAATTTGGAGGAAAGGGTAAGTCCCACCTATTTTTGTATGGTACCCAAATTATGCCAGGGTCGTTGTAAAAACCATAGGTGCCCCCTCTCCAGTTGTTCCTGGTGTCTCAAGCCCCATTAAGCGGGCCCCCAGCAGTTGTGTTCTTATCGGTGGGGATTGATGCCTCTGTGGCTCCTGTATATCATTTCCAAGATTTTTTCTGTCCAACTCCTCGGCTCCTTTGGCTTCTGCAGCTTTGACTAATGATTGCTACAGATGCCAACGTCTCCAGAATCCTAATAGCCAGGCAGGCGGACTCTTATTTACCCAGCAACATTGATGTGGGGGAAGGGATTGGGGGGCAGGAATTTGGGTGTTGTAAGTCAGGGGACTGGGAAAAGGTTGCCGCCAACTTGAGCCTCATTGAACTTCTGCAGTGAAAAAGACATTCCAAACACCCCCTCTCCCCTAGGGGAGAATAAATATATTTATATGTATATAAATAATGTATAAAAATATATATACATGAACATATATATCACATACATACACACATACATTAAAAACTGCTACTGGCAGCTCATTATTGTTACCTCATGAGAAAGGATCAAAGAATGAACAGGACATGGTAAAATAAGCAGAGAAGTGTTTATTAGTTGTACGTAAATGAAACAGTAAGCGGAAAAGAAGCAGTTTGGTAGGGGCAAAGAGTTTCTCCTGGATGAGAGAAAGGGAAAGAGGTCAGCTTCAGGGGCAGAAAGGGCTCCTGTTCTATATTCTTGTCTTCCCCTTCCTCTCCCCACCTAAATCTACTCTTCTCTAAATTTAAATCCCCCCTTCCCCTTCCTTGCCTCACCTTCAGTCCCCTCGGTGGAGGGGGCTGAACCGCTGGTTCCTGTACCCCTGGAGGCTGCGGTCCTGTGCCCGATGGGGCAGCCAGGGTGAGAGGGCCTCTGTCTGGGGCCATGAAGTGGAAATCAAATCCAGCCGCGCAGTGCCGGTTAAGGACGGCGGCCAGGATCGCCAGCTCTGCGGTCCCACTGGCGCTTAGTAACCTGAAGTTGTGGCCGAATTTGCTTCTCCTGGCGTTTATCACCCGCCAGGGTGAAGCTCAGGTGTTTAGGGAAAGGAACCCGAGTTCCTTTAGGGATTGGAGTCAGGCGTCCTTGCTTCTGTAGATCTTAACGCAGACTATATGGTACACATTTTATTCGAGTGACGACAAAAATGCAGACAGCCCAGCTCTGAGGCCAGGCACGAAGTGATAACCCAAACCGGGAGCATTATTATTATTATTATTATTATTATTATTATTATTATTTTCTATCAGAACATAATGGAGCACAAAATAATTCAGAAAGGCGAATGGGTAAGACTACAGTTATCAGAGTAGCGCGCCGTGGGGCGGCTGCAGACCTGGCCGCACCCAACAGCGTGGCCAGGCCACTTCGTGGAGGGTAGGGCTGCAGGGCGAGGCCGCCGCGGGGACCCCGACCCAGGCCGCACCGTGCGAGCCCGCCGCTCGCTCCAGGGGCGGGCAGTCTCTGAATTACACCCGGTCGGGAGGACTTGGAAATACAAAAAGGGAGCCCAAAGATTTAAATAGTCCGAGGCAGAGGCGTCCTGAAGCGGCCCAACCGAAAATCAATCACGTAATTAAAATAGGGAGGGGGCGAGGCCCGAGGCTGGGGTCCTGGGTTCCCGAGGAGGCGGCCAAAGTGCGGGGCCGAGGCGAGCGAGCGGCGTGGGGATGTCTGCCGCCCGGCTGGAGCGCGCTGATCGGCTGCGGGGAAGTTTGTAGCAGATCGCTATTGATTCCTGCTCGACTGGGAAGAGCAGAGACTGTGCCCTCTCCCAAGCAGATCCTCAAGTCGCGGATAGCTTCTTCTCCGGCTTCCCCATTCTCACGGGGTTGAGATGCACAGTTGCAGTTGAAGGCTGCTCCCCAGATCCCACTGGTGCCACGGATTTGCCGAGGCAAGTTTGTCTGAAAACCCAGATGGGCACCAAGATGCTGCCTCTGGGTTTGAGGGGATGGAGGGAGGTAGCACCCTAGTTTCAGGCACTTAAATTTTCTTTGACCTTGATCCCACCATCCGGAGATTCAAGGTGTTTCTTTGGATTAACTCTGATGTATGGGCCAGATTTGGAGGCCGGTGTGAGGCCAGAGGGAGGCCAGTGGACTAAAGGGATAAGGAAACTCTGGACCCCTTTGGGAAGGGAAAGAGAAGAACAGTTCCTGGAAGAAGAGAAAATAAAGCACACAGAGAGCTCTGTTTTGTGAGGGGAAGAGGTTCTTGTTATTACTGAGGTTAATAATGGGGATGATCTGCTGTGTCTGGGTCAGAGAGGGAAATATGCACAGCTCCTTTTCACAGAGGCTACTCTGGAGGAGCCAAGGGCTCCCCAGCTTGGTTATGGTTCCAAGAATAGAATAAAGATCTTCCCTCCATTCCTCTGCCCTTTCCTCTCTCATTTCTTTAAAATTCTGGGGGGAAAGGGGAGAACCTTATAAAATCTCCATCAACCCCGTCATTTTCTTCTGCTCTTTAGTTCACTAAAATGCACGTCTTAGAGCTTTCCGGGAGCTCCCTCCTTGTGAAGGAGCAGAGTTTGACAAGCTGTTACCCGTCCAGGTCCCCATACATTTTCTGACTCTAACCCAGGAGGGAACCTAGGATTACCTTCTCTGGTCCATGAAATTCTCCCTTTATCCTTAGCTTTTTCCAGCATCTGCTTTTTTTGGTCCTGGGTGCCTGCCCCAGTAGGGCAGGTCAGCAGCCAAGAATAGATTAGGACACTTTAAGATATCCTCATCAAACTCCAAAAGTGTTTCCAGTTTCCTTTCCATTCCACAATCCTGGGAGCATTGGGCCAGGGAGTACTCGGTAAACTAAGGCCAGACTAATTTTTAGATCTTTTCAAGCAACATTTAGGGTCCTTTAAAAGTCTTTCTCCTAACAAAGAAGTTCAGGTTTCAAACCTCCAGCAGAACAAGCTTTCTGCATCCACACTTCAGAATTTTTAACAACAAAAACAATATTTAGAGTAAGAAGTAAAGTTTGCACCAAGAGAGAAAGAGACAACCCAAATCAAGTTTTAAAGGGATTATAATCCAGCAGCCTTGGATGAGAGTGTGTGTGGGAGGGTCAATGAAGCTGGGATGAGCAAAGAAGGGGGTGGGGAACCCAACCACTAACTAACAATTTCTCCAGCATAAAAATGAAACATCAAATTCGTTAGCCCAGGGCCTTCATTTTTCCCCTTCCACATTATAACTAGTTATTGAACTCGCTGGAAGATCTAAAGGCCATTTGCGAAGAGACAAATTTCAATGGAGTTTCCCCATCAATAACCCCATGGCAGTGACCTATTGGAACAAGTCAAACACCCGAGGTGAAATGCAGGTCACTCTGTCTAACCAATATTAAAATGCGGCCACTTTTTAAAAAGCCACTTTAAACGAGATTTGAGGAAAATTGAATTTCAAGGAAGGCATGGCAAGGCGGGGGAAATCCACGGGAGGACCTTGCCTATGGTCTCAGAACAAACAAGAGAAATTCATCTTTAATATTTTAAAGGGGGGCAAATTAACATTCCATGATTGCTTTTTTTTTTTTTTGAGACTATAAACGATTCCAGGAGGAAAAAAAAAAGAAGGTTGAGTATTTTCTGGTGACACGTCCGGGTTATTAAAATCATTTTAGACCAATTCATTACTTTTACTGACAAGAGATTTAAGAAAAAATCAATTAAGTATTTGCATATTCTTTTGCATATATTAGCCTGGCCTGCTAGCATTAGAAAGGGACAAAAACACACATATATCCATGTACTTGCGCATGTACACACACACACACACACACACACACACACAAAAGAAAAATGGTATGAGAATCTTGTTCCAATTTGGGGTTTTCAAATTTTGGCGGGGGAAAGGTTAGAAAGATCTAAATGAAATGAATTAATTGCCTGATTGCATATCATCTAAAAGTCTATTTATTTGAGGAAAAGGAAAAAGACACGATGCAATTTTTAATCCCTAAAATATCAACAATCACAACGTAAAACCAAACACATACATGTAAAAATAAACTGCACTTTTGAGAGTGGGAAAGGAATGACCCTCGATTTCCTTCTCTTTGCTCTCCAAATTCTGCATTGGTTCTCTCATTTATTTTTCTCCCTTGGAAGATCCAGGGAACGTGAGAGGTGAGATTTTAATGCAGCACAGAATCTGTGGAGCCGCTGAGGTCTCTCAGCCAGCAGCTTGTTACTGGGGAGGGGAGGAATATGGGTTATCCAACGGTCAGTATGGTAATCCAGGCACAATAAGGCCTCACACACAATGGACACATATTTTTCTTCAGTGGTGTCAGAAGGGAAGCGCTTTGTACTGAAACATGTTTCCTAAAGAGAAACCAGATCGAGATTTAAAAAGGAGATGGGGTTAGGGGTGGCGTGCAGAGAGCATTTGGATTCTGGCAAAAGGTAGTCAGAAAAACATAAAAAAATAAAACATAAAATTGGGGCAGAGCGAGGTGAAGGGCAGAGCAGAGATGGAGGTAGAGGTCCTTGTGCTGGCAAGGCAAGAGGCAGGAGGGGAAGCACAAAAGAAGGCAGGACCAGATACAAGGTTCATCACAGGCAGAGCTGCGTTAGTACCCCTTTCCCATCCCATTTTACCTATTGCTAAGTGCAGGAGCCCTCCAAAAGGATTTTATTTCCATACTTATAATAATAATTCCAGGTAAAAATATTTGTATGTGTATGTTTGGTGAGGTATTTTATTTATATGATAGGTGACTTCCTTACTATTAAGCTGCAGGAGCCTAAAGAGAGTTGGGGGTTAGTGGGTTGGTTTTGTAATGATGTAGATAAGTGTGGGCTCATTTGGAGCTATCTCCTGGCTTTTACTTTCTGGATATTTGGGTTGCATTGGCTGTGCAAACCTGGATTGAGAACTCAACGTATTTATGGCTGCATAAAGGACATTTAATATTTTAATAAGTATTAATAGTGTGTATATATATATATATATATATATATATATATATATAGTTAACCTTAATAACCAAAGATAGACTTGACATTCAATGGGAAGCATTTGAACCCTCTGTGTCTACTTACTCTTATTGGCCCAAGAGGTCTCCTCAACCCTCCTACTAGAGCTCAGAAACCTGGGAGGAGCAATATAGCAGGATAAGTTCAAGAGGGTGAGAGTTGAAGAAAAGAGGGTTAAAATGGAGAGCAGGACTGGTAGAAGGTGGATGTGAAGGCTAGAAAGAGGGGAACCAGGCAGAGAGCTCACTTCTTCAGGTGGGAAAGAGAATATTCTCAGCTGGGATGATCTGGGAACCAGGTGCAGGCCTAGAAGGGAGATTGGGGGTGGGGATGGAAGTATTTCTCTCCCTTCTCCAACCCTTCCCCCACCCTACTAGAGCTCTCTGGAGCTTTGAACCTTCCCATGGGGGCAGTCTGAGGCTACTGTTCAAACTTTTGTAGTTCCAGATTCAAAACTAGTTTCCCTTTGCCCTCTTCCAGCAACCAGTAATTAATGCCCACTCCACAACAATTACAAAACAGAAAACCCTCACACAGTTCCCAACCACCAACAACCAAGTAACTGCTTCTCCCTCACTCACAACTTCAAGTTCCACTTCCAACCAAACACACTCACAGGGTCCTGCACAATGTGGGCAGGAGTTCTTCATCAACTTCAGAAGTTTGGGAATCTCCTGTAAGAGAAGGCAATACCTCCAGGGAATTCCTGTTCCCTTACTTAGCTGGTGACAGTGGGGGCAGGACCCTGTCCCCCTGGGGAGTGATGGTATGCAGGGACCTCCCCAAGCACCAGCCCCCACAGGACCAAGAACTGGTCGGGGTGGACCTGGGCTGGGGTGGGAGTCTAATCATTGGAGCAGGACAGGCGGCTAGGGTCCCAGGCTAGAACTGGCCCCTTTGAGCATTACCTGTGGCCCATCTTCCCTCTCATTCCAGCCCTCAAGGTGAGCCCTAATTTGTAAGTGGGGACCCTCTCACACATCCCAAAGCTGGTGAGGGAAGGTTGGGAATCTCCTACCTTCATTCTCCCTCTCACAAGGGCTTTATTTTTTTTCCCTTTCGCCTCCTCATTCCCTTAATTGCAGATGTTCTAATTAAACCCTCAAATAGTTGTTATGCCGTTTTAAAAGGTACTTATTCAAGTGTCAACCAGGCTGGGCTGGGAGGAGGCAGCGTAGGGCGGCGAATTAAAGGTAGATTGACTAATCACGGCGGCGATCATAATAATAAAATCAGAGGGAAAAAATCACATTACGACTTTTCGTGGAAAGGAGGGAGCAGGCAGCCAGCGGCCGCCAGCCCTGCGCCGCCGCCGACACAAAGAGTGCGGGCGATTCCGCGAGACTGATTTATGACGTTTTACAGCCCTATAAAAGCTGTAGCGACGAGGCAAGCGCTCCTACCACCGCTGGCAGATTTAGTCTAATAAATAAAACATAAACAGTTAACTTTATGTGTCACTTTTATTGTTATCAAGTAAAATATAGCCGAGCCCCGGCAAGCTATGATTTTAAACTATAATTGTTATCAAGTACAACAAGGGGACCCGGCTCCCTCCCTGGGCTTTCCCTTCTGCAACCGCCCCCCCCCACTCTGAGTTATGGATGATCAGTTAATTGGAATTGGTGGTATGATGTGGCCACCCTAGCTGAGGGAGGGGGGCTGGGAAAGCAGCCTTTCCCTGCCCCTCCCTCCTCTATGGTCCTGCCACCCCCCACATCATGGTATTCCTGTGGGTGGGTGGCAGAGGGAGAGTAAGGCTGGGAATGGGCTGGAGAACCCCCAAGACCTGCCCTACCTCCCCAGCTGGGTGACCCCATCCCTCCTTTTTGGAAGGCAGCCTAGAGCTGGCCCTTGGGAAATATGTGTTTACATGTAAACACACGTGTTACATGGATACAGTCCCTGGCCGGAAGCAAGCAGGCTCTAAACAGATAGGCCTCCCTTTTAGCTAGGTCTACTCTCTGTGGGGATGGGGAAGGAAGACTTCCCAGGACCCTGACTGGGCACCATCATGGGACACTGACCTCTTCCTCAAAAAGCTCTCCTCTTTGCCAGAGCTCCTTAGGGGCCAGTCTGGAGGTAGTTGTCAGAAAACAGAAGGCCCAGCAGCATGGAGAGTGGAAACTGGAGCCAGCAGTAGAAGAGATCTTTTGCTCTAGGTCTGGGACAGGGAGGGTCAGTGGGTAGTAGGGGAGGGCAAGGCTTCTGAACTCTGCTTTTGCCAACCACTTCCTGTCTCTCTTCAGCGGGGGGCTCAACCCCAAGACCTCCAGAAATGACGTCAGAATCATTTGCATCCTGGCTGCCTCTACCTGCCTGGTCCAGCTGGGGACCCTGCCTCGCCGTCCCCGTGGCCAGAGGGTTGGGTGAGTGTGTAGGGGGGAGGGTGGCTGGACTTTGGGATCCTTGGATCCGTGGCACCCCAGGCTCTTCAGCCTCCTCGGCTTAGCCTGGGCCCCTCCCCATCCAACCTCCACTCCAGTCCTCATTCAACTTCCTCTTCCTGCGAAAGAGGGGCGCTGCCTGGTGACCTACACAGATTGAAACACGATCGCCATGAATGGAGACCGCTGGAAAAGCACTGGAGCAGAGGCCCACTGGGCCAACTGGAGGCCGGAGAGAAGACCCTGGGCGGGGGCTGAAACACAGCCTTCCGGCAGCCCCCAAATGCCCAGGCTTTGGAGAGGAGCTGGAAGCTTCCCAACCCCTTTTGCAGGGGTCAGTTGTATGTCTGGCGGGGCGTGCGCTAGGGGGGCACCCCAGCCCCTACCAGCTATCACCCCATCACCCCCCCCACAAGCAGCAGCACCACCACACACACAAAAAATTGGATACATTTTGAATAAAGCGATTCGGTTCCTTATCCGGGGACTGGGTTGCTCCGTGTGATTGGCCGGCGGAGTCACATGGTGAAAGTAACTTTACAGGGTCGCTAGCTAGTAGGAGGGCTTTATGGAGCAGAAAAACGACAAAGCGAGAAAAATTATTTTCCACTCCAGAAATTAATGATCATGAGCTCGTATTTGATGGACTCTAACTACATCGATCCGAAATTTCCTCCATGCGAAGAATATTCGCAAAATAGCTACATCCCTGAACACAGTCCGGAATATTACGGCCGGACCAGGGAATCGGGATTCCAGCATCACCACCAGGAGCTGTACCCACCACCGCCTCCGCGCCCTAGCTACCCTGAGCGCCAGTATAGCTGCACCAGTCTCCAGGGGCCGGGCAATTCTCGAGGCCACGGGCCGGCCCAGGCGGGCCACCATCACCCCGAGAAATCGCAGCCGCTCTGCGAGCCGGCGCCTCTCTCAGGCGCCTCCGCCTCCCCGTCCCCAGCCCCGCCAGCCTGCAGCCAGCCAGCCCCCGACCATCCCTCCAGCGCCGCCAGCAAGCAACCCATAGTCTACCCATGGATGAAAAAAATTCACGTTAGCACGGGTAGGCAACTTTGCTTTTTGCTCCCCCCTCCCTTCCCTCTTTCCCGGCGCTCCCCACCCTCCCTGGCCCCCTCCGGCCCCCGTCCTCCTTTCTCTCCTTCCCCCTCTCTCTCCAGGAGCGACTCTGGGTTAGCACAATTGAACTGGATTTACGAGCGAGAATGGGTAATTACATCCCCCATAAATTTTATGGCTTAGCTACTCTGGGCAGTCCGAGCCATGTGCTACGATCTGTTATGTATGTGTGAAAACTATGCTCGCTTTCTAAGGGCGCATAAATAATTCAGTGTCGTTACAATGAGGATTCCCCTCTTATTACACTACAAAGTCTCTAGCTTCCTTCAACTTCTTTATAACCCATTTAGCTTGATGACTTTATTTCCACCACTCCCTCCTCCTGTTCCTCAAAGCTGAGGATGGGGTGAGGGTGAGGGGCGGCGAGCCTCACTTGCCTCTGAACCCCACTATTTGCTTTTCCCCTCCCCCGCCCCCTCAGTGAACCCCAATTATAACGGAGGGGAGCCCAAGCGCTCGAGGACAGCCTACACCCGGCAGCAAGTCCTGGAATTAGAGAAAGAGTTTCATTACAACCGCTACCTGACCCGAAGGAGAAGGATCGAGATCGCCCACTCGCTGTGCCTCTCTGAGAGGCAGATCAAAATCTGGTTCCAAAACCGTCGCATGAAATGGAAGAAGGACCACCGACTCCCCAACACCAAAGTCAGGTCAGCGCCCCCGGCCGGCGCTGCGCCCAGCACCCTCTCCGCAGCCACCCCGGGCACTTCTGAAGACCACTCCCAGAGCGCCACGCCGCCGGAGCAGCAACGGGCAGAGGACATTACCAGGTTATAAAACATAACTCACACCCCTGCCCCCACCCCATGCCCCCATCCTCCCCTCACACACAAATTGACTCTTATTTATAGAATTTAATATATATATATATTTTGGTTCTTTTCTTTCTCCCACCTCCTCCCTTGTCAATTCAAACAGACAAAACAGATAAACAAACAAGCCCCCTGCCCTTCTCTCCCTTCCACTGTTTAGGACCCTTTTAAGCATGTGATGTTGTCTTAGCATGGTACCTGCTGGGGTTTTTTTTAAAGGTCATTTGGGGGGTTATTTATTTTTTAAGAAAAAAAGCTGCAAAAATATATATTGCAAGGTGCGATGGTCTGGTTTGGGTGAATTTCAGGGGAAATGAGGAAAAGAAAAAAGGAAAGGGAGATTTTTAAGCCAATTCTCATCCTTCTTCTCCTCCTCCTTCCCCCCTCTTTCCTTAGGCTTTTTGCATTGAAAATGCACCAGGGGAGGTTAGTGAGGGGGAAGTCATTTTAAGGAGAACAAAGCTATGAAGTTCTTTTGTATTATTGTGGGGGGGTGGGAGGAGGGGGGAGGACAGCAGACAAAGCTAAATGCATCTGGAGAGCCTCTCAGAGCTGTTCAGTTTGAGGAGCCAAAAGAAAATCAAAATGAACTTTCAGTTCAAAGAGGCAGTCTATAGGTAGAATCTCCCCCTACCCCCATCGTGGTTATTGTGTTTTTGGACTGAATTTTACTTGATTATTGTAAAACTTGCAATAAAGAATTTTAGTGTTGATGTGAAATGCCCCATGATCAATAATAAACCAGTGGATGTGAATTAGTTTTACGTCAATGTCTGTTGGTTTCTTTTTATCCCCCTCCTACTGGCCTGGTAACATCCCACCTTTTCTATAGTTGCTTAAGTTTACTCTAAGCAAACACACAAACCTTAACTCTCAACTCCAGTTTCTAGTGTCCTTAGAAGAATCAGTTTGGGGTTGGGGGTAAGGGATATGGGAGATTGTGACTGATTTCTCCTGTCCCTTCTTTTTGAATCTTCAGAGAAGCCAAACTTGGGTGTGCTTACAGTGGAGCTGGGGTGGTGGGGGGCGGGAGGGGAGGTCCACTTTTCTATAGTTAGGCACAATCCCTTCATTTTGTCTATTCCTCTGCCTCTTCTCCATTCTGTCTTCCCTCAAGTAGGCCTGCCTAATCTACAGACTAGAAGGGAACTTAAGGGGAGTGGGAAAGAGAAAACTTTTCATCCTTTAGGAATCTTTTGGGGGTGGAGATTGAGAAAGATGTCCCCTCCACATTAGCAAGTCTCCTTAAAAGAGGAAAGGTTTTGAGCTAGTGATTCTGAAGCAGCAAAGTAACCTGTCAGGATGGTTTCTCTGTTTGTTTAGACTTGGGGAAAAGGGTGAAGTGGAGGCCAAAGGCCTGGAAGGCCCCCTTGCCTGGGTACACCTCAAAGGCTGATGGCTGGAGATAATGAAGGACTTTTATGTTTTCCCCTAACTTTTATCGTGGACCTGCCAGGTGTTAAGAGACTCAAAGAGAGGCAAGTACCACCCCCTCTTCCTACAACCTCCCAGGTTCTGGCAGGGTTTGGATTTAGCCTGGTAGACTGATAAGGCTCTCTGAATGTAAAATAAAATAAAATGGTTTCTTTGGGGCTAAGGGAGAGGGAGGAAGCAGTTTAGATTACCTGAAAAACTAATTCAAGCTCCCAGATAAGTTCTGTCCCAGAGTCCAGGCCCTAAACCAGGCCTAGTCAAGTTTTTACTCGTTTGTTGGGAGAAAGTAGAGGCAAGGCAGTTGGCAAACTTCTTAGGCAATGTATCCAAAATTTCAAGATAGAGGACAATCAGAAGTAGAAGAGAGACTGAGAGTCAATTTGGGGTATATAGGGATACCCCTTTCCTCTATCCCAAATTCTGGGTCAAAAGGCAACAGTGGGACTAAGTTGTGAAAATCTGTTTTGGGTGCACTAAATTTATTTCCTCTTGAACCACTTGCTGGCTGGCAGTTGGAATAGACTGTGTGTGTACAAGCGTATCTGTGTGTTGGGGGTGAATTGCTTAGTCCTTTAGGTCTACTTTCTCCTCCCTCCATGGTACCCTGGAGACAGCAAAACATGCTGCCTACAGTGTGAGGAAGCAGGGCCAACAATTGTCTGGAGTTATTTTATGTAATCAAGTGAACTAGAGGCCTGATCTGACTGTAGCCCCTATCATCTTAAGGCAATTGCCTTTGGACAGGAAAGCAGTGGTACTGGGGCATGGGGGGGGGCATGTAAGAATGCTTTGGAAAAAAAGAAGGTTGTTCTGAGGTCAGGATGTCTTTTTAAGTCTGTAATGAAGCTGAAATGAAAAGGAGGTGGGGGTGATAACTTCAGATCAACAGTACTTTCCTAAATTTGCCATTTGAAGAAATGAGAACAAGTAGGGGGAAATCATTACATTTTATTTCTTAAGTTTCTCCCAGAACTTACTAAAGGAACACTCTTCAACTCGGGAAAAGCAGCTTAAAAGGATTGGGGTGTTTATTTTATCTCCCCTTCTGTACAAGCGTGGCTTTCTCCCCACCTCTTGTCACACACACAAAGTTACCCTCTGTCTCTTTTGGTCCGAAGAGGGGAAACATTAGAAATCCATAAATCTTGACAAATGAGACAAAAATTTTTACAGTTGAATTTTTGAAGATTTCTGTATCTGGTCTTCCCTCCAGTAAGATCCATTTTCTTGTCTTTCCCAAAAGTTCTCCTTTGCTTTGGACCTCATTACCCAGATCGGGGTTCAGGCTGCCCAGGCATGGATCGGTGGGGGATGTGAACCTAGGTTGGAGCCCCAAGTTCTAGCAGTCTTGGTCCCCATACTTTGCCTGCCCAATGCTGCTATATTCTCACTGGGAGGCTGAGGGCCAGTCTTTTATTGAAGTTGAGTGGAGCAGTGGGGAAAGGCTTGGGGGAGGACACAGCCCAGGTTCACGGGGAGGACACAGCATTTTCTTTCCCATTGCCTTTATATTCTGCAGCGCCTCTGACCTCTCCCCCACCCCCATCTTCAACCCTCCCAAGCCAGCCCTTGCTCAGCCCTGGGTCTCCAGATAGGATGCCACTGCTTTTGTAGAACTGGGGATTTCTTGCCCAGAGTCATGGGAGAGGCAAGGCGCATGAATGCCTGCTAGCGCAGCATTGTATCTCTCTCTTCAATGGCCAAGTAAAACGAAGGGGTGAGTCTGCGGCTACACCAATCTTCCAAGGTCCTTCTCTCCAAGCATCAGGAGATCCCCACAGACCCCAAATCCCCTTGACATGTAAGTAGTTAGCATTGGATCTGCTCTGGGCTTAGGAGCACAAAAGTTCAAACTCCGTCCCTTGATTTTTGTCTTAACTTCCAGTGTTAGGGAGGGAAGGCGGGAAATCCGAACGTGAATGGAAAGATTCTTCTTGGGGAAAAATGGGGTTTCTGTGCTGAGTTCATGTATCTGGAGGTGAAGAAATTTGGTTCAAAAAGGAACAAGACAGAGCCCCCCCAAAAGTGAGACTTAGGGGGAAAGGACTGGGCACTTTTTTTCTCTGAGGGCTTCTTGCTGCTGTTTGTATTAAGTTTGCTACAAAGTTTTCTCTGCAATCCATGTGTCAGCTTTCTTCCTGGGTGGACCTGGAAGATTGAAATCCAGAGACATTTTCATACTCTGTGTAAGTGTATATATGTGTGTGTGTGTGTGTGTGTGTGTGTGTGTGTGTGTTAGAGAGAGAGAGAGAGAGAGAGAGAGAACATGAATGTGGGGGAATGTGTAATACTTAAGTGGTTTGCCGGAGCTTGGAGTCAGGGTGCATTCTGTTAGGTTTCTCTGCCTTCCTGGGATTCAGGGAGAGTGCCTGGGAAAGAGGCCCTTGAGATTGAGGGTACCAGGACAAGGAGGATCAGTGTGCTGGGGCTGTTCCATGCTCCCCACCCCACCCCCACCCCCGCCCCCCGCAGCTTTTTTTCCCCAGTCCTGAGGGAGCATGGTGTTGTACTCACAAAGCCTATTTTCCAGGTTCTCCAGTTTTTATCTAATACCCCACCTTTGGAGAGCTAATTAGAATGCTCCCCTTCCCAGAGAGCCTTCTATGATTGGAAAAAGAAATGGAGGATCCCAACTCCAGCGGCCACCAGAGCAGAGGGAATATTTATTACCTTTCTGGATGTCATTACCTAAGAATACAATTTTATGAACTTCCTAATCTGTTGGCTTGATTTATCTGGATGGGCAGAAGCCCAAAATAAACATTTGGGGAATTTGGTGTATGGTGGGGGGAGTCTGCCTCTGACCAATCTTTCTAATAGAACTGACCACTCTTCTAGGCAGCCTGCTTTTTCTGCACCCAGCATTGCTAGCCCCATTTTAATTTTTCTCCTGCAGCATGTATCTGCTCTGAGCATCCGAATTTTAGCTGCTCCTAGAGAAAAATGGTAGGATGCACTGTTTGAACCAGAGATTTGCAGGGCTCCCTCAGACACCTTAAAACCTGCAGCTCAGGAAGCTCCATTCCCTTTTGGACCTGGGAAGCAAACAGAAATTGAAGCGGTCTGGAGGTTTGTTGTCTGCCCTCCAAGTCCAGGAGCCCCTTCTCAGATCTGGCTTTCCCTCCACTCCTAGGAGAGTCTCTTCTCTTCTCTCTGGTGTCAGCTCTTAGCTTCTTGGAAACACTGGCGGATCCAGCAGAACCCAGATGAAAGCAAGCAGGGATAAGGGCCTCTGCAGCTCCCTCTTCCTGCTTCTCGCTCCTGCCAGCCCCAGTTGAATCAGGAGGAACGGAAGACAAGGCTGGAGGTCTCCGCGTGTGTTTGAGGGTGAATAGGGTTATAGAGTCTAATAAAGGAAAAGAGATTATTTTAAATCTCCAGTCCCCATCAACAATTGCCAGATTCTTTAATAAGCAGAGTCCTCCTGGGTCTACTCTGACTGTCCTGGGGGTATGGGTCAAGCCTACGGAAATGTCATCTCTACTCACTCCTCACTTTGGAACTCCTTCTCTTCCCAGCAATAGAAATTGGAAGAGGGAAGTATATTTGAATTTAGGGGGGCGGGGCAGAAACCATGAAACCCAGTATGTGGCAGGCACTGTCAAACAGCCAAACCCCACCGTGGGTTCCCGCTCCCTTCTTGCTCCCCTCTTCTGGTTTCCTGGGAAGTCGTAGGGAGACAATGGAGTAAAATCCGATGGTTTTCGGGGGAAGTGGGGGTGTCTCAGCAATTTTTCTTGGAGCAGCAGGGGTCTCAAGGATGGAGAAATTGGGCCAGCCAGGGCAAAGGCGAGCTTCCAGAGGCGGCGGCCCAGCTCCTCCTCCGGGTTCCACGTCGCGCGTTTGCCCAGGTCTCGGTGCTGCCTTCGGCCAGGTCACGACCCAGGGCTCAGGCTGCAGACAATAGGGCAGGAGGAGGGGGACGCGGGCTGCGTGGCCGGCTGAGTGGGTTCAGTGAATGGTGAACTCTGCCCGGCCTGGAATGTCCTACCCTTTAGAACCCAACATACCCTTTCTTTCCCTTATTTCACTTTACAGTTTTTTTTTTCTGGAATCTCGAGTGGACTTTCAATGGCTGCTTCACCCTACCACTATCACCAGCAAATGAAATTTCATTTTCCTTAGAAATGAAAGGATACTTTTCTCCCAGTTACATGAGCAGAAAATGGAAGGTTCCTTCTCAAGACTTTTGTGAAGTTGGTGAAGGGAGATCTAGCTCTCAGGACCGCCTAGAAAAAATCTCAGTCCATCAAATCAACAATCCCCTTCATCAGAGGAATTCCGGGCCAATGTCCACTTCCTGCCCCAACCATAGAAAGAATTGTCTTCTTCTGTCCCCTGGCCTTTGTCCAATCCCAGACTAGGATTGGAACTTTATAAAAAGGAAATATGTTCTTAAATCAGATGGGCAGGAATAGGACTGAGCTATCCATGGGCAGGGGTTGGGGTCCCGGGGTTTGTGAGCCACTTGGAAGATGTCCTCCATGCCTTTCTGTTCTTGTGGGGGTGATGCCTCACACCCAGATGACAGCCTGTCTCTCACTTGTGACTCTCCTCCTTTGGGCGGCATTCTGTCTGTACCTTTGTAGGTGCAGAGTTTTTCCACTCAGCTGGAACAGATTTTGGAAAAGAAGGTCACAGAAAGAAACTTGAGTTCTAACGGAAGGAACAAAAAGGCAGCTAGTTAGGAAAAGTTAAAAAAAAAATGGGGAGGTATGGAATATTCCCAGTGTAGCCTTGTTTTGCACTGACCTGAATTTCCCCCACTTCCCACCTCACCCCTATCCCATCTGACCTGGCTCAGGTATGATGGGGGGTGTGGGCCTCCCAGCTGGAAACTCCCCTCATGGATTCAGTCTCTCCCAGGATTTCAAACCATTTGAAATATGACTGCCTCCAGTCCTGTCTGTCTTCTTGGGTGTTTCAGGGTCTCTGATTAGCATTTCTACTCCCTTCTGTGCTCCACATTTCCCCATGTCCTTGCTCCTCTTTCTTCTCCATCCTCACTCATCCTTTGGGACAATCCCCTGCCCTAACCCCCCCCACACACACTCTTTTCCCACTGTAAAAAAGAGGAAGAAAAACCAAAAGGTGGGGGAGGGGTGGCAATCTCAGAGGGACTGCTGAGGTTCAAAGGTTCCTGGCTGGGCCCTGAGGCTTGGCCACCTCAAGCCTGATCTGACCATTCCAGAGTGGCCCCAGGCTGGCAGCAAAGAACAAGGTTTTATAGCAGGGGCAGATGTTGGCTCAGCCATCTCACCAGATTCCCCTTCATCTTTCCTCCACTGCAGAGACTCCAATCTCCTCTCTACCTTTGTTCTCTTTCCGGTCCCACCTCCTCCTCCTCTTCCTCTGTTTGATCCTGCCCCCACCCCAAATTGTTTCTTTAGATCTGGAAGCATCTGTTCCTGTCTGCCCCTCCCCCACACCATTATTCCTTCTGTTTTCTTCCTCTCCCAACCTCATAGCAGTCAAATTTAAAAAACCCAAATGAAAGGCCTCTGGCCTCTGGTCTGATACAACATGGTCCAGATTCCTTTTGGACCAAAACTTGGGACCCCTTCCTAACTCCCATCACTTTTATCTCCCGGCTGGAAATGTTCCTGGAATGGCACAATTTGAGTCTTTGCCACCAGGGTTTAGTCTCCTCTCGCTGGAACAATAATCCATTAAATTCAGGTAAAAACAAGGATTCCATGTTGGAGGGCTCTGTGCTGAATTATTTAGATAACTACTGCAGTTCTCTGTTGGGACTTTTGGGGCTCTAAATTTGGGACATACTTTCAAATTCTAACCATAGAGAGGAGATGGACTTTTCTGATCTCTTTGCCTGGCCATGTCTTTTATCATTCCCTTTTGTCCCTTCCCTTGGTTGCCAAGCCATTTTTTTAGCAATTAAAAAGGTCCCCAGTCCCTACTAGAATCCATTATCTAATTTAATAACCTAATTAAGGAGACTGAGGCAGTATCCACACTCTGCACACTGGGAATCCTCTTTGTTTCCTAAAAAAATAAAAAAGAAACAAAATATTACTCCCTTACATTCTTCTTCCTTCCACTCATTCCCAGAGAATATATGATCTCCAGAGTTTGAAGGAGAACATGGTAAATCAATTCAATGAAGACAATAACCTGTCTTTCCTTTTTTAGTCAATCCACTTGGGGTTGAGTCCAGATAATTTAGGTGCAAAGTTCTTGAACTTTACTGAGTAGATTTGTCTCTAACGAAAACTCAGGGCACCAGACTGAAATAATTCCAAACTCCTGTCCTAGTACCCACAGTTGAACACTGGTGGAAAAGAGTAACCATTTCTCACTTCCCTCTCTTCAGCTCCTCCTGAGATGCAGCCCCTGCCTGTCTCCTTCTCTGTCCTAGAAGAGCAGCTGTTGGTCAAGAGCCTCAGATTCATGTTCCAGATAGTTTTGCCATTCAGTTTCCATGGTGATGAAAGGCAATTAAACTACCTACCACTCCTTACACACCCACCCACACACATACACACACACACTGATTAGATAGACCTGGACCAGCCAGGATGTTCTCAAAAAAGATACAGGAGGTGGTAACCTGTGTTTTATGATAACCTCTTGTCAATTAGGAAGGAAGAGGAAAGACAGTAGAGACAGTCTCTGTTCAGTCAACAATTTCACAGTCTTTGCTCTCTGAACATGTTTACCTAAAGGCATGCCCTCAAATATACATGACACATACTTGCAAATATCTAAAACTCATGTCTCCTGTTCATATATGCATAGGTAGGTGGCCTTGCTGAAGGCAATGTGGGTCTTTATGTGTGTAGGGGCAATGAGTGACAGAGAATAACATCCCAACCAGGCACCTAAGAAGTGACTTCTTTGACGTATCACTGATGTCACTGGTGACAAAGGCTTTTGCTGTTCCCTCTTCCCTATAAACTGCTATGAAAGGAAAGGTCCTTTGCTGAGGACCTCATGGCCTGAAGATTCATTCTTGTCTCTTGATTTGGTTTGTTAGGTTGGCAGTGGCTAAAGAGGAAGGAGTCAGGACTCAGAGGACTGTCTAGGAGAGCAGATTCCTCACTTACTATTCTTATTTTTATGTCAAAGTGAAATCACAGGGGCTGGGGATGTGGCTCAAGTGGTGGCGTGCTCGCCTGGCATGCGTGCGGCCCGGGTTCGATCCTCAGCACCACATACCAACAAAGATGTTGTGTCCCCCTAGAACTGAAAAATAGATGCTAAAAATTCTCTCTCTGTATCCCTCTCTCCTCTCTCTCTCTCTTAAAAAAAATCTTAAAAAAAAAGTGAAATCACAATCATGAACCTTTATTTAACCCTCAGCCTATACCATTCTACTCATGAGTAGGATCTAGGCAACAACCACTGCCACAACAATAAAGCAATAGGCAGATAACTATCTCCTAGAGCCACAAACTGCCTTAGAGTAGCACTGGAAGGCTCAGTGGATTAGTGCATAAAAAGCACTTAGACTAAGGCTTGGCAGAGAATAAGCTGTCAGTGAGTGCCATCTACTATTATCATTAACAGGGACGGACATTTACTTAAACACTTGCTATGTACCAGACACTGGACTAGATTCATTATCTCATTCAAGCCTTACAGTAACACTGTAAAAAAGTTATATTCCCATTTGACACTAGGGGAAACTGAGTGAGGCTCAGGAAGCCAAGAATGCAAAAGGAAAGCCTGGACTCCAATCAGATTTACCTGACTCCAGAGTGGCTGCTCCTCAACCACTCCAATTCTTTGCTCATAATGAACATGGTCACTGGCTGTTAGGATAAGCAGTTCAGCAGGGATCATGGTGAGGAGGTGGGGTAGCCCCAGCTTGAGGCAAGTGGGACCTGGAGAATAACCTGGGTTTTGCTACCTGTCTTGGTTTCACCTTGGCAAGTTCTTGTCCTCATTAACACCTGGCTCTAAACCAGAGGTTCTCAGAACTTCTGGTCCCAGAAACCCTTTTACACTTTATTTATTTAGTTATTTGGTACTGGAACATTAACCCAGGGGCACTTAACCACTAAGTCCCATCCCCCCACACCTTTTTTTTTTTTTAATTTTGAAACAGGGTCTCACTAAGTTGCTTAGGACGTCACTAGGTTGCTGAGACTGGCTTTGAACTTTTGATCCTCCTACCTCAGCCTCCCAAGTCATTGGGATTACAGGCATGCACCACTGTGCCTAGAGGGAACCTTTTACACTCTTAAAAATTATTACAATTTTAAAGAGTTTTATTTATATGGATTATATCCATCGATATTTATATTATTAGAAATTAAAACTAAAACTTTAAAACTATCTTTAAAATATTGATAATTAAATGATAATACAATTAAATTTTAATGAAAATATATTCTCCAAAACAAAAAAATATTTAAGGCAAAGAATGTTATTATTTTATACTTTTGCAAATCTCTTTAATGTCTAGCTTCATAGAAGGCAGGTGAATTATCCTGCCTGTTTCTGCCTTCAATTTTTTTCTGGTATGATGCTTTGGTTGAAATATCTGAAGTCCGTCACCTTACACAGACATGTAACTGGGAGTGGAAGGGCCTGCAGAGCTCCTGAAATGGTATGCAGCATTGGGCCACACTTTAAAGTCCACTGGTCATGGGGCTGGGGATGTGGCTCAAGCGGTAGCGCGTTCGCCTGGCATGCGTGCGGCCCGGGTTCGATCCTCAGCACCACATACCAACAAAGATGTTGTGTCCGCCGAGAACTAAAAAATAAATATTAAAACATTCTCTCTCTCTCTCTCTCTCTCTCCTCTCTCACTCTCTCTTTAAAAAAAAAAAAAATAAAGTCCACTGGTCTAACCAGCTGAGATACCCAGAAGAAGCCACACTAATAATTTTTTTTGGATGCCTTATTATTTCTTTCATAGTGCTTTTTGACTCCAAAAACCCATAATCCTTTCACTATTCCATGATGTCTTCAAATTGAGTTATCTTAAGCAAGTTATTTTTTTCTCTCATATAGACAGATTATATAGACAGATATATTTGTGCCATAGGTACATTATTCTTCATTTTTTAATATAAGCATATACAGTAAAATATAAATTAATGGATAAAGTACCTTTCACATGTTTGGCATTGTTTGAGGAAGGGAAAACTAAAGCCAAGTAGGGGTGATATGACTTGTAAAGATGATGCACTCAGGGAGAATGGGCAGTAGATTGTAACCCCTGTCCTCTGTCTCTGGTCCTGTGCTTGCCTTCTTAGCTGCTGTCTCCATAGAGGCCTGGTTATATAACATGCATAAGGAAGGTAGATGTGGGCCATATGCAAACCATTTATGAAAGCATGTCATGTTTGTAGTTGTCTGAATATATCTATATATCAGGGAGAGAAATATCTTGTACCTCTGCATGCAAAGTTATAATTTGCTGAGAGGTACAAGGTACCAATTCACCAAAGTCTTTCCTTCCTCACTAAATTCTCCATATGTCTATAGTCCTGGACTCAATAAGTCCAATATTAGGGATACCTCTTCCTTCCAGATCCCCTATAGTCTTACCAAGAATATGTAGAAAACATAGCTTTCCATATAATCACACAGAACAGGCACACCTAGAAGTAGCAGTCTGATCCTTATCTTTTTCTTTTTCCTATACATCATGTCTACCATACCTTTTCAGAATAAGTGGCCTGCAAGTATACAACCAAGGAAAGTATAGCTATGAGAGCTGAGGTGGATGTGTGTCTCTGCTGATACAAATGTAGAACCCTCAGGTGTCCTAGGGTAAGCCCTATGCAAATGTATGAACAACTGGAGTCTTGGTTCTTTTATTAATCTGATGGTATTTATTCACAAATTCTATGTTTTATGACAGTATGAGACTCATATTTATGCAGGATCCAATGAGAAGAGCTTTCAGTGGGGAGTTAGTTCTGTCTGAATTCTGGCCAAGCTCTCTGCTCCCAATTGCTTTGAGAAAATCACTTACCCAGTGAGGGCCTCCATTTCTTCATCCACATAATGGGGGGAAATAATTGTAATCTCAGCTACATCTCAGAATGGGAGTATGGGGGAGAAATAGTAGGATATTCCTAAGTGTATTCAATGTTTTTCTTTTATGGAAAAACCAAAACAAAATATGAGAGAGCATAATATAATCAAATACTCATGTGATCCTCACCTTGTTTAAACAATGACAAATGTACAGCCAGTCTAGTTTCCTCTATTCCCCTACTCAAAACTCTCTCACATATTTGGAAGCAAATCCTAGACATTATAACATTTCTTCATAACATTTCTTCTGTAAGCAATTCATTGACTATCACTAAAAATAGACTTTTTAATAGCATAATAACAATATGATTATAATAGCCACCTAAGTTTTTTAGCAATTTTACTTTAGTTTTTAAAGAGTAAAAAAGGCTTAATAATCGGACTTCCCTGTGTCTCTTGCTCAGGGTTAATTAATGTCAATAAGAGAAAATGACAATGGGTAGAAAAGATGGAGTTCTTTTTTTTTATTTCCTTCTTTAAATCCCAGACCTCCAACTCCCCTCCTTTACTCGTTAGGTCCATTAAAAATGGGACTCAGAGTCAGGTATGCTGGCACATGCCTGTAATCCCATTGGCTTGAGAAGCTGAGGCAGGAAGACCAAAGTTTGAGGCCAGCCTCAGCAACTTAGTGAAACTCTGTCTAAAATGAAATAAAATAAAATGACTGGAGATATAGCCCAGTGAGGAAGCACCCCGGGGTTCAATCCCCAATAAGAAACAAATAGGGCTGAGAGGGAGACCTAGAGGTCTAGATGTGGTAGAGGCAGCCAGAAGGGGCCCCTAGAAAATACTGCAAACCTCATCTTGGAACAAAATAGGACTTGAGCCAGAAAGAATCTGAATTAAGGGCCTACACAATCATTCTCCAGCATCAGGTTACTTTCTTGGTTTGACAAGTATTTGAGAGATGTCTTAGGTCAGGTGGGAGTTCCTGATCTCCAGAGATGTGTAGATACATGGAATGGCATCCTCATACAGAAACCCCAAAGCTTCCGGTAAATCCACCTGCTCAGATATGAGCCATGTAAAAACACATGCAAAAACTCAGAGATAGATGCAAATGTACAAATACCTATCATCAAACTCAGGTGTGTGGGACAACACAGGCATACAAACCCAAACACGCAGGTATACAAACACAGAAATTCTGAAACCAAATACAAAAGCCCAGACACATGGAAGTACCCTTGGGACACCCCCACCCTTTTTTTTTAAACTTATTACCAATTAATAAGCTCAAAATCTAGATGGCTTCTTCCCTCTCGAACCATCAGATGGACCAAATATTGACCAAAGCTACAATCTGAGTCACAGTCATGAAAAGGTACACCTCAATAGAGTGGTGTGACATGGTATAATATGTATTGGTGCATGTGTTCATATGACACACATTTCTTCATACTGAGGAGTCAGCCTGGTGAGAAGGGGAAAGAGCACAAGTCATGTACAGACTTCAAATCACCACAGGCTGACAACTGAATACTGCTTTGCCTGCACTGTGCTACTGTTGTAGGTTGGACTGCTTTTTCACTGAACTGATTGACCTAAGTGGGTGTTTTGGCTCTTATAGACATGACCTAAGGGTGCTTTCTCTTGGATCTGAATGAGGCTATATCAATTGTCTGAAGTTGATTCTTCTGAGTGAACTTACCAATAAAAGAATAATGACTGAATCAGATTGTTGACTAGGTCTTGCATGGCCCTGAAGTAATTCTGAGTCAAAAAGGAAGGACAGATCTGTCATGTTTTTTTTTTTCTGTGTGTATGTGTGTGTGTGTGTGTGTGTGTGTTGCTGGGGATTGAACCCAGGGCCTTGTGCATGCAAGGCAAGCACTCTACTAACTGAGCTATCTCCTCAGCCCCAGATCTGATGGTTTAAAAACAAAATTCAACTAGGCATGGTGGGGCAGGCCTGTAACCCTAGCAACTGGGCTAAGGCAGGAGGATCACAAGTTCAAGGCCTCAGCAACTTGGTGAGACTCGCAGCAACTTAGTAAGACTCTGTCTCAAAATAAAAATACTGGGGATGCAGCTCAGTTGTGAAAAAACCCTGAGTTTAATCCCTAGTAGCAAAAAAAGAAAAGGAAGGAAGGAAGGAAGGGAGGGAGGGAGGGAGGGAGGGAGGGAGGGAGGGAGGGAGAATGAGAGAGGGAGGAAAAGGAAAAGGAAAAGAAAAAAAAAATCCATTAAATAGAGATTAACCAGCAGGGCTACATGGTATTGTGTTCAGCAAAAGAGTCAACTGACCAAATGTTCTCATCTCGACCATTGCAGTAGCAGTAATGGCTTCTAAGAATTGGGGGACTCAAATGTGTTTGCGTTCAACCCTGTATCTCTCCTGGCATTACTGGGTCCAGTAAATGACTATGCCCTGGAAGAGTAAAGGAGGGGCATAGGCTGTATACGTGATTGCATGAATATGAGTAGCTACAATTTAATACACCATTGCAAGCAAGAAAATTCATGTGTAATTTGGGTTTTCTCTTCATACGGGATCACAGAATGTTAGGTATTGAAGTGACCTTGGAGTCCATGTGGAAAGTCTTGGAGAATTTTAAAAGACTTGCCCAAGGTCACATAGCAAGTAAATGGCTGAAACACATTTACATGTTATAATAGTTTGCTAGGGCTACCATAACATAGTACCACAGATTGGGTGACTTGAATACAGAAATTAATTTTCTCATAGTTCTAGAGGCTTGAAGTCCAGGATCAAGGAATCAGCAGTGTCGGTTCTTCCTGAGGCCTCTCTCCTTGATTTGTAGGTAGCTGTCATCTCCCTAGGTGTCTGTGAACTAATCTCTCTCTCTTTTTTTTTTTTTCTTCTGGTGGTGCTGGGGATCGAACCCAGGGCCTTGTGCACGGGAGGCAAACACTTTACCAACTGAGCTATATCCCCAGCCCCTAATCTCTTCTTATAAAGTCACGGGGCATATTGGATTAGGTTCCACCTATATGATCTCATTTTGTTAATTGACTCTTTAAAGGCCCGATCTCCAAACAGAGTCACATTCTAAGATACTGTGAGTTAGGACTTCACATATGAATCTTCAGGGGACACAATTCAGCTAATAACAGACTTTGGACCCCCAGTCCAGTGCCACTGTGTCCATATCAGACCAAGTGATCAGGTGGATTTTATACTTGGAACAGTCCAGGTTTGTTGGTCAATTTTTCCTTAGGGATGGGTAAGTGCCAGCCACCTCCCTGGCACCCATTCTTAAGTATAACAAGCATTACTAATGCTAAGCCCAACCCTACCCTTGTTTCCCGTCCTCAGAGTAGTACAGGAAGAAAAGTCCACTTAATAAGAGGTTTTTCCTCCTTGAAGCTTGAAAAAGTCTTCAATATCATTTTTTTTAAAGAGAGAGTGAGAGAGGAGAGAGAGAGAGAGAGAGAGAGAGAGAGAGAGAGAGAGAGAGAGAAAGAATTTTTAATATTTATTTTTTAGTTCTCGGCGGACACAACATCTTTGTTGGTATGTGGTGCTGAGGATCGAACCCAGGTCGCACGCATGCCAGGCGAGCGCGCTACCGCTTGAGCCACCTCCCCTCAATATCATTTTTAACTTTATTTTTATCCTAATTTGTTACATATGACAGCAGAATGCATTACAATTCAAATTACACATACAGAGCACATTTTTTCATATCTCTGGTTGTATACAAAGTATATTCACACCATTCGTGTCTTCATACATTTACTTAGGGTAATGTTGTCCATCTCATTCCACCATCTTTTTTACAAGCAAGAAAATCTTAACACTTCAATATCTTAGGGAATATTTTTTTCAATAGTCTCCTTTTCTCATCTCTAGCTGGGAATGGAGGAAATAAGAGCCAAAAGAGTTGCCCTCGCCCCTTTGCTCTCTACCCTCTCAGCCCCCTCTCCAGTCCCTGACCAGTTTAGGAAACAGATTGAGGTGGGTTAATGTGTAATGTAGTGTAGAAATAGGGGGAATGGTGAGGCCCTCTAATGTCATAGAAATCACAAATCTGGGCTCCAATGGGATGTTGAAGCATGGTGTCTGATGAGGCATTCACCAAAAAATGGTCACAACCAGGAAGGAGGGCCCACAGTATTATGATGGTTGGTGTTCTCTGCTGTGGAAATCAAGTTTGCATTCTGGGATCTTGAGGGAGCAGTTCCAAAGATACCTAGCTGAAACACAAAGAGAGCCAGATTCAGTGTAGTATTGCGGAGAGTACTAGTTTGACATCCGAACACTTGGATTCTGGTCCTCGTCTAAGCCTCAGTTTCCCTTTCCTCACAATGAAGAGGTTTGATTAGGTTATCACTAAGATCCTTCCAGCTCTGAGACTCTAAGCAAACACTGGTGGATGCTGGGGGCAGGGAGAAGGAATACTCTTTGTAGCAAATCAAATGATGGACTATGTGTCTCCGTGAACCAAACCAGGCACAGAAGACTCTCCATCTTCATTCCAGAGTTGGTGGGGGGTGGGAGAGTGGGGGTGTTTGCTGCGGTGTCTCCTCATTTGACAACTCAACCTTTTCCACGGGGCCCTTGCAGATACACCATAGGGAGCTGTTTCCCTTAAGGACCCTGCCCCTGAGGCCAGAGAGGCAAAACAAGATGGGACAGGAAGATGGGGAGGGGGTCTGCATGATGCCAGCAGCCAGGTGAAAACAGAGAAATCATCCCACTATCTGCTTAGTTTCAAATATCAGAATAAAGGGATCCAATTTTGTAGCTTTCATCTGAAGTTAATGGATAATGAGATGCAGGATCAGCCTTACGTAGTGATGCAGTTTCAAGCCCCTGGGAAGGCTCTATTTCCCCCTCCCCAATTATCCTGCCACTGAAATGCCTGAAGTTCCACCATTAGAGCACATGGTGCTAAGTACAGCCCTCTGCAGATCACATCCTTTAAAATACAAAGGCACCACTGGGATACTTTATCAAACAAGGAGGGAGCCAGAAAAGGAGTGCTTATGGGGGAGGCTTAGGGAGGTGAGGGGCTCTGAAGAACAATCTCTAGATACTTCTCAGTTTCACAAGCTAACCCTTGTGGGAAAGCTGGACTCTGCCTGAAGAAGTTTGAATTCAGGGACTCCCCTAGAAACAGATGCCTGCAATTATGGGTATATTCTTTATCTTGGGAAAATGGGTGGACTCTAAGCAGTGAGGTAGTGATCATGCTGAAAAATCGCAGGGGCTGCCAGTAAAATCGAATTCAGGGAAATGAAAATTCCCACAGTACACGTGTACCTAGGTCAGCCACTATTGAAGCCAGTATAGAAGTGCTTTAGGGAGCCCCTTCTGTATGCCTGAGGAGGTAAAACCATTTTAGGGGGAAAAAAAGACCCTCTTCATTTCCATGTTTTTTTGTAGTTTACCTAACTCATAAAGCATATTTGAAGTGTTAAAGCCTAGCAGATAAGTTTGATAGCCTGGGCTCACATCCAGCCATGTGACCAGGGCAGGTGACTCAACATTGTTTGTTTGTTTGTTTTTATTTTTCCTGGTTCTGGAGATTAAACCCAGGGAGCACTTTACCACTGAGCTATATCCCCTTTTTATTTTTTATTTTGAGGGAGGGTCTCACTAAATTGTTCAGGCTAGCCTCAAACTTGTGATACTCCTGCCTCAGCCTCCCAAGTATCTGGGATGGCATGCACTACCCTGCCCAACCAATTTAACCTTTCTGAGATTACATTTCCTCATCAAATCCAATATAAATCATCAGGTATATAATAATCTTCTATAAATAGGGGCTATTATGATCATGAGAGCAGAGAAGACTATAGGATAGTATCTATAAATTGGAATTAAGTTATAGAATAAATGATGACCACCATGATCAGAATAAATCAGAAGTTGGACCATAATAAACTCATGCATAATCTCTTTCGTCCCTGGATGAAGACAGTCTCTTTTAAATTTAATTTTGCTTTTCAAGATCTGGCAATAGTGGATGGGGTTGTAGCTCAGTGGTAGAGCATTCACCTAGCTTGTGTGAGGCCCTGAGTTTGATCCTCAGCACCACATAAAGATAAATAAATAAAGTATTGTGTTTGTCTACAACTAAAAAAAAATATATATATATATTTTAAAAGACCTGGCAATAAAGGGATAAAGAGTCCTGTGCCCCTCCAAAGAGCCTAGAAGCCTCACATTTGGGGAAATGTTGGCCTTACCCACAGAGAAGATGGGTGGCTGCCCCATGACATGGTTTAAGGAAAATCATAAACCATCTTCACTCAAATTTCTATCACACCACCTGCCACAAAGGCAACAGAGGTATTTCCCTCCTTCTGGGCAATGGTTTTTGAATACCCCTACCAAAAAACACGGTTGCCCTGGGAGAATGTATGTGTAAACATATTGGTGCAAGTTTCCTAATCTGGCCATCTGGCTGTTACCCAATAGAGAATGGGCTGAAATTCAGAGGAGTAGATTTTTACAGGACTGGGTTATCAAAGGGCCCAGAGGACAGGCCTTTTCTTTCCAGGAGGCATGCAGTGGAATGTGTGGGTGACAGAAAGACAGGAGGACTATAGAAAAAGGAAAAGATACCAAATAGGGATAGACCCACAAGGAATGTCAGCTATGCCACCTATTATTTAGGGAGCTCTTGTATCTTCCAGCCCAGACTTGCTTCCTCCCAGGAGTAATTGTGTACTTGTGCAGAGAGAGGTGTGGAGTTGATCCTAGTGTCAGGGTAACCTGAGCAGCAACACCAGGGTCTCAATGACTGAGGCCAGGAAGCTCTGTCTATGTCCAAGATTATCATGACAACATCTACAGTCTTCCATTCTGAGTTGGGGTCAAGGGAAGATAGCAAAGAATATGCCCTACATATCACTGGGATTCCCAGGGCTTTCTTAGTTGAGAGTCCAAAAGTCTACCCAGAATTCATCATCCAAATGCATATGTCTGGTCTGTCTTGACTGTAATCTTGAGAAGATAAGAATTTACATTTGAAAATGCAAAGAATTGAACATTTTAAAAATATTTTATTTTTTAGTTGTAGTTGGACATAATACCTTTATTTTATTTATTTCTTTTTATGTGGTGCTGAGGACCAAACCCAGGGCTTCGCACGTGATAGGAGAGCACTCTGCTGCTGAGCCACAACCCCAGCCCTGAATTTTTTTTTTTAAATGTAACCACTATCATGGCTATTTACCCAGGAAAACACACATATACATCTATATTTCTTCTTTTCTTCCTACCCACCTCCCTCCCTCCCTCCCTGCCTCTCCCTTTCCCCTTCCTTCCTTCCTTTCTTCCTTCCTTAAAGGCCAATGGGATATGTAGGACCTAGCAGTTCTGAGGTCTGACCCAAAACAGCAGGAAAGACACCAGAGTGAATATTAAATTTGCAGGACTGACTACCCTCCTACACCTGACTCAGACATTTTGGCCTCATGGCAGCTCCAATCTTCTCTGTAACACTGCCTGCCCTAAAAAGAGCAGCAAGAGAAGTAAGGAATTGGTTCCCCAGACATTATCTTAAAAATTGCTGTGGTATCAGAGTAACTATTAATAAAGTAGATCTTTTGGGGTCTTGACCAATCCTTTCCTCAACCTTTCCTCCTCTGAATTATGGAGAATATTCCTTAATACAGATGAAAAGAAAAACAGGAATGGGAGGGGAGGATCGGAAATGGGGGAGAACATGCTAAGCAGGTGTAAAACACGGAAAGCATTCTGTAAAAGCTCCATTTCAGAGAGGGTGACTTTGTGGATGGGAGGAGGAGAAGGAGCTGAAGGGTGGTAATTAGCTTATTATTGTTTCCCCTGGGTGTTGTGAGAATTCCTTAGGAGACACTTGTAAAAAAGCAGAGGGAAGACAGTAAATACACATCTAATGATATGCTAAATAAATTATTATTGTTATTATTATGACTATTATTATAGCAATTGCAACTTGCTCCTGGCATCCAAGTTTCCACTAGAGATGGGAATTGGTCCCTCTACAGCCAGGCTTCCACTGCTGCCAATATGCCCCCAGGCACTCCCCCACTCTCAGGAATTGTAGAGTAATTGGGCAATATAGACCAGTCTTCAGTTAATAGCTGATCATAAGCCTCTGCCAGGTGCCCGCTCAAGCAAAGAAGAAAAGGAAAAGTGATTTGTTAAGAATGGCAGAGGTTATACCTAGGGAAGAACTTCCTGACAACACCCCAACCCCACAGCAAGGGAACTCAGGAAGGGCAAAAGTAAAGGCAGATGAGTGGGGAGAGAAGGGGGTCACAGAAAGACAGGGATATTAAACAAACCAGGGATCATTCTCTACCTAGAGATCACAGGCTTTTTGGACTCCATATAACCCCATCAACTGTCAAGGACACTGGGTATGTGTGCATTTTGCTGGTGAGACGGCCAATAATTTTTGTCAGCTTCTCAAAGGGGTCAGGAACCCAGAACCAGCTAAGAGCCACACCAGCCCAGGTAAAGGGACATAGGACTCACTAGAAAAAAATACTGGCCAATACTTCTTGGTTTCCTGCATTTTGACCAAGAACAGTCCTTATCTTAACTGTGAAGTTTTTTAATGTTTTTAATAATGCCCCCCACCCAATCCCATACTGTCCAGAGCCCAGACACCTGCCCTGAAATCTTAGGCAAACAGATGTAAATATAGAACACCCAGTTCTCCCTGCATTTATATATATATATATATATACATACACACACACACACACATATATGTGTATATATATATATATATATATATAAAATCTACACATTGTAGTTGTCAATGGATCTTTATTTTATTTATTTATATGTGGTGCTGAGAATCAAACTCAGTGCCTCACACATGCCAGGCAAGCGTTCTACCACTGAGCCTCAGCCCCAGCCCTCCCTGCATTTCTTTAGGAAAAGCATAACCATCCCTGTGGGCACTACCTATTGGTGGCGAGGGGAGAATAAAGCTGTGAGTCTGAGGAGGAAACTGTCAAAGGCTGGGGGCTAGAAAATGGAATCCCAGGTTTAATTTAGTCCCCATGTAACCTTAGCCTGCACCACTGTGCCACTTAGACACAGGGTGGGCGCCTCTAAGGAGCCTTAAGGATAAAAGGAACCAAATCTGGAGGCTCCACCCAATTTTCAGCCTTTGTGGGAGAGAGGAAGGCTGACCCTTCCCTACAGACAGGAATCATTAGATGGGGAACCCGAACTTGGCAATCTCATTCCACTCCCTGACAGTGACTGCCTGGCCCCAAGCTCCAAGAAGAAACAATTTTAACAGGGAACAAAGAGGGGATAATGGTGACAACTAAAATATACATATATGTGTGTGTATATAAAACAAACTGATTAGGGGGCATCTGAGAATGAAAAAATTTGTGATTGGCTGATTGATTCAACAATTGATTGATTTTGCAGTTGCTGGGGATAGAACCCAGGGCCTTGCATGTGTCAGGCAAGTGTAAGAGTACTGAGCCACTCCCCCAGGCCATTGTGAGATTTTTAAAGTTAATTTTTTACCAAAAATATTTAAACTACTAAATTAAAAACTTAAAGTATTAAGTCTGATCTGTTTGGTGTCCCTGGAGCAGGGCTGAGAAATAGTGGGCTTTCCTTCTGACAGACTGTCTTGCACTGACTTATTTTTATTTTATTTGTGAATTTCTTTTTTTAAAAGAATTTTCTTTTTTCTTTTATCTAAATATTTTGTTAGGTATGGGTGGACCTTTATTTATTTTTATGTGGTGCTGAGAATCGAACCCAGTGCTTCACACATGTAGGCAAGTGCTCTACCACTGAGCCACAACCCCAGCTCCTATTTGTATATTTCTTGATGGAGGGTGGTTCCTTTTTGGGTCCCTCAAGACAGAGAGGCAGTTCCTTCCCAGGCCAGGTCTTGTTAGGGTTTAGTTTTCATAATTTGGGATTCTAGGGACCCAGAAGACAGGGAATGGAGCAAACGTACACTGAGGAGGCAGGCCTGCCTTGGCCCCCCACAACTTTCCCTTCCCCTCCACTTGAGCCACTCTCCTATCCTATTAACCACAGGCAGAGGGTGGCGGAACAAGCACTGCTGCCAGTTACCATGTTATTCCCCAGACTGTCTAAGTTGCCTCCAGCCCAGGTACCTGAGTGCCTGCTAGGCAGTGGTGGTCAGTGGCATGCAGAGTTAGGGTGAGGTTCTGTATTAACTGCATTGTGTATTTGGAATCCACTGTGTGCCTGGCAGCAGAAAGAGGCCTTGACCTGGATGAGTTCCCAGTTTTGTGGGTAGGGGTGTGTGGAGGGTGGTATGTGGCATTTAACATCATCTCAGGTGATTTTACTCCCTTCCCAACATCCTAAAGATGTGCAGAGCTGGCCACCCAGATCGAGTTCAGGAAAACTTTTGCACAAACCATTCAGCAAAGATATCTGGGACTCCCTGGTTAAATCAAAACAAAACAAACAAAAAACAACCAAAGTGTGTGTGTGTGTGTGTGTGTGTGTGTGTGTGTGTGTGTGTTTCCCCTGGGATGGATGGTAGCAGGGGAAGAATTGTGCAGCCTTGGCCCAATGGTACCTGCCACAGAGCTGGAGAAACAGCAGTGTGGATGAGTGGAACAAGTGAGGCCCTGGGGCTTAGGTCCGTATCCCCTGCTTCTTAAAGTCAAATTCTACACAAAAAGGGTAGTTATGGATCTGGATGGGCCCCACTGTACCCAGAGGGAGCCTCAACTGGGGAAGCAACAAAGAAGGAACAGGCCCGTGGAGCCGAGTTAGGTGACAGAGGCCCTGGGAGAAGGTCTGGGAGAAGGGGTAGGTGGTAAAGAAGACCTCTCTAAGTCTTCTCAGAACAGGCCTAAAATTCACAAATTCACTCCTCAAATCCACTGGTCTTTTGGTCTCATCCACAGTCGCTCCTGGGGCACAGGAAGTCCCATAAAAGCAAGCTTTATTTGACCAGATTGCCTCAATTTCCTGGCTGCATTACCAGAAAGCAGTGGTGGCAAAAGTACACTCCCCTCCTTGCCCAGTGCCTCCCATACCTCTTCACCCTTCATCAACATTTCTCCCCCTTCCCTCTTTCACTAAGGATTAAAACCAGGAGCTTCACCACTGAGCTATAGCTTCAAAATTATTTTCTATTTTGAGGCAGGATCTCAGTAATTAATTTGTCTAGGCTGGTCTCCAACTGTGATCTTCCTGCCTCAACCTCTCTAGTCACTGGGATGACAGGCCTGCACCACAGTGCCAGTTTGAAGCCCACTCTTTCAAAAATTAGGGTTCAAAAGAAAAGAGCTAAGAATAAAGTTAACCTTTGGTGCACTAAATGTCTAACAGGAGGCTGCTCCCTCAGTGGAGGGTGCCTCCCAGTGGGGTGGTAGGAGTGTTCACCCTTTGTAACAGGGTCCACACCTGTCCACAGCCAGCCCTTCACAAAATCGGCTGTCACCTTCTGGTGAGTGCCCAGTGTTTACCCTGTTCCTCCCTGTCTATCTGTTCCTGGGAGCCCCATCACCCTCCATTTCCCTCCCCTCCTGGGCACTTCCTATGCTCTGTTTATCCTTTTGTAATTTCATCCCTCCTTGAATAAAGAACTCTGCTAGCAAGTTTCCTAGATGGCCAGATACAGATGGCCCTCTGCAGTTATCTCGCTGAACAAGTCTCTCCCAGCCCCTACACATAAATATGTCTATTCAGAGATAGACTGGCCTAAGTCCCAACACACACACATCAGGAGATAATTACACCTTATATACATATGGATATCTTTATAGAGTTATATTCAAAAGTGTCTATAACTCTAGAGAGATAGCAGCATGTACATATAGGACTATAATTACTTATGTCTATTTTTATAACTATGTGGTTATAAATAGATATGCCTATATATAGTGATAATAATATAGAAATATCTCCATAGCCATATATGTCTCTAAGTGAATGCTCTAACTACTCTATATCACAATCAATAAGTATATATCTGCTGATACATAATTCTAACGATATACATTTATCTATATAGCTGCTCAGGGATATAAATCTGTCAGAATATCAAATGTCCATAAAGCTGTATGGCTATAAGAGAGTCGTATATTTTCCCATATATAAATCTGCTCCTATAACTATTGTATATGCACAAATACAATGGAAATAATTATATTTCCCTCAAGCATAAATCTGTAAATACAACCACAGCACATTTAGGTATGGTTAGAGATAGAGCAATATTTTGTAGACATCAGTCTGTCAATAGAGCCACCACTGCTTCCAAACAGAGAGAGTTATAGAGGGTGTTATAAATAAACCCTCCAGATGTGAATGGATCAGTAGAACTAGATGTAAACAGGGCTCCAAGCTGTTCTTTCTTCTTCGTGGTAAAATATTTCTGAAGGAAACCAGGTCACGCAGGACAGGGGGCTAATGTGCCTGGGTGCTGGTAATTTTTCCCCCAAGGAGGGTTGGAGGTCGCTGGACTTTGGGAAGCCAAGCTGGAATGGGCGGGGGGCAGTGTCAGCTCCCAACGCAGCCCAGAAGCCCCTTCGGTCATCTCCGGGTGGCTGAGAGCTGCGCAAGTGGAGAGGCCTAAGGGAGAAAAATGGAAAAGCGGAAGCTGGCTTGCATCACTTTGTCCCCTTTAGGAACCAAAAACCCTCTCACCAGGGAAGCCCCAACCCGATCTCTGAGCTTAAAGAGCCTGAAAGGCGCGGAGGCTGGCGGGCTGGGGCCGCAAGCTGGGCTGGGGAGGCCGAGGCCGAGCGTTGTCTGCAGCCAGCGCGTGGCCGGCCGGCGCCCCACCGCAGCAGCGGCCTCGCCGGCGGCCGCCTGGAACTCAAGACCTGGGCGCTCTCCCTGCGCCCTGCGCGCAGCGCTTCAGCCTGTTTAATTGTATTTTATTTTATTTGATTGCTATTTTGTGTTAATCACAGTACCCTCCCCAATTCGAGGACGCCCTGGGCGCTCTCGGGAATCTTTGTGTGCCTTGGTCTTAAAGCGGTGACTCAGTGGATGGCGTATCTCTTTTCAGACCAAATGGGCCACGGGCGGTTGAAAAAGAATCCAAACCTCTGAAAAGGTTTGTGATTGAAATCTTTTAGAAGTTCTCATGCTCCTAGTTTATGGTCATTTTCTTTTCTTTTCTCTTTTAAAAAGTTGGTTGATATTTGTTCTTATATATTTTTCTTTCTGATCTTATTTTTGGGGGAGGAGAATTTTTTTAAAGGAAGGATTTCGTTAGACCCGAAACTGCATGGCGGCTTCCTCTCCCGCAAACGTCGTACCTCTCTACACCTCTGACTCCCTCCTCCCCCAAACAAATTAATTGATAAAATTATCAGAAAGCTGTACCTGGAGAGAATGAGGTGGACACTGCAGGACCCTGGACTGTGGTCTTCGCTTCCTTTGCGGAAATCCGCTTGGCTCCACGCTCCCGAAGGAAAATTCAAGGCGCTTCAACTCTTCCCTTCGTCTTCTTTTTAAAAAGACTCTAGGAAGGGAACTTTCCCTGGGCCTGCAGAAACCCCGGCTTCCTTCGCTCTGCAGTTCTCCCCACTCTCCTGGCCCGGGCGGCCATAAATATTTTTCTGCTTCCCGCCCGGCCCCGCGGCTAGTCCTCCTGGGCACCTCTGCCTCCCGGGCCGCGGGGATCGAGGCTGCGCTCAGAGCTTCATTTAACTCGGTCCTTTGGCCTGACCCTGCACCTTTGGCCTTCTCATTAAGACAGGGGATCCCAGAGAGTCCCCAAAGCTACTAACCACCCTGTAAGTGGGATCCCTTTCCTTCTCGTTCAAAGCAAAAGACATGGAAAAAGAAGCAGGAAAGAGTGGCCTCCTGGCTCTTCCTCTCCTCCTCTGGTCAGAGGGCTCCGTCTAGGGAGGGGATTCCCAGCGCCAGCCCCCCAGGGCATTTAAAGAAGCTAACTTCCTTTCTAGTCTTCATCTGAGATCCTGTGATAGTGACCCCTTCCTCTGCCCCCTCCTCCAAATATCTCCTGGGCATTTTATTGTTACCCTACTAGGGTGGAACTCTGAACTACTGCTTTTATTATTGTTATTTATTGTTATTATGATTGTTAGAGATTTGTTCATCGGGTTCAAGGGACAACAGCCTGGCCCAGAGGGAGGCCTGTCTGTCACAAGTGAATGGGGACCGCACAGACACACACACCTAACACGGTGCACACACTCACATGTATATACCCACAAATGCCTCTTAGGTTCGGGCCCCTGCACAGCCATTCAAATGAGGCAGGCGTTCTCCTATCCCCCAGCACACCAACAGCACGCTACCCACACGCACCAGCATTCAGGCAGAACACCACCCCCAGACCGATGCCAAAACCCACACGCACCGAGATCGCAAGGCAAAGAAAATACGTATGAATCCCTTCTCTCCCACAATCTGGAGGGGCGAGTCAGGCCTCTGTCTCTTTCCCCCAGTCTCTCTCGCTTTCTCTTTTTTTTTTCTCCTTGTTTACAGCTTCAGAGAGCTCAAGGCCCATAAATCTTGAGGGGCCTACAGAGCGCAGAGCACATTTGTATGCATCGTTAGGACTCGCTAATACCTAAGCCCATTAACGAGCGTGTATGCGCGTGGTTTCCGGTGTATATTAACTTATAGTTAAATTCTGGAGGAAAGGGCATTGTGAATTAACATATACCGAATCCATCATGGGCTTTTGTCATATCAGATTAGTCAACCATGGGTTTGGGGGAGCAAGCTGAATGGGTCAGGGTCTAATCACCCTCCAAACTTTGTGGAGTAAATTTGAGGGTCTGAGAAAGATGAGCACACTCCTCCTGCCCAGCCCTGGTGGTTCAGACCCGAAGGCCAAGTAGCTGCACACCTGCGGGAAGACTGAGGGGCCGGAGACTTGGGTGTGGGAGAAGGTTGTTGGGGGTGAAGGAGGCCGGCGAGGGGAGGCCCCTCTGGCTGCAGGCTGGGGTTGTGCTGGGGCCGATCGGCCTGTGGTCGATGGATGGGCCGACTGGTTTCCTCTTTCCAAGAGAAACGCGAAGGAGAGGCTAGTGGAGTCGCTGGACTTTAATTAAACCGAAGAAAATACAGTGGGAGGAGGGAAAAACGATCCAGAAGGAGGAGGAGGAGGCCGAGGCCGAGGCAAGGAAGGAAGTCCGGGCTCTACAGAGCCTGGACATCTCCTGGGGGGCTGATAGCTGGTGGTTGCATGGTTCTTTTCCCACCCCAGATACCCCTGGGTCGAGGCCAAACCGCTTCTTAAAAACACGAAAGGAAGAAAGAAAAGGAAAAAGGGAAAGAGAAGGTAAAGAAAAAATAAAATCTAACTCTAGGACGGGTTTCAGCCAGGTGTTCCTAGTTGCAATGACTCAGAGCCTACTGGAAGCCCAAGGATCCTGGTCATTGGGCCTGCGTAGGGATGAAGGATGCCCAGTGCTAGAGGGAGGACGGAGAGGAAAGTCCATCTCGTGGGGTCCTGTAGAAAATGCCAAAGACAAAACGAGCTAAATTATTTTGTCTGTGTAGATGTGGCTGCTATCTAAATACAGCCGACCGCGGCGGGAGAGCGGGGGCGGGCTGGGGCGAGGGGGATAATCGGCCGGGATGGAGCGGGCTGGCAGGAGCGAAAATGCCTTCCACCCCTTTGCTTTGCGGGAACAGCCAGAGGCCTCCCCTGGCCGTGCAGGCGGCCGCGCGGCGGGCCGGGCCGCGGCCGGCCGGGCCGGGCCTGGGGGAGGGGAGGCGGGGGCGGTCCCTCCCCGGGCGCTGTGAACTTTAGCTGGGCCGCCGCCTGTCAGCCCCAGAAAGCGTTAAAGGTGCAGCAGCCCGCGCCAGCCTCCGCAGCCGCCTTTGTACGCGTGATTTATGACTTCAATCTTGGTTCACCGAGAGTTCACACGGCTTTCGCTGCTGTTGAAGGTTAAAAGATGGTCTTCGCTTGACAAGTGGGACTATTGAAAATTCCTTCTTCTTCGTTTTTTTTTTTTTTTTTTTTTTTTTTTTAAAGAAGCGAAGAGCTAAGACTCAGGAGAGAAAAAATTTGGGGGGAGGGGACAGGGGTTGCAGGTGGGGCAAAATAGTAGGTCAGGAAGGTTTGTCCTCCTTCATTTAGGATTTTCTGTAGCTAAGATTTGAGTGTGAATTGGTGAGGAGGGTAGAGAATAGGAGGAAGCTAGGGAAGAGGTTTAGAGATTTCTCATATTTGAAGGCCAAATGAGTGGCATTTTGAAAAACATAACGTGTTTTCCACCTCTAGGTAACTTGCGTTACAGACCTACTCCATCCTCCTCTGGAGACTAAAAGCCGGCCAGGTAAGGATAAAGCTGAGCCAAGGGCAGGGTATTGCTGACAGCGTGCCAGCGGGTGTGTCTGGCTGACCTTCCACCTTGCCTAGAAAGCCAGGTTTTATTTAGTGTGCTCTTGTACCCTCAGATTTGGCAAGGCCATTTCTGGGTCCTGGTGTTCCAACTCTCTTCCTCCAGTCCTGTAGATTTAGTTTAACATGTATATTTGATGCAAATGAAGGGGAAGGAAGGTAGGATCCGGAATGGAATTCCTTTCTAACCCAAATCCCCTTGGCCCTAGAACAGGTCCCTCTTCCTTCTAGCATTTTGGAGGAGGTAGTGTCACAGCATAGATGGTAACCAAAGATCTCCGGATGGTCAGAAGATAAGGGTCCTTTGTCTTGGAAGTGTTTGTGTATTTGGAAAAACAGGAGTCTCCTATTTTTTGAGAGAGAGAGAGAGAGAGAGAGAGAGAGAGAGAGAGAGAGAGAGACACCCTGGAGCTGTGAGGGACTGAGGGATTCTTAGCTCCTTGAAACTATTTTTAAATCACTTGGTGTAAGAATTTGGGATTATGATGTTGGGGAGGGGAAAAGTAGAGAACCAAGTCTGGTGTTGGGTATGCCCACCTACTCCTACTTAGGCACCTTGTCCCTTATCCAATACTGGTACCACTTAGGTTTGTTTTGTTTTGTTTTGTTTTGTGTGTGTTTGTGTGTTTGGCTTTTGTGGTGTTGGGGATAAGACTCCAGGGCCTCAAGCATGCTAGACAAGTGCTCTACCACTGAGCTATATTCCCAACCCTCTTATGCAGATGTCAGAGCCAGTCCCTCAAATCCAGATCCTGGAACCAAAGGCATTCACATTAGAAAGGATGCTCCCAGTCTCTCTTCTCACACAGAGTTTGAAGAGACCTTCCATCACAATAGGAAGATGCCTAGGCACTCCCTATCAAAGGAGACGAAGAAGACCCAGGAAGGTGGCCACACCTCTTTGGGACCCCCCAACCCCTCTTGCAGGGGATCCCATATATAAATAGCAGAATGGGAAGCAGAGAACAGAAAGACTCCAGAAATCTAGAGTCCGGATTCTGAGGTCACTTTGGTACAAATGACCCTCTGGCCTCCAGAAGAACAGAGAAGCAGTGTGGTTCTGTATTTAGAAGTTTGGGGGTGGGTAGTGTTAGGAGGAATGGCCAAGGAAGCTAATGAATCTCTTCCAGGTTCTGGTTGGGAAGCAGAGTAATGACCATAATGGCCTCTGGTCCCCTTCCCACCACCTCTGACTATGTTTCTCCCTGTGAAATAATTTTAGTGGGCTCCTGCTTATCTGCAAGTCTGGAATAATTATAAATTTTTAATTCATAATTAAGACTGTTGATTGTGACCATTGCTCTTCAGTAGCCCTGTTTATTTCCTTCTCTTCTGTGAGGCAGAAGGCAGCCTCAGTTAGCCCCTGCCCTCTGTAACAAGCAAACTGAGGCCCAGCACCTCTTAAAGACAGCCCTTGAACTTGGCCATCTGTGGAAAAGTTGCCTCATTACTAGTCAATTCATGTTGTACTTTACAGAGTATTTGTACTCAATAGGACCACCTCCCACTAACCTCAGATTGCCTCAGATTTCAAAGTGCTGGTAAGATTGGCTCCTGGGGAGACTAGGAAACTAGACTCCAACAAGAGAAGCAGCTTGGTCAAACTTTAGAGTCAGGAATGAAGGCCAGGTGGCAGGGCTCCCAGGCATAATACCTAAGCAATCTGAGATGAAGAATGGACATTCTGCCTCTCCTGCCTTAAGGAAACGCTGGCCTCCCTCAAACCTCTAGGTCCCCTGAATACACACCTGGTCCTTTTTTCTGACTTTCCTTTCCATACAGACAGACAGACAGACAGACACACACACACACACACACACACACACAATATGGAGCCACAGGCTTCAAGATGCCCTATGTTCTTAGGGGTGGGGAAGTGGGATCTGTCAGTTGTTTCACATCTGTAAAGACATAGAGAAGGAGAAAACTGCTCCTATCCCATGAGATAATTTCCACCTAAATCCCTATTTTCAGCTCACCCAGCATGAAATAGTTGTTCCCTTTCTCCTCTCCTACCCTCTGGAAATATGGAGGTTAGGGGCAGGATGAGCAGGTCCCAACCACAGCTGAACCTAGAGAAAGAGACAGAAGTAGGCAATGAAGGGGTGCTGATTACTTCCTACAAGCTTTATCTACATTCTTCAAACCCAGATCAATACCCTGAAACAAGGGCCAGAGGGAGCAACCCCCCTGTAGCCAATTCTCTACTCTTTCTTCTCATGAAAAAAAAGCATTTTCTCCCTCCCTGAGGCCTGGATTCTTCTGAGACCTTTGCTCTAAGAACATTACAGCTTTCCAAAGGACATTTGGGGACCCAAACTCCATGTATCTCTCAGTGCCTGTCTAGAAGGAAGCCAGTGGCCACTTTACACCCCACCAGTCGGCTGGTTCATGGAGTCTCCTCAACCACTCACCTGCTTTTCCTGAGAGCTAGCCCAGCGTCCTTGATCTTGCTCAAGTCAGGACACAGGTAGGAAGCCTGTTGAGAGGGTTCTCCAGGGCTAGCTAGTATATTTTAATGTACTGTTTGATGGTAAATAAAGAGAACTTGGGGGAAAAAAAAAAAAAGGAAGGAGCAACAGTGCCTGGCATGTCCCCACCCGCCCCTCCTCTGGACATTGGCTTTCTTGATGAAACAGTGCACCGTTGTTCTTGAACAACCATTCCCCACCATCTCTGTTCGAAGGGTTTGAGTTTCACCCTCCGTTCACCCCCATTAATCACCCCAGCAGCTAAACATCACCCAGCCCCCTCTAGCTCTAGCCCTTTCTCTTCTTCTTGCCCTTAGTATTCATGGCGGGGCATTCTTCACTGCTGCGTGCCTCACAAAGATCTCTCCTCGGACACAAGGACCCTCCCCCTCTCTAGCTACCCAGTCCATGGTGGGCACTACTCTCTGTTCTGGGTGTCCCGACTGCCAGCTCATCATACTCTTGGACCCTGCTCCCCAGCTCTTCCCATAGCCGTTGCCCCATTCCCGTGCACATTCCCACTCACCACGCCCTCCTTCAGGTACTTTATCTCATGGCCACCCAACCTCGTGTCTCCACCACCCACCATCGTTCTTTCCTCCAGGCCCATCTGCTTCTAGCTCCCATCTGCCTTTGACACTTCCCCTTGCCTCTTGTTTCTTTCCCTCCCAAGACCTTCCTGAGGCTCTTTAGATGGTGGCTTTGAAGTCTGATCCTTCGAACCTCAAGAAACTTAGAGGCAGGGTAGCACAGTGGTTAAAAGCATGGCTTTAGATTCAAATCCCAGATCTGACACCTGTGAGGTATATGCAACTATAGACAATCACTCAACCTTTCTGAGCCATCCATACAATGGACATACTCACTGGCCATGTAGAGTTGTTGTGTAGATCAAATTAAATTCTATTTGCATAGATCCAAGCATTCAGCAGAAGTTTGATAAATGGTCGTTATTAAATCAGAATCTTCTTGGGGAGAGAGAAAGGAGGCTTTTTGGATTCCAATAAAAGTTAAGAAGTTGCTTCTTGCAGTATCTGAGAGGGTAGGATAAAAATGACGCAGTCTTGCAAAGCAGGGCCCATTTACCAGGAAGCCTTACTCTTCTGTTTGCCCAAGAGGGTCTCAACTTTGGCTGCACATTGGAACACCTGAGAGTTTTTGTTTTTTTTAAACAAATTCTGATGCTTAGACTCCATCTCCAGAGTTTCTAATTTGTTGGCCTAAGTAGGGCCTGGGCTTCTTGATTATTGTTTTTAAAAACCCCAGGTGATGCTAATGTGCAGCCAGAGTTCCAGATGTAGCCCTAGGAAGGGATACAAGATAAGGATGACTGCTACTTCTGCCAGAGGACTTCTTAACATGGGGTACCTCCTTCTAGCTGCATTGCTTCAATGGGAAGAAGTTCACTTAGGATTAGCTTCTCTTTTTTTTTCAAACTATTTTTTTAAGAGAGAGAGAGAGAGAGAGAGAGAGAGAGAGAGAGAGAGAGAGAGAGAGAGAGAGAGAGAGAATTTTAATATTTATTTTTCAGTTCTCGGCGGACACAACATCTTTCTTTGTATGTGGTGCTGAGGATCGAACCCGGGCTGCACGCATGCCAGGCGAGCGCGCTACCGCTTGAGCCACATCCCCAGCCTGGATTAGCTTCTCTTGAGATCCCAGAACTTCAGAAAAACTCACACTTTCCATTTCCTACAGCTATCAGGATTTAGAAAATGTCCACCCCAAGAAGAGACAGGGGAATGGACAAATTGACTTCTGAGAGGCCTTGCTCATCTGAAAGCATGTGGTCCCCAGATCACCAACAGCAGAGGAAGAAGCAGCCCCCCTCAATAGTGGGAAAATTTGTAGTTATATAGTAAATGGAGCTTCTACCTGGTTGCTACAATAATAGGCCAAGCAATTAGGATACAAGTTCCAGAATCTTTTCCTATATTTCCAAAAAGATAAATCACCCCCAGGAACAGAATCTGCATATTGTAATTAACTGATAAATATTTCATGCCTGGTTCAAACTTTCTCCTCTTCTATTTAATGGCCACAAACTTGAGCACTGAGGAACCAGGGGAGAAGAGGGTGGGGGCTGGCATGGGGAGGCTCTGCCTTGGCTTGGGGGAGGGAAACTCTGTCTTGGTTACTGCTTTATTTACTTTCCTCCTGTTATTTTAAGAAAACATTGCCCACCTGGAGCAAATCAGGTCACAAGTAGTAGAGAGTCTGACTCAGGTTTGTGGCCTCAGCCCTAACCTCCTCCAGGAGAGGCCAGTCTCTGGTGACCCTGGGGGCACTGAGAGCAGCAGGTTTTAGAATCCATAGGGCCCAATATTTGAAAATAAGCTCTGTTCTCTAACTTTTTAACAGGGTGGGCTTAGGCAACTCAGTTTTTTTCAACTGTAAAATAAGCATAGCAATGTGTGTGGAGGTAGGTCATGCTGGGGATCAAACCCAGGGTCTTAAACATTCTAGGCAAGGGCTCTACTACTGAGCTACATTACTCAGCTGAGGCATAGCAATTTTTATCTTATAGGATTGACTGTGTTCAATAGGCTCTCAATACATGATGACTATGACCAACAATAATGATCATAATTAATTGCATCACATCAAATCCCTTCTTTTTATAGAACCTAAATAAGTGTTTATAGCACCTAAATAAGTGAATGCTTACTCTGAGTATGGTGAATGCCTTATCTCATTTAATCAACACAACAAATTTATGAAGTATTTTTTAATCCCTGTTTATTATCAATGTTTTGCAGACAAGGGAACTGGGACAGGTCAAAGGTAAGTATCTTGCCAGGGGACGCACAGCTAGGTGGTAAATAGTAAAGGCTTTGTATCTGACTATGTGGTTTCAAATCTGGGCTCTAGCTGGGCATGGTGGTACACACCTGTAATTCTAGCCAGTCCAGAGGCTGAGACAGAAGACTCAAAATTTTGAGGTCAGCCTGGGCAATTTAGTGAACCCTGTGTCAAAATAAAGCTTAAAAAAAGGCTAGGACTAAAACTCAGTGGGTTTAATTCCAGGTACAAAAAACTTGGGGAAAGAATGTCATATTACCCTTCCACTTTCAATTACTTATTATCAACTCTTGGCTCTACCAGCCTGTACCTGTAGGATGCAACATAAGCCTCAGCTTCTTCCTCTGTAAATTGGGAATGTAAATGATGCCTACTTGGCAGGTAGTTGTGAGAACTGAGAGATGTATTACAGTGCATGCCTCAGCCCTGGTGCATGGTAAGTGCCCAATAAATGAGTCATCTTTATCACCATCATCACACCACTCTGTACCCTAGGGCCACGGTGTCTCTTGCTCTTTGGTGTTTGAGAGGTAAGTGTTTGTGAGGGTCTTCCAGAGGCCATAGAGCTGCTCTTCATTATGCACCCCTCCTCCACTTCTGTACCCAGGACTTGGGGAAAAGGATGCTAAGCAGATTATGACTCCATTTCAGGAATTAAATCAAAACTCAAGACTAACTCAATTTGGCTTCTGATGAGAGGGAAAGGTTAAAAGGGAGGGAGGAGGCATCTGGGTGGGCTCTCAGAAGTGTAACGGATCTGAATCCTCACCCGTAGCCCCTCCACAGGGCTTTGCCCAAGGGGCACTGGGGGTAGAGGAAAGAAGGAACCTTGGAAATTCACACCACCTGAAAATGAATGAGGGACTAGGAAACTGTCCAGGAACATTTCCCCAAGGGGGATCTTTCCTCAGGCTACCTCAGCCTAGTCCTGGGATGCAGGGAACCCTAGACTGGATGAGGGCTGAGGGCTTAGACAGGCAGGTGGGCCTCAGAAGAGTAGAGAGTCCTGCTGGAGGCCATTGCCTCCCTGGAGAAGATCTGAGTTGAGGCTCTTCTCTTTAAAGACTTCTAAGCAGGACTAACATTGCCATCTCTTATATCTCTGATGTATTTATTCGCCTAAAAATATGATATGTGTATCTGTATAAAAACAGCTTCACTGTGTGAATTACCATTCAGCTGCTATTCAGCTTCATATATTTAGCTCAGATTCCTCTAAGCTCTGCAAACTAAAAGTAAAAAATCAATTCTACTTAAGAAAGAGTGGTGATTTTCCTCAGGATTTTCTCTTGTGCTCCCAGGAGAAGACCATTATTTCCCCATATACAGAAGAGGAAACTGAGGCTCCGGGAGATGAGTAGTTTGCTCAGAGACGCAGTGTGGGTGCAAGGATTCCAAAACAGAAAGCAGCGTTTGTGGGGAGAGAAGGCAGGGAAAGGCTGCCGGGTGCCTAAGCCAGAGGCCTCCCTCCTCCCCAAGCCCAGTGAGTTGAGAAAGCCCGGGAGGCAGGCGCTGGGGAGGGAGGGATCCTGGGCTAGCCAAACAGCGGGGCCTCGGGCGAGAGCGTCGCCAGCGCGTCCTCATTCTGCGATTACTGTCAGGGGACCATCCATCAGCGCCGCCCGGGACGCTCGGGCCAGACTGCCCGCCGCCCGCCCGGGTCTCTCCAGATCGCATTAGCGTGGGGCGAGGGCGCAGTGCGGCACCGGCTGCCGGGGAGAGGCGGCTGGCCACGCTGGGCGCAGGCAGGGACACCGCGGTGGGGCCACCTCAGGGGAAGGGGAGAGGCTGCCTTAGGATTCCTCCTCTTCTCCCAGTCTCTCCGCTCCGGGCCAGGGGCTGTTGAAAGGGGGCGCGAGAACCGGTGCCCAGAGCACAGAAGGCTCCCGGGAGGGGCCTGCAGCCGGTGGGAGAAATCAGTAGAAGCAGAAAGAGAGGGAGAAACACCTGGAACAGGAACAGGGAGGGCAGAGACTGAGAAGGAGGCACAGAGGCTGGAGATTAAGTGGGGCAGAGGACTTAAGGAGCAAAAAGTGATGGGGAGAGAATTGGAAAGGGACAGATGAGTGAGCAGGGGACGAGAAAGCCACAGATGGTCAGGGGTGGCCAACACCTTAGCCTACTGCCACGCCCTCATTCTACAGATGAAGAAACTGAGGCCCAGAGCAGAGAACCCTCACCCACACACCCACTCCAGCCGCTTGCTGGGCCAGCTCTTGACCCTGAGGCACATGTGTTCCTTCAAACCATGTGTTTTGAGCATCTGCTCTGTGCTGGGCCCGGGGCCTGTGGAAATGATGCAGAATGGGTTCCTCCCTCCAGAAGCTGCATCTCATCTTGGGGAGAGGGGCTGGGCATTCAGAAAAGTTCCCTCACCCCCCATAGGTGGGGTCCCTAAACTCACCTCTCCTGGCAAACCCTCCTTGTCCTCTGTGTTCTGCGTATATCCTCATGGGGTGTGGCCATTCCATGGGAGAATCCACCCTTACTTTCCATGGGGCTCCCCAGGAACCAAGGAAGTTTGTTTTTTAACCAGGGATTGAACCCAGGGGTGATCTAACAACTGGACCACATCCCAAGCCCTTTTTACTTTTTATTTTGAGACAGGGTCTTGCTAAGTTGCTTAGGGCTTTGCTAAGTTGCTGAGGCTGGCTTTGAACTTGCAATCCTCCTGCCTCAGCTTCCCAAGTTGCTGGGATTACATGCACTACCATGCCTGGCTCCCAGACAGGTTCTTGAGGGTTTGCCCAGGTTGTTCCAACCTATATCCAACAGGCCTAGCCTGAAAGCAAGGCCCATTCTCTGCTTAGCTCGTCCTCTGGGATGAATCAACACCTGCTGAGGACTGAGGTTCACATGAAGTACTTCCAGGTCTCACAGTCTGGAATCACTGTTTTGTGGAGCTTTGAAGGGGCGATCTTTCCCTGAGTATGGAGCCGGCACCATCTTCTGGGAAAGGACTTGTCCTCTTCAGTCAGGCTCTCCAGACAGTTCTGTTCGAGGCACATGTTGGGCGTGCTGGGGGTTCCAGATACCTGCCTGATCACTGCCCTGGGGTTTCTGCTCATGATTCTTCCCCAGTTACTTCCAGCTCTGCATCACTGTGCAACACCACAGAATCCTTGACAACCCCACAGCATCTCGTCCTTCCTCCTTTCTTCTGGAAGACTGTGTCTGAGTGGTTCAAATCTAGCCCTCCACAATCTCTCTCCTTAAACCCATTCCCTGATGACTGGGAAGTGCCTCCTTCTATCTAAACTTGATTCTTCCCTGCTCAGCACTTCGACCAGGGTGGAAGCACCAGATTCTTTCTAACACACACCCCTCCCTTCCAGTGATGCTCACCCAGTCCCCAGGGGTCAGGCAGGGAGTGGGGGCAGTCTCCCTCCAAGAGTTCTGGAACCATCTTTCCTCCCTCTGAAGCAAGCTTCTGTCTACTCTGGGTGATGGTTGTCTGTGATTATCTTAAAGAAGGGGCTATCTTTGCTCCATGGCTCAACTTAATCTGAAGCAAATGTGAGTTTCTAATCCCAGCATCTTGGCCTCTGTACAGAAATGGGGGACTCAGGAAAGAAGAGAAATGAGCAGAACTGAGACAAGAACAGCTCCCATTTCCCACCCTCATGTTCCAGCTTCCAATTCCCAACAGGGCCCCCCGGAGGGCAAGAGCTATGGACACTCCTGAAACCCCAGGCTAAAGACCCACAGACACATTTCAGCACTATTCTTTCTTGCAGGCCCAATGATGCTCTTGGGAATCTAACCAAATGGAAAAGCCTAGGAAATAGGCTACCTCTGCAGCCCCTGACACTTCATCCAGAGCAGGATGTCAGCTCCATTGAGGGAGAAGCACTGGACATGGAGTCCCGTTGGGAGCAACGGTGAAGCACTTCTTCCAAGGGCACACCAGGTTAGGGAGTGGGAGCACCCAGCTCAGAAAAGCATAAGGAAGAAGGCCTTGGCAATAACTCTCCATGTCTTTGTACTAACTTCACATACATTGTCTCATGCAATCCCCACAGTGCCAAGTTCAGCGCCTGGCACAAAATACATGCTTGTCTAAGTGGATGAGTGAAGAGCCTAGGAGGAAGGTCAGGATCCTTAATTATAGAAGAAGAAACAGCAGCACAAAAAGGTTAAATAACTTGTTCAAGGTCACATGTCTTGTTTGAGGCAAGGCCAAGCTTCAGTGGAGAGTCATTTGGTGGTGGAGGACAAGAGAAAGGGAGGCAGGGAGGGTGTGAATAAATTATCACACACTACCCTTAGGTACAGGACTCCATAAAGTGCTGACTCCCTGAAATATGGCATTTAAGACTAAACACCTTCTAAAATAACTCAGGGAGGGTCGATTTGCATGTATACACAGTACTGCAAGTAACATAGGAGGTCAATGGGCAGACCAGGATAGCGAATGCCAAAACTCAAAGCCCACACTGAGAGTCTGGACATCCAACACCAAGACCTTTGCTAGTTTTTTGTTGTTGTTGTTGTTTCTTTGTACCGCGGATTGAACTCAGGGGCACTCAACCACTGAGCCACATCTGAAGTGGTATTTTGTATTTTATTTAGAGACAGGGTCTCAACTGAGTTGCTTAGCACCTTGCCGTTGCTGAGGCTGGCTTTGAACTCAAGATCTAACTGTCTCAGCCTCCTGAGCCACTGGGATTACAGGTGTGCACCACCATGCCCAGCTTCTTTGCTAGTCTTAAATGCTGTGTGGCATCAGGCCAATGATGCCCCTCTCTGACCTCAAGTGAAGGGAGAGACCAGATGAGAAGGAGGGTGCATTTGGGCAAGAAGGGTCAGGTCATTGTCCTCAGGGTAACAATCAGAGGCATCAAGTTCCCACTTCCCTAGATCTGCTCTTTGTTGTCATTTTATTGCTCTCATCTGATTATAATGACTGTGTGTGTGTGTGTGTGTGTGTGTGCGCGCGCGCACGCGCGCACTGGGGATTGAACCCAGGGCCTCACACATGCTAAACATATGCTGTACCACAGAGCCACATCTCCAGCCCCCATGAGTTTTTTTTTTAATAAGAAATTCATATGCAGCATAGTTCAAAGCTCAAAAGGCACTAAGAGTTATATGATAACAAGCCAGGCATGGTGAGCATGCCTGTAACCCCAGCAACTGGGGAGGCTGAGGCAGGAGGATCATGAGTTCAAAGCCAGCCTCAATCACTTAGCTAAGGCCCTAAGCAACTTAGTGAGACCCTGTCTCTAAATAAAATATAAAAAGGGCTGGGAATGTGGCTCAATGGTTAAGTACCCCTGGGTTCAATCCCTGGTACAGAAAAAAAAAAGTTATATGATAACAAGTAGGTATCCCTTCCATCCTCAGGACTCCAGGCCACGAGGGTTCTCTCTCCATTTAACCATAGTAGCCACTCTCTTAGATAAGATCACCCTCCAAAGAGGTTTCGTTTCTCTTGGCTTATATGCTAGAGTCACCATGAAGTTTTATGGGATAGTAGTAAAGGGACCCTCCTGGACTGGTGGGGTGTTAGAGAACTAACTACTCTCAGTTTCCCCTTCCCATCCTGGGGTGATGCAGAAATGCTAGAGCAGGAGAGAACACAAACGGCTGCATTCTTTCGGAGTTCAGGAGAGTTTTAATTGAGAGGGTGGGCTCTCACCAGAAGGCCCCACCACGACTCTAGTCCCCCAGACTCTAGCCCAGAGCTGCACAGCTACAGGGCCTCCATTTTAGCCTGGCTGAGGTGCCCACCCAGTCAAGTCCTGCTCAAGTTTTCCAGAGGACAAGGCTCCGCACTATGCCCGCCTCCTGTCATCTTGTTGGGAGGCCTTTCTTGATGACTAGCCTAACTTACTCACCCTCAGTAGAGAAGGAACATCCTCTTTGAGGTGATCCCTCTGGTCCTCTGTTTTCTCCTCCCACTGGAGTGCATAATCTTCCACCAGGCCCGGTAATTCCACCTCGATGGTTTATCCAGACTTGGAAGAGACATGCTTCTCTGCTCTCTTTCAGCTACCCTTCCCCATCCCTGAAGGCTGTTGGATTCCCAGGCTACCCCCCCACCCATTTCTAATCCCCTCATTCTGACCCTGCACATCCCTTTGGTATTATTATACCAAAGTATAACTTGCCATGAAGATGATGAAAGTCCAACCTAAAGCCAAGTCTTCCTCCGGATTCAGGGGTAAATTCCATCTATCCCTCCGCTAGCTGAACTTCCCCATTTGTGATGATGTCCTAGCCCAACTCTGGTGCTTGTTTGTCACTCCGACTGCCAGATCCTCACACAGACGTGCTAAGAACAAGTTAACCCCAAGCTTGGGGTGGTTTCCCTTTGCCCTCCTTTCCAAACCCTGTCCTGGTTAACCTCAGCCTTCACACTGACTCATTAAGCAATTATCATTGAGCCTATTCCAGGTTCTTAGAATACATTGGTGATCAAAATAAAGAAAGTCACCTGCCTGTGTGGAGTTTGCATTCAAGCGGGGAGAGACAGATAACGAACAGTACACTTACTAAATAAGTTATATCATATATAGGAAGTGACAATTGTGGGGCTCGGGATGTGGCTCAAGTGGTAGCGCGCTCACCTGGCATGCGTGGGTTCAATCCTCAGCACCACATAAAAATAAAATAAAGATACTATGTCCATCTAAAACTAAAAAATAAATATTTTAAAAAGTGACAATTGTTAGAGACGAAAATTAGGAAAGAGGGATCAGGATTAGAGAAAGTCCAAAGCATTAAACATAGTATTCAAGGAGGGCTCATTGAGAATATGGTCTTGGCACAAAGACATATCCCCACAGGTGGCTTGGCAAAAGTATTCCAAGTAGAGAGAATAGCTGGTGCAAAGGTCCTGAGGCAAGAGCATGCCCGGCAGGTTTCTGGAACCTGGAAACCAGTGTAGCTGTAAGAAATTAAGCTAGGAGAGTGGGGGTGTGGGGAATGACATCAGCAAGCCAGGTGATGTAGGACTGGGTAGGCTAACTTAGGGGCTCCACTTTTCACTCTAATGGGCAGGAAAGGCATGATTGGATTGGTTTTTTAAATGGCCCTCTGTCTTTTTTTTGTTGTTGAGAATTGATTGCAGGGGTTTGGGGTAAGGGAAGGTGCAGGGAGACTTGTTGAAAGGCGATCACACACATCTAAGTGAGAGATGGGTGACTTGGAGCAGAGTGGCAGCAGTGGACATGATAAGGGCCTGGATTGTGGCCTTGGGGTGAGTCTCCCCTTCCCTGGTTTCTTTCTTTTGCTCTGGTCACTTCCTGCTTTTCTAGGTTGTGTTTCCCCTTTCCTTGAAGGCTGAGGGCTCTGTGAGGGTGGCACTCAGTACCTGGTCTGGAGTCTGCCCCAGGACCCAGGGCAGGGCCCCACGCAGGGCAGACAGGCCCCAGTGCTGCCTAGGAGCAGACTGACAAGCAAGCGGCCCTCCCTAGTCCCACTCCCTGAGCGAGGGGAGGAGGCTGCTGTCTCTAAAGAGGGCGTGATGGACAGTTATTGAAGGCACTCAGCTGGGGGCTCCACTCTAGTCTTAATCTGAGCCGCCCTCGAGGAAATCATAACCAGCTCTTAAAAACATGTTAAGACCAAAGCTGCTGTGTGTGTGTTTGCGCCAGCTTCAGACAGCTACTTAACACCAGGGGCCTCAGGGCCTTTGATTCCTCCACTCCTCGCCTTGCCCTCTCCCCTCATCGGGTGGCGTTTGTCAGCCAAGACGTTGTTTAAATCGTTTCCTATAAACATTTCCCTCCAAATGCCATCCAACGTTCCAGAAATGCATCTATCACTGGCTTGGGGTACACTTGAGGAACCTAAGGAAGAGGGCTCCCCTTCTCTCTCCCCTGTCCCCCATTACTCCTGCCCTGGCCCACATTCTCAGGTTTCATGCAGTAAGGATTGCTTCCCTTCAGTGGAACAGGCCCTTAGTGCCAGGATTATTTACAACACTGAGATGGCCACAGGCTCCAGGAGCAGCCGGGCCCCTGGACACTTCCTCTTTCAGAGCTCAGTGGATGGACCTGGGTGTGTTGGCTTCGTCTGGATTTCCTGCTGGCTTCCAGGGAGCATGGAGGGTAGGGGAACATGGGTCTAGACCTGGTCAAGGCTGTCACCAGAATTTAAGGTGCTTAGAAGACAGGCCCCAAATAAAGTGACCCCTCACTTCACCTCTGCACCCAGCCAGGCACTTTTCTGCCTCCAGCAGCTTTCTTCTTGGCCGGGAGCTGCCTGTGGGGCTTGCTGAGCCGGGGGGCTGCTCTCTCTCCAGGAATGCCAGCAGCATACCCCCCAACCGTGGCAGAGCCAGGACTCAGGCTGGAACCCTCTGACGGATTGGATTGGAATGAGAGTGCAGAAGATTCTGGAGGTTCTTCCAGGGAAAAGTTTGAACTGGTCAATTCTGTCTGGAGCAGAAGTGGATGAATTCAATTCCTGAGACTGAAAAGTTCCTTAGGAGCCTCATCCTCCCCAGCTGTAGCCAATTACTCGTCTAATTGTCCTGACTGAAAGGTTCTGCTGGAGCCTAGGACTGGAGGATCCCGACCCACTTCATAGCTCCTCTCCCCAGCTCATTCTCTGGCCAGTGTTGCAATAAGGAGAAGCAGTGCCCGACCTCCTGCTCCTTCCCAGAGGCCTGATTCGGCTGCTCCCCTGACATCCAGGCGTCTGCCTCCTTCCCTCCATACCTGTGGCACTCCCCGCTTCTAGGTGGGTTCCAAAGAGAGCCCAGGCGAGACGCCACAAGAAGGTAGGAAAGGCTCAGGGTGGAGCCCAAGGCAGGAGAGGCAGAGGAAGCGGTCCCAGTCTTTGGGGGTCAGGTAATGCCCCTTTACAAGCCCAAATGAAGAAAAAAAGTTCTAAGGGGAGCACATGACTCCATAAAATAAAGGGACATAATTGGGAGCGATATCTAATTTATCTATTGAATGCCTCCTACGTACTCTTTTATCACTTAGATGGACAGAATATAATTGGTGTGCTGAACGCCATCAATCTCAGGGCCTGGGCTTCCTGTGCTGGCTACACCTATTACTGTCAGATTATGACACTGTAATACCAAGATCAATGACATTTTAAATGTGCTCCAGTTATGGGCAATTGCTGACAATAAAAACAGTGACAAATTGATGAAACTTGGGCAGCGATGATCTGGTGTCAAAAATAAACCATAAATAATCTGCTTTCCAAACTGGGAGAGGTGCCTGGGACACCTGCTTAGGGGCAAAAGGCCAAGGGAGAGGCGACTCTGCCCGACCCACAGCACTGTGGCCACTCAGGGAGCCTACCTTCGGTGGGTACCTCCCTCCAGGTGGCCTGAAAGGCCCCAACAGGAAGATGGAGAGGCTGGGTTTAGTCAAGGCCTGGGGTCCCTTTAGAGAGAAGCCCCATCACGGAGGACTCTGAGACACATCCACGTGTGGCTGCTAATTGGAGGACATCCAAGTTCCCAGAGGTGCTGGCGGATGGTATTTCCATGTCCTGCCCACACTGAAGAATCAGGGCCGGCCAGCTGAGTCACGGAATTGGACTTTGCCAGTGTTAAACCTGAGAGAGACCTCGACAGTCTCTCTTCAGGCAAGTCAGGCTGTCTCCAAACTGGCTCCGCAGAGGGTTCCAGACCCTCCTGCCCCGTGTCAACCTGCCCCAGGCACTGTTTCTCCAGGCCACCACCCCTCCTACCTGTTGAAGGCAACTCAGGCCTTCACCCAGCACAGTGACTTGGGGGTACATTAAGGTGGATGTTCTACTGTTCCTTATTTTTTTATATTTATTTTTTAGTTTTCAGTGGACACGAAATCTTTATTTTACATTTATGTGGTGCTGAGGATCGAACCCAGTGCCTCGTGCATGCTAGGCGAGCGCTATACTACTGAGCCCAAACCCCAGCCCCAAGCTCCTTATTTTTAAAGACTCTCCTTACTTCTTTGTAGTATTTCTCTCATTTTAATAATCACAATTTTTTTAATATGAATGCTATTGTTGATACTATGATCACCAGGATTACTACCATTGTAATCCTATAGGCATTTATGGAGCAACTACTGCATACCAAACTCTGTCCCACGTGCTTTGCAACATGTTATTTTTAACCCCCACTGTAAAGTGGGAGTTATTTTTCATATTTTGGAAGTGAGGGCCCAGAGGTGTAGAGCCCCAGGGGCCTGCCTATGGTGACACAGCTGGTAAGCAGCAGAGCAAGAAAGGCACCAAGGATGTTAGCTTAGTGCTCACCTTTGTGCTCACCTTTTTACCCATTGGGTCCCTTTCAACCCCACCTTACGAAAAAGGGTAAGGGGATCTCTCAAGAACCTACCGCTAGTCAGAGGCAGAGCTAGATGAAACCAAGCTTTTATGATGCTTCTTATGTTATTACACTCATGCTGTTTCTAAATGTACCATGACAGTCTCCTTCTGGGGGTGGGAGGTGGGGGTTACTACTCAGCCAGGTGCTCCAGCCTTTGCCTTCCAGGGGCAGCAGGGCGCCCCAGTCTACTTTGGAGCCAAAGTTCAGAGTGGTATTTGAATTTTCACTCTGCCACTTTATAGCTGTGTGACCTTAGTCAAGTTACTTCACCTCTCTGAGTTTCAGTTGAGTGTAAAAATTTAAATGATTAACACAAATAAAAAGCATTCAGCATGGATCCTGGCACATAGTCCATACTCAGTAAATGGTAGTCAGAGATATAACCTGGGCCAGTGGCAGGGAAGTTCAACCAATTTAAAAATGAAACAGAAAAGGGACCTCATTTGGGGGCCACACTCTGCCATGTCTCTTACCTAGGACAGGTGCCTCAGAGGCACACTATGATGGCTGCATGCGGGGGTGCCACAGGAGACATAAGAAACCTCTATCATAACCACAGAGGATTTTTTATGACAAATTGTTTTTTATTTCCCAGGTCGGGGGAGACTAGGGATTGAACACAGGGGCAGTTTTATCACTGAGCTACATCCTCAGTCCCCTTTTTATTTTTTATTTAGAGACAGCAAAGTTGCTGGGTGGTCTCGAACTTGCAATCCTCCTGCCTCAGCCTCCTGCATTGCCACCTCATCTGACTGATGACAAATGGTTTAAGCCATCATTTTTATATAGCACAAAACTTACTAAACCTACTACCTAATAAAATGCAAAGTTTACATCATTTTAAAGGTGAAATTTAAGACCTCAAAAGAACCTGTTACTTTTTTCTTGTTGATAAAAAACATCCTAATTTTCTATAACATAAACGATGAACATGAAAACCTTCCACTCTCTTTAAAAGAAAGAAGAAAGACCATGCATCTGTGATCATGTCAAAATGAACCCCACTGTTATGTATAACTGCAATACACTAATAAAAACATTATAAAAGAAAAAGAGAGAGAGAAGGAGAGACGAAGAAAAGGAGAAAGAAAAAGAGGAAGAAAGAGTTGGGGCCTGATGATGGCTCTTCAGGCTAAGCCCTGAGACTGCTGTGGTCAAGTTCACTCTCCTCTCCTTAATATCAAAAGAGCTTTGGCAGAAAATCTCGAGTATCCTTATGTCAGGGCAGAGGCTGGACAAGGGCCAGGGGTTCTGGTTTCTTCCCTCTTTAAAAAAAGAGTAAAACAAACAAATAACAACCTGTTGTTTCTGCCTTCCTGTACTTTGTTCCATCTTCGAGGTTAACATTAAGAATATGAAGTACTCAGTTTAAATTTATGGTGTTTATTTCTGATTCCTTCGTTTAATAATTACTAGCTGAACTCGAGTCATCGACTGAGGGAGTAATTACACTTTACAGAAGGCTGCAAAGCAGTCTTACAATTACTTGGATTCTTCAGGGAAAACCCCATACCTGCCTGTAACTTAGGTTCTGATAAGTTTTATGACTGTGTGGGGAATTTGACCATCTACCCCTTGCTTCTGATGGTCTCTCTTTCCAATATCCCCCTTCTAATCATCTGCAGTGACTTCTATAGGCACTGCCTTGGGGATGCCCAGGGCTTGAGGTTTTCATGGATTTTGTTTGTTTGGATTTTTTTTTTCAAGTACTAGGGATTGAACCCAAGGATGCTATACCACTGAGTTACATCCCCAGTCCTTTAAATTTATTTATTTATTTTATATTTTGCACCAGGGTCTTACGAAATTGCTGAGGCTGGCCTTGAAGTTTCAATCCTCCTGTTTCAGCTTCCTGAATTGCTGGGATTGCAGGCATGCACCACTGTACCTGTGAGGCTTCCATGTTTTCAAGGGGACCTGCAGCAACACTTGACTCCTTAGAACATCCATAGGACAAGCCTAGTGTGGTGGCACATACCTGTAATCCCAGCAACTCAGGAGGTAAGGTAAGAGAACCTTCAGATTGAAGCCAGCCTCAGCAATTTGACAAGTCCCTGTGTCGAAATAAAAAGAAATAATAATAGTAAAATGGACTGGAGATGTAGCTTAGTGGTTAAGGGCCCCTGGGTTTCATCCACAGTCCAGAAACAAAACCAAAAAAGCCTTAGGACACACACTAACATGTAGGGCTCTGTTACCAGCGTCAGTTGTGTCTGTTCCCAGCACCCTCCGAAGCTGTACTTCCAACTCCTGCTCTTTCTAAAGCTTTTGTTTTGTTTTGTTTGGGGGGGGCAGTTATTAGTTTGGTTTTTGTTTTGTCACTGAGGATTGAATCCAGGGCCTTGTACATGCTTAGTAAGTGCTCTTACCACTGAGTTATACCTCCAAGCCCCGCTGAAGTTATATATATATATTAATGTGGTGCTGAGGATCAAACCCAGGGCCTTGCACATGCAAGGCAGGCACTCTGATACTGAGCCCTAGCCCCAGCCCTTTTATTTTCTTTTTAAGAGCATCTATAAATATAGAAAACTTTAGCTGAGTGCATGGTGCACACCTGTAATCCCAGAGACTAGGGAGGCAGGGGTTTTGCAAGTTTGAGGCTACCCTCAGCACCTTAGCAAGACCCTATCTCAAAATTAAAAAAAAAAAAAAAGTGTGGGGTGGTGGTAATAGCTCAGTAACTTCCCTGAGTTCTATTCCCAGTACCCAAACAAAACAAAGTTTCAAGAAATGTAGGAGTCCAGATAAATGAAAAGGGCAGGGAGTGGGTGGGGGAGCCCCTGTAGTTTCCCTGTAGGAAGAACCATGACTGGAGAGTGTGTTGAGTCTACACCTCTTGGAGGTGGGATTTGACACTGCCTGATCCTCTGATTGATTAGAGCTCTGCTCCATGTGGGGTTCGGGGAGGGGGTTTTCTGCAGGGTGTATTACTCTGGTAAAAATTAGAAACCTCCCTAAGTGCAATGTGGGAGGGCACTGCTTTACAGCCTGGTGTGGGGATCCTCAGGTTGCTCTTTGGGTGACTTTGTGGGGCTGGATCCTGAAAACCTCCATGTGCCCCACCACACCATCAAATAACAACCTCCAAGATTTTCCCCTCCAACATTTTCCTAGCCACCTACTTTTCTGCTTCACAATATTCAAAATGCCTTGAAAAAAATCTGAATTGAAAGTACTGCTGGGAGAGGGAGCCAAATTATTTAGATCCATGACGGCTCCATTTCTGAGAGGAGGGCGTACCTGACTCTACCAAACCAAACCAAAGTAATCCTCGGTTCCCTAGGAGAGGGCATGAGGGGTGGCAAAGCAATCCTGCCCCAGACTCGGGGATGTCGTAGGGAAAGGCCAAAGAACCATCGTCAGGATCTAAAGAACTCTGCAGAGGTAGGGACAGAGGACAGAATGTGGGGGGCTACGCTGGTTCAGGGAATCAGGCTGAGGGCAAAGGAAGGCCAGGGCAGCCTTGCGCAGGACAGAAGAATGTGTTGGAGAAGAGCAGGCTGGAGTCACAAGGCTGGGAACGCTCATAGGTGAGTAAAGAGCAGAGGGCGGATGGTGGCTGGGCCCAGGCAGCAGGGGGTGGCAGGGCAGTGGAGGGAGGGCCACCAGCGGCTTTGCAGGGCTCTTCAGGCAGTGTTCCAAGGTGAGGGCCAGAGCCTTGGACCTTAGCAGTAGGAAAGCAGGTCATATTTCACATCCTTTCCTGAATAGAGAGATTGGATTTGGTCAAGAATAAGTCCCTAGGAGGCCATTGTGAGCACCCGCCTGTTTATCTTGTTGATGAATATAGAGCGGGAGCAAAGTTGGGAGTGTGGGCGTCTGACAAGGTCTTCATGATTCTAGAATCACTTATTACACCTTCTTCCTCCTCCTCTGCCTTGGCTAATGGGCTGTGGGTACCCAGTGCACAAAGGGCAGCGAGACACTCGCTGTGGGTGATACACAGGCTGGGCCCTGCCCTCCTGGCCACAGAGGAAACTGGTGCTTGTATTTGGTTTGTATCTGAACTATTCCTTTGCCCTCAGCAGGACTAAACCTTTACCCCCTTGCAATCTCTGGGTCCCTTCAAATCCTTCAGCTTGTTCAACGACGTTGACGACCTGCTACAGGATTTCCAGTCCCAAGAATTGGGAGTCTTGTCTGCCCCTCCCATCAACCCCACCTGCACAAGGAAGCTTCATTTGCTTTGGACCACAAAGGCAGCCTCCTGACTCCTCTTTCCCTGAAATCCAGCTCTTCTTCTGGAACCTTCATCTTGGATCCTGGAGCCATCATCCAGTGAGTCACATGGGGCCGGAAATTCTGGATCTCTTAGCCCCTCTCAACTTCTCTGGCAACAAATATTTATTGGACATCTTCAAAGAGGCCCACGCCCTGTTCATGGTGCATCACAAAACAAATCCTGCCCTCACGGGGCTTGCTGTCAGCTACCGTGGTGTGGACTCTCCTTCTGAGCCTCTGTCCCCTCCTGCCTGCTGTCATCCTCCGTCCTCCCTGTCACCTGGAATTCTCTGCTCAGATGCCAGCATGATCTTACAAACCCAGTTCAACCCTTGTTGACACTTGGCCAAAAAATCTCAAATAAAGACATTTTAAAATGTGGAGTAAAAAAATAATGTTGTAAATTATAACAGACGGCTTTAAAAAAAACTGCACTGGAGCAATGTTATTCTTGGATATATGTATGTGGCAAAATATAAAAACATGAGCTGGAAAAAAAACGAGCCCAAATTCATGACGGCAGTACCTCTGGGTGGGAGGGGCATGGGACTGGGAGGGAGAACAAAGGAGAATATTTATCTCTAATCACTTTGTTTATTTTCTTTCCAAAACTCAAGAGCAAAGGTGACAAAACATTATCAGCAGCTTAACAACAACCTTAAGTCTGGAGAGTGGAACAAGAGTGCTACGCTATTATATCTTCTATATTGGAATTTAAACCATCACAGGAGTCCCTCTCTGTTCCCTCCCCCTTCACCTGGCATAGTGACCCTCCTCCAGAAGCTCATCTCTTCTCTGAGGGACCTCAGTGCCTCTGCTTTTCTCTTCTCTTGGGTACCTTTTTCTGCTTGGTGGCCTCCTTCTTGACCCTTCTAGACTCAGCCCGAGGAGGTGGTAGTAGGGTGGCTGGTGGAGGGCGCTGTTTCTGGGAAGGACAGTTTCTTCTTGTCCGGGGTTTGCATCCAGCTGCAGCTCGAGAGACAGATCACCTGTTTCTTTTTATTTAAAGTCTGGTTTATTTCAAAACCATTATCAGTGAGAGAGAGTAGAAAGAGTAAGACCCTCCACAGTGCCCTCCACCCCCCAGCCTCTCCAAAGAGCCCAGCCCTGAGGCAGAAACTTTGCAGCAGAACACGAAAAACAGATAAGCTCATGCGGGGCTCTGGCCATCAGGGTTGTCTGCAGTCTGGCTTTCCTGGAGAGTTGGAAGAGTCACTTTAGTGTAGGCCAAGCTCTGCTGTAACTGGAGGCCAGAGATGGCCAGGACCTGACTGGACACACCGGACCTGGTGAGGTGCTGGATAGGCACCCACACTCTGGGTCCAGAGCGCCCTCCACTTGCCACCTGCCCATGCTGTCCCTTATCTGACCTCTCTGCACCCTTTGAGGAAGAGTCAGCAACGCCTCTTCTGTGTTATCCTCACAGCATCTTTCACAGACTAGGATAGGTCTCCCTCCTAGCAACACCCTGGGGCAACTTTCTTTTCCACTTGATAGCACACCTCACCCTGAATGACAACTGCCTATTTGAGTCCTGTCTTCTGCACCAGGGGGTACTCTCTGAGGGGATGGGCCCTGTCTGTCTTGTTCACAGTTGTAACTCTGGTGACTGCACTCTGCCTGGCTCATAACAAGTGCTCAATACACTTGTTGTTTTAATAGAATGATAGAATGAATGAGTGAACTGTCTACCCTTCTACACTGAGCACTGTTTTGATGAGGACTATGCCTTGATCATCACCTCTGGATCTTTTTTTTGCCTTGTACAGAGTGTGCCACATAATAGGTGCTCAATAAATTACGGATTGATTTGAGCAGATGGACCTCTGTTCCTCCCCTAACAACCTGGCAAGTAGAAGAGAAACTTTGTTTCTCTCTCCTTCCTCCCCCAACCACATTAGCATCGGTGGTTGATGTTATGGGGCTCTTTCCTCCTTCAGTCACCATGTATTCAAACCTTGGAACGGTACAACAGAAGTAGGTGCTCAGACCCTGAGTCCTGGCATTCCTCCTGTGGTCTAGCCAAGGATGGGAGGGCCCCCCAGAAGATGCTTCAGGCTTCCTCCTGGTTCGCTTTAATATCCAGCATTATTTAAGATCCCACTGTTTACCCGGAATTCTCCCTGCCATTCCATAAGCCTCTTTTTATCTTACTCTACAGTCAAGGAAAATACATTGCAGCCAAAGAGTATCTGCTCCTCAGCCTGAAACAAAATATAGACTCTGTCCCACCTTACAATCAGGGTTACCGCACTTGGAACTTTTCAAGTTCATATCAACCTTCTACTTCTAAATCCAGTCTCCTTTCCTCCAGGAAGACCTCCTTTATTAGCTGAATAGATCTTAACTTTCAACTCCTTCTCCCGTTACTCCACATGCCCACAGTGCTGTGCAGTTGGAGCTTGTTCCCTGTGCTTTTGAAGTGTGTTCTGTCTTCCTAACCATGATGCATAAGCATGCATTACTTTTTAACCAGGCTTGATAGATGGTTATCATAAATTGATAAGAAGAAAAAATGCACACCCAGAAGAAAACAGAGGAGTTTTTCTATTTTTGCTTTAACACAGAAATTGTCATTGTGGTGCTGCAAGCTCTGAGGCCCAAGAGACCCTGGCTTCTGCAAAACATGTTAGGAAGCTTACAGTATCTGTAAGTGTCCAAGAATAAAAACCATTTCCTTCATTTGTATTGTTTTTCTAATTCCTCCGCTCCAAGTTCTTGCCTTAACCCCTGAGTGTTGGTTGGTTGACTTAGCTTTGGATAGTGGTCCACGGAGACCCCTGGATACTTTCAAGCCAAAGAGTTATGTCCTGCCACGTCGATGTAGATAGAGGAAGGCCCCATGAGAGGAGGACGTTCTCCTGGGCCTCAGTTCCCAGGCTGGAGGTGGAGGTTGGGAAGAAGGAGGAAAAAAGCATATCCTGAGCTGGCAGTTGGGGGCTAGGTTGGGGGTGGTGGGGAAAGAGAGGAGCCTGGGCCAAGGCCAGAGGTGGCTCCCCGGGGAGCCCTCGGAGCGGGCAGCCGGACGTCTCTCCACCCTTCCCGCCTGACGGATGGGTCTGCTGCTCAGGCACAAGCTGTCGGGCCAGGCCGCTGCCAAGGCAGAACAGTGGCGCTTCTGTGCGCTGGGCTCGGGCCGCCGGGAAACCGAGCGACTGATGGAGAAAGCAGACGTCCCGGAACGGGAGTCACGAGGGGCGGGGACCCGAGCCGCTGGGTCACAGGAAGCATGTCTGCCTCCCAGAAACAGGGACCGCCGCGCCAGCCTGGGGGAGAGGGTGGCGAGCCGCGTGCGGGGCGGGGGGGGGGTCCCTAATCAACGCGTGGGATTGTTTGGGGGAAGCTGAGAGCCAGAAGGACGCGAAGGACCGTTGGGCCGAAGAGCTGTGTCATTTGGCCACACGCTCCCTCCCCTTAAATGACAATAGCCATTTGCATTCAGTGACGCGTTGTCTGGTCCTGAGTCAGACGTTCAGAAATCCTCCGACCTCTCCCCGCACCCTCCGCCTCCCCCACCTCCGCGGACCGTCCGCGGCCTCCCCCCGGGGCCTCGGGCTCCCGGGCCTCCCCTCCGCCCGCCCGCGCTCGGGACCCGGAGCCCGAGGCTCGGCGCTCCGCCCCTGGCCGGCTCCGACCCCGCCCCGCAGCTGCCTCCCCCTCAGCGTTAATTAAAACTTGCGAGATGGAGAGGCTGGCGCGGGCGGCTCCGTTTTATTTGCAGCATCTTTCATGCTGCTGACGATCGTAAAGGGCTTTAATATTGAAATATGGGCCATTTTCCCAGCTCCAGCCCTCGCCGCGCGCTCTCCACACCCCCACACCCAGCCACCCCGAGCTTGATGAAAGAGCCCCTGCAAATCCATTAAGAAGAGATAATTGAAAACTCCGGGGTAATATTTAAGGCCGCGCCGACGCGGGGCGGAGGGCCCGACGGAGACCGCCCTGCGGAGAATGCCCGCGCGCACGCCAGACCCCGGGCTCCTGGCCCACAAGGCCACCTTCGCAGGGCCTGCGCACTCGTGCTCTCCAAGGCCAGCTCTGCGCTGTCTGGGCTCAGAGCAAGAGCGGCCTGGAGACTCCTAAGGTCCGAAGAAAAGAGTGCAAAGTTTGGCCCAGTCATCCACCACTCACCTTGCCCAACTCCCCCAGCCCGACCTGGGGCACAGGCCTCAGGTTCTGCCTCATGCCCCTGCATCCAGCGTTCCTCTTGGCCTGCAATGTCCCTCCAGCACTTGGCCACTTGGGGATTACTGTTGCCTCTTCCAAACCAACCCACTGCCATCCAAGTGATGGGCCTGGGGTGGAGAGTGGCTGGAATCCAACCGCCATGTCTGACCACAAGGTGGTCCTGGCTACAGTGGTTTGGAAAGGTTGCAGGGGGTTAATATATTGTCTTGTACTTTTTTGATCCTCCACAAGATTTGAGTAAGCAGTTCTGAGCATCTTCCTTTGTACCTCCCTATCCCATAAATATGGGCTACTGTCCTGTCCATTGCTGCCTCTTAGCACATTGTGTTGTTATTGACTGCTTAAAGTCTGTCCTATGGGGCTGTGACATCTTGAGGACAGTATTAGGTCTAATTTCTTTCCTTATCCCTTGCTCCTGGCCTAGTGCCAGGCATAGACCATGTGATCAGTTAATGCCATTGAGTTGGCTACTGTCTGGGCCCCTAGAGGCCTTCAGGGTTTCAACATTAGGCTGTAGGCTCCTGGGAGAGTGGGGCACAGTGTGGGAGATGGGCAGGTTCTGGGAGGCTGTGTTAAGTTCATGACTCTTTTCCACAGTGATTAACTTCCGGGTGTTCCTAGGTTGGGAGAAGAGGGTGGGGAACCCTATTTGCCCTATGGGTTCTTTGTGGATATTTCTCTGCTTGATTTGGCTCAGTCTTCTAACCAGATCAGACTCCATGTACACACACACACACACACACACACACACATTTATGTTTATTATCTGGAGGAAGGGCGAAGGGAAGGGTATTTCTCTATTTGATTCAGTCTAGACTCCCAATCAGATCAGACTCCATGGACTTGCTGTGTACACACACACACACACACATCTATATCTATGTGTATTATTTGGGAAAAGGATAGGGGAAAGGAAGGCGGGGTTATTTGAAGATTCACCCATTCAGAAGGCATGATAGGCTCAAGTACTCCCAAAATACCCAGCTAGCTCCACCTCTCCACTTCCGGAAGTGAAACTCACAGGATGGCATCACTAAGGGAGGGGCTGTTCTGACTCAGCCCTTTGTCCCCATTTTGGCCCCAGAGGCCACAGCTGCAGGGATGCTCTCTGAACGGCAGGATGAGGCCCCAGCCCTTTCCAACCCAAAAGCTCCCATTAGAGCCACAAAACATCAGAGCCGAGAGGGGCCAAAAGAACTTTGGATCCAGCCCTTCTTGGTGTCTATGGGGCAGCTGAGGCCTAGGAAGGATCTGGAATATGCCCAGGTCACCAAAGCCATTGGTGACAGAGCTCATGCTAGAATCCCAGCAAGGGTATAGCAGAGTGGGAATTAAAAACCCAATCTCTTAACTTAAATGCACACAATTGATATTCTAAGTACCTTTCACAAACACTATCTCATTTAATTCCTCCAGGCCTATGAGATAGTATTATAATTCCCATCTACAGATCAATAAAATGTGGCTGAGAGAGATTCGGAATTTGTCCAGCATCACATACTGGTAAATAACAGATCCAGGATATTTGAACTGCAGTTTAATTGGTGCTAATTCCAGTGCTTCTTACACATTTCTTCCGTGCCTACTTGCTCCCCAAGCCAGGCTGGGCCGTTTCCCAGACATTCACCCCTCATCCCTTGGGCATCTTCATTCAAAGGTCTTTTCCTCCTCAAAACACCTCTTCTTCCTACCCAGGGCAGTGTTCTTTGCCTCTTTTGGGTGTGGGTGTTTCAAGCTGTGGCCCTGGGCACAGGCCCTGGTGAACTGAAGCCACACAGAGCCTGGTCTCCAGCACACAGCCCTACTCCTATGCATGGCCACTGAGGCCTCAGCCATAAATCCCCTGGTCTCAGCTCATAACCATTAGCAAGCGATTGGCTCATCAAGACGCCTTTATGAGACTCAGGTCAGATAAATGGATTGCCGGAGGTCAGAAACAAGGGCTCTCCTGCCTTGCCTTGCTTCAGAGGTGTCCCTACCACCAGAGGCTGGCAGAATCCCTTTGACTCACAGCTGTCCGTGGAGGTGGGGACATTATCATGGTGAGGATCACCTGGTCATCCCCACCCACAAAGAGAAAGGGGCCTGGGATGTACAGCCTCAGCACACCCCAGTTCAAGGTTGAACACACGCACACACACAGAGGCTCACCTGCAAATGCATTCACACTCTCAGACCCCATCTCTGATTCAAGTCCAAATTCTTCAGCAACACCCTCCCCTCCCATCTCAAGTCTTCTGGTGTCCCCACACTTTGTCCCACCTTTAAAGTGCTACCACGTATGTACAAATGACCCAGGGTCTTGCCAAATGCAGGCTCTCCTGCAGTGGATCTGGTGCAGTGGCTGAGATTCTCTTTTCTAACCAGCTTCCAGGTGAAGACAGTGCTGCTTCTTTAGGATTTCAGCCTCCCCGTGATGGAGGGGTAGAAGTTTTCCTGATGTGGAAGAAAGGGGGTGTGGAGTTTGGAAAAGCTCCCATCCCCACCCCCTCCCAGCCCCTGAAACTCTGCTGCGCACACCTAGGTGACTGGGCCACTTCTGAAATGCTGCCCTACACTCTTCACATGGCTCCTTCTCACCCCCAAAATCTCATCCTGAACACCACTTCCTCAGAGTTTTCTCCACCCAATTTGACTGCTCTCCTCTCCACCCTGTCAGAGACTACCTTAGCCCTCTCCAGAACAGGTACCACAGTGGCATTTATGCATTTCTAGTTGACATGCTGACTGTTTCCTCATCCCATGAAATGCAGGTCCCTGAATCATGCCTGTCCTATTTACTTATACATGCTCAGCACCCAGTGTCCAGCCCATGGTAGATACTCAGATAGCATTTCTGAGAGAATGAATGAGGTGCCTCCATGCTGAGAAGCAGTGGGGAAGAGCACCTGACCCAGGGACTGAGACCATGGAGACCATGGGTGATCTGATAAAGCCTCTTGGAGAAAGAAAAATGGGAGGAAAAGCACAGTGTGTGGGGACCAGAGAAAGGTGACCCAAGGGAAGAGGCAGGCAAGTGAGGCTGGGTAACAGAGGGGCCCATTGGTCCCAGGTTGATGTGCCAGGGGTGGGGGAAAGGGTCCTGGGGAAGAGGTAGTGGGGCTAGGGGCAGGGGCTGCAGGGGCTTGCACACCACGGCAGGCAGCGGGAAGGCACCCACTCTCCTCCCTGATCTCACGGACAGAACCTGCCTTTATTTTTCTTACACTTGACATATTCTTATTGAATCTCTGTCCCATGCCAGTCACTGTGCTGGGAGCTGAATCCACGGGGAGAATGCAGTGGGTCTCATTTTTGCCCTCATGGAGTTTACAGGCTCTCAAGAGAGACTGACTTTACAGAAATGTTACATTTGAGCCAAGGTCCTCAAAGGAGAAGTGGATGATGCAGGGTGTGATGAGTGGGGGAGAAGCTTCCCTGGGGAATGGAAGTCACCCAAAGTCCTGGTGGGTGGGCTCTTCTTCTCCTCCCCCCAGAATGTCTCCGCTTTCATCCTGGGCATTTCTGCGTTCCTCTGCGCTGCCCCTTTAAGAGGAGCGCCTCTTCCCTGAGCAGAGGAGGTTCCGGGCACTCAGCCCAAGCTCGCCAAGGTTGTGGGCTATAAATCAATGCTGGCACTCCTTGGCAGTGGGCTCTCCTCTGAGCTGCCCAGATGGCGGGCAGGCCTGGGGCTCGAGGGGCAGCCAGGCACGCGGGAGGGGGTAGGCGGGCAAGGTGGGGACACAGCTGGGCCCTGGGCCCCTGATGGCTCTTCCCACCCAAGAGCCTTGGGTCAGAGAGAATGCCAAGGTCCTTCTAGGCCAGCATCGGGGAACTTCAGACTTGAGTTACAGGCTGGCATGACCTCTTCAGGTCATTGTTCCTACCCCTGCTGGTGACTCAGGCCTCATCCACTTTCTCTGAGACCGAGGGCCATAGAGGACCCCTTGGGTCCTAGCCTGGGACTAACCTGAAAGTTCTGCCTGTGGCTTGACCCCCTGCCTTCTTGCTATAGCTAAGGTATGTCCTTAACACACTATGAAGGACAGTTGCTCTCTGTTTGGTGAGGACTTGGGGACCCCCGGTGACGTGCCCCCTCTCCTTCACCCTAAGTCTCCAAAAAAGTAGGATAAAAGATTTCTCAAGGTCAGATGGAGAGGGTGGAGCTCTCCCCTCTCGGGGTTGCCATCTCTCAACCACCTTCACAGGTGTTGTGACAGAGAGAACATATGTCACTCCCACCCCAGAGGACAGTGACATCTCAGCCGTCACAGCCCCACAGAGCTGCGCTCAGTGGGCTTGACTCACCTGCTCCCTCTGGATGGAGGTGAGGTTGGAGCCCAGACTGCAGACCCCTCCCCCAGAGCAACAGGCAGGCTCCCCAGCTCCCCAGTCAGCAAAGTTTCTAGAACAGCTGAAAACCCCCGAGTTGCAGAGCAATAGAGATTTCTTGAATGTCCTTGTCCTCAAATTCTCTTGTGAAACATCAGAGCTCGCAGATCCTTCCTCACACACTCGTTATATAAATGAGGAAACTGAGAAGTCAGCCCAGGCCTTTTAACATTCAGCCGTTTCTACTCCTCCACATTTGCCTCCTGAACAGGAATCCCCAGGCCACCACTAAGCCAGAAGCATTAGGCTCCAACCGGAATGGTGCAGATGGGAGTTAGTGAGCAAGTAGGACTTTCTCAGAACAGCTGATCAAAGATGAGAAACAAAGTCAAAATTTGAGTTCTCCAAAGCAGTAGGGGCGGGCTGGGGAGGGATGGAGTCTGGAATCAGAATGGAATCTAGCAAAAAAGATAGGCAATAGAGAGAATGCAGGAAAGGGGGGCCGGATAGCACGGAGCCCAGAGCAAGGCAGCTGGGTGTGGGGCTTCTGGAGGTCTTCATTCTGGATCCCACATCCCTCACCTGGTCCAGGCTTCAGAGTGTCTACAGCAGTTTAAATTCAAGCCTTATCTCAGCTGATTCTCTTGGCTTATTCTTGACTCTCCTGGGACGGCTTATCTGGCTGCCAGAGTCATTTGCCGCCTCTAATTTGTGTTTAAATTAAAGTTCCCACAAACAGGGGCTTAATGTGCTGTTACCAAGAGCTCCCGGGTCCCCTGCAGCTCTGGGAAGTTGAGGGGGCAGAGGGAAGAGGCCATTTTGCAGGCATCACGTCAAGGCTGAGCTCATTGACCGTGGGTACCCAGAGTGGATGGCCCACCCAGGTGTCTCTGCCCTTGCTCTGTCCAAAGCCCTACCCCTCCTCCTCGGCACCCACGTGAGCCAGCCAGGATTCCAGTGGGAAGCCAATGACACATTCCAAAGGGCCTCACCAAGGAGTTGAATGATGAGACAATTTTCAAAGGTGTAGACAGGATTGAGGAAACCAGCTAGGGCTATGGTGGCCACAGGAAGCCCCAGAGAGCTCAATTCAGGAGGCAGGCAGGGGATGCTCACAAGGGCCTGGCAGTTCCCCATGGTTGTTCACCCACTTTCAGGACCTTGGGAAGAAGGCAGAGGAAGCAGATAATAGAGAGCCAGAAATGAAAAGTAGGAAGAGTCATGAAGATCCATTTTTTAATGCATACAATGCTGTGCCGTGTGCTGTGCCCAGACACTTCATAGCAATGAGCTCCCTTAACCTCTACCACAACCCTCTGAGGTGGGTGTTATTGCCAGCCCTATTTGTATAGATGGAGAAGCTGAGGCACAGAGAGGTGAAGCAACATGCCCAAGACCACACAGTAAGAGGTGGAGCCAGGATTCAAGTTGCTGCAGTCTGGCTCCAGGTTCCCAGTGCCCTGCCAAGGGATGATGCTTGAGCCAAGATTTGTCTGTCACCCTTCCCAATCCCCTGATCACAAGGTAGGGTTTCTCTTTGCCAAAGCAACTGAGACCGAGTGAATCTCTTGTCCTGCTCCCCAGGATCTGTACCTCTCTGGACCAGAATCTTCTCACTTGTAAAATGAGAAAAAGGTAGTTGGAAGGATTGAGGGACTTGGAAGATTGAGATAGCTTGTCACAGTGACCATCCAGGGTAGGTCCTGAGCAGCTGCCTTCCCTGTGGTCTAACCACACCTCTTCCTGCCATTACCTCTGGATTCTGTTTTCAAGAGCACTAGCAGCAGAGACTCCTCATCCCTTAATGGAAACCCACAAGAAAGAGTTGGACATTCGCATTTGGTCAATTCCTTGCTCTGCCTCTGAAGAACTCTCTAGAAGGGAGTAGTAAAGCAAAGCTGGAGCCCCAAACTGCCCTACCCCTCCTCCTCTACACCCACATGAGCCACAGGATTCCAATGGGAAGCGAATGACGCATTCCAAAGGGCCTCACCAAGGAGTTGAATGATGAGACAATTTTCAAAGGTGTAGACAGGATTGGGGAAACCAGCTAGGGCTATGGTGGCCACAGGAAGCCCCAGAGAGCTCATAATCATGCTACCAAAGCCTGATGTGAGCTGGAGTCGTGGGAGAGGGGTCCCCAGAGCAAAGCAGTGCCCACTGACCGGCCACAGCCACTGCCAGAAATTCAGGCAGGCAAGGAGGAGGCAGGGGATGGAGGAAATGGACACCCTGGCTCCCAGCTCTCCCTTCCTTGCCAGGCCCTCGTGGGCCAAACCCAACCAGAAGGAAGAGATCAGGCAGCCCAGGTGATGTGGTCTGCATATGGGAGTCTCCCAGAAAGCACAGGGAGGTGAGCAAAAAATAACCCAAGCCATCCCACCCAGGAGTCCCTTCTCCAGCTCCACCAAAGGGCCACTCTGCTGCTTCACTACCTCCTCTGTGCTGCCTGCAGTCAGTGACTGACAGGGAAGGAGACTCAGGATTCCTTCTTTGGCACAAATGATCCTGCTCACACGGAAGGTGAGTTCCAGGCAGAAATCAGCTTGAGGGGAAAGGGTTTCTCAGCTATGTTTTTGGGGTTTGGGTTTGGGTTTGGGTACCAGAAATGGAACCCACAGGTGCCTAATCCCCGAGCCACATCCCCAACCCATTTTGTATTTTATTTAGAGACAGAGCTTTGTTGAGTTGCTTAGGGTCTCACTAAGTTGCTGAGGCTGGCTTTGAACTCGCGATCCTTCTGCCTCAGCCTCCTGAGCCACTGGGATTACAGGCCTGCGCCACCATGTCCAGCCCTCAGTTATGTTTGAAGTGTATCTGGGCATGAGTACTCACTCCCAGCAAGGACAGAAAGAGGACAGACAGCACGGGGTCAAACAGCCATGACTCTTCTTCCTCAGTGTAGGAGGCAAATCGTTGTGAGGCTTCCTTCTGCCTCCCCTCTCTACACCATGAGCCCCTGTGGGGCAGAGATTTTTCTTGTTCATCCTCAACACCAAGCCTGGTGCCTCTTAGGGGACATAATCGGAATTTATTGCATATATAAGTAAATATATTTGGAGGAAATGAATGAAACCCATTTGCAGCTCATGTGCGCGGCCCGGGCCCGTGTCAAGGAGCACTGTGGAATGAATGGCGCGCAACACTCTCACAGAAGTTTTATTTCAATCACCTGCCACCTTGGACTTTCCTTGCAGCCAGTCAGTCATTGGCCACAGGGGCCTGTGTTTATCTCCAAAGTGGCGGGAGGCTGCTCTTTGATGGCACAGTGACTTCATTTGGCTCCTCGTGATGGGGAGTGAGGGGAACAGGAGTTACTGCATCTCTCACAGCAGCCTTCTTGTAAACTCTTTCTCTGGGAAAATCTTGATCCATGGCGAACGTCTGTGGCATTCCCGGCTGGAGCCCTTGGCAAGAGATGGGAGGAGAGGATGACAGTGCCAAGGAGGCAGCTGAAGGATCGTCACCCTGGGAGCCACGGCTCGCTTGCTTTTTCCAATGGGCCATAAAGTATGAGGGAGGCAGGAGGAAGCGGGAGGTGGGGCCAACAGACCAGGGTTCCTGAGTGTAGTCACCATAGGAGGCCCACCTGGGGGAGTAAGTGGTCACGCACACACTCTGGGACACTGCCTGCTGGCTCTAGGACCTCAGGCAAGTCACCTCAAGTCTCATCTTAAAAAAGTGTGGATAATACTAATACCTACCCTCATGGGGTGTCAGAAAAGAGTAGATGAGTTAAGAGGGAATATTTAGGATGCATGGTCCACAGTGAGTCCTACATTAATTTCATTAAGTAAGATTCAGCAGGATAATTGGGCCGTAGCCCCACAAACTTTTTCTTTCTGAAAACATAAACCGAGCCTCAGATACGTCTTAGGTTCACTGTGAGCAGTGAAGTAACACGTGTGAAAATTACAGGTTAAAGTTTGTTCTTTGTCATTGAATCATGTAGGAGGCCTGAGTGAGCAGGGGTGGAGGGACGCTGAGGGGCCACCAGTCGTCAGCTTCTGATTATCTGCCTTGGAGGTCTCCTGCTTGTCAGCATCCTCAGCTCTCTGGCCCCTTCAAGTCCTTTGTTGACAAGATCCAGTCCTCTCCTGGTCCCTCCCACACATACTGGGCAGCTCAGCAAGGTCTAGAAGGAAAGTCTCTGACAGCAAAACTGATCCCCACCTCCCAACCCACGAGGCAGGAACAGAGACTGGATGGCAAGCTGGGAGAGAGGAGCCCAGCACCTGCCCAGCCCACCCTGCCTTGGACACGAGGGGAAGGGTTGGCAGAGGCAAGATGGGGAGGGTGGCTGGTTACTTCAATTCTCAGTCTCCTCAGTTTTTCTCATCTTCAGAATGGGAATAAGTAGAGGTGGGGATGCAGCTCAGTGGTACAGTGCTTGACTAGCATGCCCTGGGTTTGATCTTCATCAAGCCAAAAAAGAAAAAAAAGGGGGGGGCAGGGTCGGGTGATAGTTGTGCCTCATTGAAAAGGTGAAGAGTGATAAGATATATAAATCCCTTAGTATATGGCTGGTCCCATAAATGGTTGCTATTATGGCCAACGTTTTGCATTATCTGCACACCACGCCCTCCAGAGATGGAGAAGTAATGCTAACTTCTAGACTCAATAATGGTGTTAGCAGAAAGTGATATAAATTCAGATTTTTCACATTTTATTTCCAAAGCACTTAAGTATTCATCCATTCAACAAATGTTTACAGAATTTATGTGACTATTTTGTTCACTGTATTTACCTTGCTCTCACCACTAGCACTGCAAGGTTTGTGACGACAGGGACAGGTGTCTGTTGCTAAGGGAGAAAGGATTGAGCTCAAGGTGGGTCTGGTGACTGAAAGGGGCCAGGCAGGGAGATGGGGGCAGGTGGCCTGGGTTCTGGGTCAGTCACACCTCCAAAAACACAGCCTTCCCTTGACCCTGGAGCCTCCTAAACCTTCCTTCAACTGTGAGGCACTGGAGGGGGGTCCCTTGAGACCAGGCTCAGGGAACTATTTACTCCCCATTCATTCACTCTGTGTCTCTGGAGCCCCTGGAGAAGGGCGTGAATCCCCTTCTGAGGAGTACAGCAAGTGGCAAAAAAAAAAAAAAAAAAAAAATGATGATAAAAAGAGACTTGATAGAGGAAGAGGGAGAAGCTCGCCTCAGTTGCATAACAGATCAGGGGAGTTAGAAGATGTGCCCAGGCCCTGCTCTCATGGGAACTGGGTACTCCTGAATGTAAGACAGCTGTTCTTGAGCACAGTCCTCATTCCATTTGAGCCAGAAGAAAGGAGGAATCAATATCCAAAAGGTGGAAATGTCACAATGTCCATCAACTGATGAATGAATAAACATAACCAGAAGACGATACTATTCAGCCATGAAAAGAAGTACTGATACCTGCTTCAATATAGATGAGGCTTGAGTTTATGGTACTAAGTAGAAGAATCCAGTCACAGAAGGCCACTTATTAAATAATGCCATTTCTAGGGGCTGGGGTTGTGGCTCAGTGGTAGAGCACCTGTCTAGCATGTGTGAGGCCCTGGGTTCGAGTCTCAGCACCACATGTAAATAAAATAAAGGCCCATTTACAAATTATATATAATGCCATTTCTATCAAAGTTCAGAATAGGAAAATCTGCCAAGACAGAAAGGAGATTAGGTCTGAAAGGAACCTGAGATGATAGCTAAAGGATATAAAGTTTCTTATTTCCTCCCTCCCTCCTTCCATCCTTCCTTCCTTTCTTTCTGTGCTGAGGATCCAACCCAGGGCCTCATGCATGTAGGCAAGTGCTCTGTCACTGAGCTACACCCTCAACCCTGAGGTTTCTTTCTGAGGTGATGAAATGTTCTAAAATTGATGATGGTGATGGTAGAACATATCTGTGAATATGCCACAGATATTCAGTAACACCACCAAATTGTCCATTTCCAATGGAGGCATGTTGATGTGAACTCTACCTCCAGAAAATTGTTTTTTAAAAGAGAAGTGACGGGGGAGCAGTTGAAATGAAGTGAAAGGCCATGATCCGAAACAAAGCCCAGGCACCATTTGTCCTGGCTGACCCCCAACTCAGAGCTTGGATCTCCTTCAGGCAGTGTTATGGAAGCCCCCAAGCCACGACTCAGAAAGATAAATTGACCCCAGAAGGTATGGGGCTGGGTCCCTTCTCCCCTGACAGCTCCCTTTCTGTGTTTTTTCTGGCACAAGAAACATGCTGTCTTCTTGTGTAAATAGGGGAAATTTATGACATTTTTCCCCCTTCTCCTCCCTGGTGGGCTGCTAGGAAGGGCCTATGGGTAGGAGAGAGTTTCAGATTCCAAATATAAATGTGGGAATCCTAGGGGGAGGCAGAGGGGTCCCTTTGCCTGCTTGGCTCTGGCCCCAGCTCTTTCCTCCTGTATTTTGACCATCTGCTGATGAGGAGGGCAGAGAAAGGCGCCGCCCACTCCTCCTCCAAGTGCAGGGGGCAGGTCTCCCCAGCAGATATCCACCCGAAGGGGTGTGGGGGGGGGTCTTAACTATGTGGCTTAACTATCCCAGGTTCTGTTGAGGGAGACACAGACCCACCCCACTGAATTTGGCTATTTTTGTACCTCCTTATTCATTGATGTCATGGGAAAAGAACTCATCTTAGATTCAGAAAAATTGACAGAAAATCCAAGTATGTGACCTTAACCAAGTCACATCTCTCTGGAGCTTATGAGTTAGAGAGAGAGAGAGAGAGAGAGAGAGAGAGAGAGAGAGAGAGATTGATTGACTTTATCAGGGGTTTTAAAAGCCAATTTTAGCGTTGGGTCCTTTCTTTAAATAAAACCTGTGTAGCAACCCAACTTGTGAATGGGCTACTGAGTGTCTTGAGGGTGGGTTGAGGGTGGGAATGGGAGATCCCCAGGCCCCAGTGGTAACTGTCAGTGGCTGGCCTAACACAGGATGATGTCCAAGGTCCTCTCCAGCCATCCTCAGGAGCAGCTTTGACCCATGCTGAAGGGTATAACCTGGGGCTGGGGATATAGCTCAGTTGGTAAGTGCTGGCCTTGCATGCACAAGGCCCTAGGTTCGATCCCCAACACCAAAAATAAATTTAAAAAGAGTGTAACCCAGCTTTGCCACCTAGTATATATTCATTGCCATGTCACTTATCTTTTGAAGGCCTCAGTTTACTCATCTATGAACTGGGATAACAGTCACATGTATCTCAGAGGAGGGTTACGAGGATTATAATAAGATGAGGATTATACTTAAAGACCCCATCATATAATCTGGATCAATAAATATTATTATGATATTATTCCCTGATCTCATATAGTCCTTTTGGAGAGTCTGAAATGGTTAATCTGGCGTGGGAAGATGTATCAGGATGGGTTCTGGCAAAACCGTTGACAAAAAGGTCCCCAAACACAGTAGCATATAGAAACCAGTTTATTTGTCACATCCATCACAGTCTGGGAGGGCGCAGCCCTCTGCTCTACCTGCTCAGTGGAGGACTGTTTCCTTTCATGCCGTTGCCTTTCCCTCTCTTAGGGATTTCTTCTCAATGGCCTCGTCAAACCTCAGGCGCAGGCCCTTCTGTCCAGCTCATGAAAAAGAGATGCCAAAGAACTCACCAGGGTCCTCAGGCTCTGATGACACCACTTGTATCTCAGTCTCAGCTGGCCACACCTGGCAACAGTGTTGGCTGGGAAGCAGAATGTCCTTGCCAACAAGGAGAGAGGGACTTTCGTGGGCCCCTGGCGGCCTTACTCAAGGGCTCACCTGTGCCTGCACCATCTTCTTCCTCTTCCTCTGCTCAAAGGAAGGAAAATAAAGTTCAGGGCCCAGAAAATAATGTGACCCCAATCAGGTCCCTGCCATCCATCCCAGGAAAGTGACTTGGAGGCCTCCCTCTAGAGAGAATTCCTTCCTGTCTTTCCTTTTGTGGATGTGAGAAGAGCTTCTGTCCCCAGGTCCCACTGCCTCACTCTCCTAAACCCTCTGTTCCCAGTCATTGGGTATGTCTACAAATGCGGGCCTATAAGATGACCTGAACCAGGAATGGAAAGAGAGATGGGGACACAGAGGCCACCATGCTCAGCAGACAGCCCAGGCATGGGTTCTGGTGCCAGGAAAACCCAGTTACCAACCACGAGACCCAAAGTGAGGATTAAATTCTCTGAGCATCTACTGAGTCTTTGGAAATAGAAATAAGAAACTCACTTGACCAGGTTGTTATGGGATTAAATGAGATATCACATATACCTGACACATAGTACACCCTCAATAAAGGCAACTAATTTTAGTTGGTGCCAGCATGGCAGATCCCAGGGAAATCAGATTTATCCCTTGTTCTCACTCAGCCTTTATGTGGGTACTTTCTTCCTCTCCTTCCTTGCCAATACATGACTCCTCCCTTTGCCTCTTCTTTACTTCCTACCCTCATTCCCTTTCCATCTGAACCCTAACCTATCATCTCCTACTCCAGGAAGTCTTTCCTGACTGAAAAACCCCCAGTTCCTTCTCCACCTCCCCCTCTTCCCGCTGCCCCATGGTCCTGGCCCTATCCTTGCCCCAAGTTTGCATGTATCCCGCCCCTCCCTTCAGAAAGTCTTACCTTTCCATTCAGAAAGTGTGCAGCATGGAAGTGCATTAAGATTTGTCACCGTGAGTATAATACTCCCATACCTTAAGCAGGTAATAAATTCTGTGTTCTTTTTCCTATTTAAAAAAAAAAAAAAAAAAAAAGACCAGAGCTCAGATTCCAACTCTGCCACCTTCTAGCTTTTGACTTCTCGGGTCATTCCTCCTTAGATCTGTTTCTCCCATCCTCTTGGGTCAGGTCAGGCGTGTGGCAGCTGCAAATGAGTGTTTAGTAAATGGCAGTCTCCTCTGCTCTACCCAGCCTCCTGCAGCCCACACCGGGATTCCCTGTTGACCACAGGGAGATATTAGACCAAGAAGTTAAGTCCTCCACAACAGCCCTTCCCAAGGAAAAGAGACTTTTCCCTTGAAGTCTGTGGGCACTGGGATGGTATCACTGACCCAAGAGCCAGAGCAGAAGTCAGGAAAGAACTGGCATCCTGGCTTTGAGGGGTCCAGGCTCTCCCCATCCCCTCCCTGTGTGCAGCCTGACTGGTAGATCTAGATCCAGGGAGGGCTGCATGGGCTGATGGGATCAGTCTTAGAGACCCTAGGGAGCTTTCAACCTGTAGAGGCAGCTCTGACTCCAACCTTCCTCCACCAGAAGGGCCACAACATCCATAACTGATGCTGTCTAAGCATCGCCACGGAACACTCTGTAGGTGTTCCCATGGGACTGTCATTGTCTGGGCCCTTGGCACAGTTCACTCATTCCTTCCTCAGAACAGCCTTGAGCTAGATGCCATGAACTCCATTTCACAGACATGGCATGGAGAGGTTAGGTAGCTTGCCCAGGTGATATGACTCCTAAATGGTAGGACAAAGATTCAAGACTAGGCCATAAAAAGAGCCAATGTTTACTGTGCAGCAAAGCACTCTCCATGTGTTTCACCTAATCCTGAGCAATCCCCCAGCAGATTCTGTCATTATCATTCCTGTTTTACAGGCCAAGAAACTAAGGCAGACAGAAAAGTTAAGCAATCTGTCTACCATCTCAGGCTAGGTTGCTTCAGAACTCCTAGCTGTTTCTCCCCAAGCCCCCCACCCACCCCTCTCCTCCATGGGGTTCTGCGCTACCAGCACCTTTTATCACAATTCTGCTTTACCCCAAGGCCCAAGGCCCTCATTCCCCCAGACTCCTGCTCACCTCTTCTCTTTCCCTTCCCATATCTTCCCAGTGCCTTCTCTCTCCCTCAAGATCCTCCCAACCTTTTCTGGCCCTCCCTTGGCTCCCCTCCCTCCCTCCTCCCTTACAGCTCCTGCTTAATCAGATAAATTTCACCGGAAAAAGACCCTCAGACTTTCCCGATCAGACCCCCACTGTGCTGATCGCACACCCCCAGGGGAGGCCCTGCAGTGTTGAAGCTGAAGAGCCAGAAATAAAATCCTCATCTGCTCCCCCACCCCCTCTTCCCATCACTCATCTGGGAATCCAGGGTGAAGAAGGAAGCTAAAGTGCAGAGCATTCATTTAATATTAACAAATTGAAATGAATTCTTTTAATGCCAATTAACTTGGAGCAGCCCCTTATTAATAGTAATTTAGATTCATACTTAGGAGAAGCAGGATCGGGGGCTGGGCCAAATGTGCCCAGAATGTCAATGTGACAATAGGGCTGGAGAACCAACAAGAAAGGGGCGGCAGTTTTACTTCTGCCCAGTTGGGTTCTGTTTCCCTGAGAACAGACAGTCAGCAGAAGCAGATTTTCTTCCAGGAAATACAAATTACTCTTATAATTTTGTTTTTGTAGTTGAGATGAATCTGAAGGTTGAAACAGTGTCACATCATTTTTTTAGTGTGCTTTTACAGTAATGCTAAAAAAAAAAAAAAAATTCTCTCAGAGCAGGGATTTACCCCAAACTCTCCTAAGTCAACCTTCACTGACCAGAAGAGAGCATCCCCAGACAGCTCTGCACCCTTCTTTGTTCAAAGCCAGAGCTAGAGATCCACCTTAGGCAAAAGGAAAAAGGGGAATGAACATTGTCTCTTCTGGGAAACCTCCCCAGGGATGTAAGAGACCCAAAAGTCTAACGTTACCCTCAGCTAACATCTTACACTTCAGGGACAAGGAAAATTTGCTTCCAGCTTTCTTAGAATTTAAGGCAACGATAGAATTAAAAATTCAACTCTGTGTACCAAAGTTGCCCAGAGTAGAGACAAGTGAAAAGAACTTGTCCCAAACTAAAAGTTGAAAGAAATTCTGCTCTTGCTTCATTTGTTGCCTGGAAAGGTGGGACTGGAGGTGTCCAGAACTAAAACTGAGCCTGGGTTCTGCCCAGGGTAGGACAGCAGGCATCCCTCCATTCTTGGAGAAAGAGGGGAAGGTGAGTTACATTTCAAGTTGATAATTATGGAAGTTGGGAGTGAAGGTTCTGAGATGGGGGAGGCAGGAGTGTTAAAGGGGCTGAGAGAAAGTAAGGAAATGTACAAAGTGGTGAAGTTTGTAAAATAAAAGTTTAAACATACAACATATTAAATATAAAAAAAGAGGTTAGGTTTTATAAAGAGATAAAATACATCAAAATTGAGACGATAATAATAATAATAGTAATGAAGAAAATGTATAAAATATTTCAAGTAAATTGTTCTTCAAAAGGGGGGACCTAATCAAATGAGACCTTATTCAAACCCTCAGGATTTCTTAAACAATAAATTTATTTATCAACCAAAAAGAGGAACAAACACAAAACTAAACCACAATCCACAGAGGCAGGGGGAAAAAAAACTGTGGAGATTCTGTAACAGCTGAAAAACCAACAGGGGAGGAAAAAAAATGTACAAACTTAAAACCCACAAAATGATTATTTGTAAATACTGACACTGGAGGATGGGATGGAAAAAGGAGGTGAACTTGACATCATTAAACAATTAAAACTTGTAAAACCTAAGGTGAATTCATCCCCAAAGTAAACTCTCCATAAACAGAATGCCCTTCCTCAAGAGAAGGAAGTATAAAATTTATGAAAGAAGAGGAAAGTACCACTTTTCTCCCCAAGAAAAGTATATGAATCTGAACTTGATTTCCCTCCAATTCCAAATGGATTATGCAAAAGAAGACAAAGGGATTCGTTTTCTTTCAGCTAAGAGGGGGAAAAATCCAATCTCAATTGTCTAATGGGCAAGAAGGGAGGCATCCTTTGCAGGTGCCAGAGAGTGGGGCTGGAGGGGTGAGCAGCAGGGACCAGCTTACCTTGCTCTGGTGTGACAGCGGCTAGATAGGAGTAGATGAAGGTCCCTGCTAGTGCCTGCATGTTAGGGGAAAGAAGGACCAGGGGACCAGAGTGCCCCTAGACAAATAAGGACGGTGGAAGTACTGGGGGTACCCAGCTCCCCACTCCGCCCGCCTCCCTCCCACTGGTACCCAGGCCTAGAGAGCTACTGAAAGTTACAAATTGCTTCCATTATTAGCTCATCCTGGGCAGCCTGGTCATTGGCCAGACCCTGAGCACGTGGTCCCTCGTACCAATCGATCGAATTTCTAGTTGCAATTCTCTGTCTGTCCCTTGGCTCTGGGGAGGGAAGGGGGGAGCGGTGGCGCGGGGGTTGGGGAGGGGCTCCGAGGGGACCCTCGCCCTCCCTTTCCGCCAAGTAGGGGTCCTTTGCGCCGCCCCAGAAGGGGTCGAAGGAATGTTGTGGGCTGGGGCACAACCGGGAGGGCAGAAACTGGAATAAGCAAGAGACATCGCCAAGGACCAAGGGCCCCTCTCCAGTTCTCCCGCCTGCCGGATAGTGCTCGCCACTCCCTCTTTAGAGCCCACTCCATCCCAGACAGTCCTGGAACTAGTAGCCTGGGCCACCCCAGGGGCTCCGATGCTTTCTCCGAATCATTGCTTCTCCCGCTACTTGGGGGACTGTACGCCCACGTCCTGCCTCCCTCGGGCCGCTCTAGATCAGGCGCCCGCGCCCTCAAAATCACCCTCTCCATCCTCCTCCCCAAGGGCTGAGTTTGTACCCCTCTTGGAAATCGTTTGCGTGAAGGACAAACTTTTGAGTGGATGAAAATCAAAGGAGCCGGTCCTGAGCAGGTGAGCTGGGCCCGGGAAGGGTGCGCTGTAGTCTGAAAACAATGTCTCTCCCGTCTCTGTCTCTTGCTCTCTTTCTGGCTCCATCCTGTCTGCCCGGCGAGCAGGCACCCATCTGCTGGGTTGGGGTTAGACCTCTGTCAGGTGCTTGGGTGTTAGTTTGGGCACTAAAGGGGCCGCTGGCAGGGGAGAGGGAGGGTTGCTTCTGAAACTGGGGAGGAAAGGAGAAATTGGGGATTGATAGGCCCAAAGGGTCTGCTGAAGATTCTTTCCCCAAATGCAACTTGTGTGAACTTCAGAAAAGTTTTCAAAACAGAAACGGAGAAGGAAGCAGAGTTGGGGTGTTGAGGTTTTAAGTGGGAGGGTGCTCTGCTTCTTATATTGATGGGAGGATATGTTTGTTTCCTTGGTCGGGACTAATTATCCACGAAGAACCAAGCGGGTTCCTAATTCAGTTCACCCCAGCAAGTCCTTTAGAGACGCTTGGAGATCCACACAGGGGCTACTCCAAGGGAAACAAGTACTAGTGGAAAGTAGCAGTTTTCCACTCTGCCACGATCAGAGTGGGGTGTGGACCCAGAGCCTGGGTCCAGGATTCCTGCCACCCTGATTTTAATTTAGTAGTGACACAAGGGGGAACAACTCCCAAATATCTCCCCCCCCCCATCCAGTTTGACTCAAAAGACTCATTTCCCTAAGATGGAGTCAAGGAGTAGCCATCCCTCCTGCCCCAGCACACCCTTCCTACTTTTTCCAGTGGTCAGAGGAACCCACGACTTGTCTCCAAGGGCTGAGAGAAACCCTAGAGGAAGAGATGGGGGTGGGGGGCGGGGGGCTCTTCCAAAGGGAATCAAGAGCTGAGGGTGGGTTCAAAAACCTGAACTTGGAGGCCCCGGACAAGGGGGTGTGGGCCTTCGGGGTGGCCTGGCGAGGGCGGAGAGCGCTGCAGGTGCACTGGCTGGCTGAGCCGGGAGGACCTGGAGCCCGCTGCGCAGCTGCTCGGGGCTGTAGGGTAGCAGGGAGGGACTCTGCCCCTGAGTTTCCAGGTCAGGCCCCCTCTCTGGAAACCGTGGGCTGGAAGAGCCAGGCGGGCGGCAGACGGCGCGTTTGGATCGCTTTTTGGAGAGGGTCAGGAGGGCTGAGGATCCCGGGAGAGGAGAACTCTCACGTGGAGCCCGTGAGGTCTCTGGCCGCCCACGCCTGCAGGGGCAGCTTGGCCCTCCTAGGTCCGGAGCCACGAATCCGCCTGGGCCTTTGTTTTCGCTGCTTGGCAGGATTTTCTGCGGTGCTCCCGCCGCCGCTCAGGGCACCTGCTCTCCGCCAAACCCAGAACTGGGCCGGCCTCATCGCGGGGTTTAGGAAGGCCGCAGCTGGCACTGCCGACAGAGTTTGTCGTGCCCCCCCAGCCCCCCCCCCCACACAAAAAAAACTGAACCTTTGAAAGGGATGAGTCCAGAGGCAGGCATTAAAAGCCTCTGATGTTCAAAACAAAGCAAAGCCCCTTTCCTTCCTCCCGTTCATGGTTTTTCATTCCTCTGCAGTCCTTTGGATGGAAGGCCCCATCCGTCTCCAGTCCCATCACTAACCTGGGAGGCGGCTTGGGCTTCTTTTTTGCGACAGCCTGTTCTCCGGATGCTCTGAGAGAGGGCTTCTGGCCATAGGTTTTCTTTCCACTCTCCCCTTTTGGTAAATCTGATCCTTTTTGCTCCTGCCTCCCCATTACTAAGTCCGCCTCCATGGCACAGGTCGATGGAATTGTCGTTTCCTCTTTGCTTTCTTCTTTTCCTCTTTCTTCTCAGGAGTGATGGAGTGACAACAGTTTGACAAGGCTTTCCTAAACCTGCAGTGGGGAGCTGTGGACCCAGCCCCAACACTTCAAGTTGGGGGAAACAGCCCCAGTCCTGTGTCCTTGACATGGAGCCCCAAGTTGAGGGGGATTGAGAAGGAATGGCATGAAGGATGGCTGGACAGACACAGGACAGAAGCCTCCTCCGGGGAGGGGGCAGTTTCACACCATATGTCTATGGCAGAGAGGATGTAGAAACAAAGGCAGGCTGAAAGAAGGTCTAGGAAAAGAGCACAAAGGACTGAAGACATTCAGAACAAAGAAACTGAGAGGGAGGAAAAGATGGGAGACAGCCCAAGGGCTGAGGCCAGAGGAAGGGGCTGGGGAGAATCAGTGGGAGAGGGGTGGACAGGAAAGGAAAGTAGATACAGGGCAGAATGAAAAAGCAGGGTCTGGTTTGTGCTGGGATGGAAATGCAGGCCTCAGGCAGGCGAGGCGAGTGCTCCACCACTGAGCCCCAGCCCCTGCCTGGTGTGTTTTTAAAAATGAGGGATAAAAAGAAAGAAGAAAGAAAACAAATGCAAGAAAGGAGGGAATGAGAGAGTAAAACCACAGGGGAGGAAAAGAAAGGAAGAAGGGAGAAAAAATGGAAGGGGAAAAATAAAGACGGTAAAGGAGGACAGAAAAATACAGGAAAGATAGAAAAAAGAGAAAGAAAGAAGGAAGGAAAGGGGAAGGAAGGAAGGACCATAAAGAGAAAAGGTGAAGGCAGGAAAGAAAGCAGAAGAAAGAAGGAAAAAGAAATAAAGGTAGAGGGAGAATAAAGAATAAAGGAGAGGGAGGAAGAGGGATAATTAGAGAAGAAAGGGGATGCAGACTCCTGGCTCCCTGGCCTAACACCAACACCACCCCCATCCCAGGTGATGTGGCCCAGGTCAGGGACCGAGGACCAGCTTCTCTGCAGCAGCTGAGGGAGCTGGAGAAGGACTTCTTCCCACACTCCTCTTCCCCCTCCCTGCCTTGCTGGTGTGGAGCAGGCTATTCAGCATTGAGGCTCCAAGACACCTGGGTCAAGATCTGGATCCAAAACCGGTACATGAAGTAGAAGAAGCTGATAAGGGAGGGCCTGGGCACATATTCCTGTGCTGGTGCTGATGCCCTCTTTCTCTGGCTCTGACCCTTCACCCCCAGCTCCTGGGAACTCTGCTGTGGCCCTGCTGGCCCTGGTTGTCTGAAGACTGGGCTGATTTGCTGGGCCGTAGTTTGATCATCTGCCATATGAGCCCTTTGCACTGAATGATTGTTCTGTAATTTTGGTTAGCCTTCTTGAATGTGTTCAAGCAAGAGCAGGGAGAAGATAAGACCTGGTCCACTTTGGGTGTGAGGGGATCTTCATTTTCTCCCATTGGTGACAACAAAAATCTATCCTTAGCAAAATCATTACTATCCTTATCTCCATCCCTACCCCAGAAAACCACCCAGTCATGCCATGGAAGGGTTGGGTTCAACCCTTAGTGTAAGTTTGCAAACCCTGAAAGAGCCAGAGAAAGAAAATGAGGAAGGTCCCTACCAGGACATGAAGAGAATTTTACAGAACTCACAAAAAGAGATTAATTGACTTTAGATTCAGCCTGTAGAGGTGATCAACTCAGGGTTGTTGGGTATCTGTTGCCTATGGGGCCTACATTCCCACGCCCTGTTCATGTGTTTTGGTGGAACTGCCCAGTTTGATTCAAGTTGTTTTTTGTTTTGTTGTTGTTGCTTGTTTTGTTTTTGTTTTTGGTTCAGAGGATTGAACCTAAGGGCACTTAACCATTGAGCAACATCCCAGCCCTTTTTATTTTTTATTTTGAGATAGAGTCTCACTAAGTTGCTGAGGACCTCACTAAGTTGCTGAGGATGGCTTTGAACTTGTGATCCTTGTCAATTAAATAAATCCTTTGTCACCCCCAAAGTGGAATGGGCAGGTCACTGAGGTCAGCCAGATCTCCCAAGGTCAATGTAACCTTTGAGGATGGGCTGCGGGATCCCCAAATCAACTGTTGGAAAGTCACATGCGTCATGTTCGTAGTAATCCTTGCAATGCGCTCTTGGCGAGGCCTCTGTCTGGCGCTTCATTTTCCCCTCCTTCTTTAAGTTCTCCATTAATCTTTCTCCTGCCTTCCTTCCTGATTTTTGTTTGTTTGTTTGTTTTGTTTTTCCTCCCCCATGCTCTCTCTCCCTTTTTGTCTAGTCCATTGTGCTATTTTGATATCCCAGAAGGCTCTGCTCTGAGACTTCAGGCTAGCCATCTTGCAGCCTGACCTCAAAGGCTTATTATGTGGCTGCAAACATTGGGGTTTGAAAATGAGGCTAAAAGGGAGTGTTAAGTTTTGCTAACTAGGTGCAGGAGCAACTAACTGGTATCAGTCATGATTATGACCTGCATATCCCCTTGACTCCCTGAAAACAGTTCTTCCCCATCCATCCACCTGGTTGCCCTTTGCCTGTTCCTGGGAGTAGAGTTGCCTGTGCCCCCAAGGCTGTTGCTCTTCCAGGATGAATGAGGTCAGGGATACCAGGTTGGAGCCTCAAACTAACTCTTAAATAAGCAAAGCATATTTCCCCATTCCCTGTGCATTCGGAAGCCTTGCATAGGGAGACTGTTCAATTCTGGCTCCTGACTGTCTGTCCATGGATCGCCCCTGATTAGCCAGGCCCTTCATTATCAACATCTGCTGGGCAAAGGGAAGCAACTTACTCCAAACCATGATAGAGGTGATGCAGATGTCCTCTCAGACAATCTCCTTGCTCCAACCAGGCCCTGCAGGTTGGAGGGAACCCGGCCCACTTCGCAGGATGTGGAATCTCAGAATCTCAGTGGCAGAGCTGACAGTGCAGCTGCATCTGGGAGCCTGCTGCAGAAAGCTGCTTCTGCCTTTGGGCGTTCCTTGCTGCCTCAGTCTTGGCTCTATTCAGTTTTTCTCCCCCATTTGGGGGGCAAGGGGAGCGGGGAAATGAAATGCTTCTCCCCATGCTGCTAATCCTTTCCTCTGCTCCCACCACCATCAGAGCTGCTGATAATAATGAACTGCAGCTTCCAGCCCATAATCAAAACAAATTCAAATTCTCTTCTGGGCAGGAGAAGGGCAGATGTTCCTTCTGCAATCCTCCCTTGCGCATTGATCCATTTTGAGGGCACTTGGGGGTCAAAAGTGAGACCAGACTGCTTTAATCAGTATGGAATTAGCATTTCTTATCCCACCAAAGGCCCTGATTTCTCACCCCGAGGAACAGGAGGTCTTCACCCAGACCCACACCTGTTCTCTTGCCCCTCAAACCAGTGGTAACGTACAGGTTTGCTGAGGTAGAGGAATAGAAGGGAAAATGGGAAGTTTGCTCATCTTGCAGTCAGTCTCTTCAGCTGACCATTCCACTAATACTCACTTAGCACCTACTATGTGTAAAGCATTGTCTCTACCTCAGTTTGCCATGACTGTGAGAAGATTGCAACTATGAGGTCTCAGTGTGTGGTGAACAAATATACAAATAAACCGATGGAAAAGAAAGTTTGTCTTGGATCCAGTTGATTTTCATCACAGCCTTCCACGTGCCAGTCTCAGAGCCCTGGTCTTTTCAGCTCCAGCTCCACAGCCTCAGTCAGATGGAAAGTGGGATGACCCAGGGCACCCTGGCCTCTCCCACTGAAAAACTATAAGAACATGAGCAAGAGATGCGCACTGGGGTCGGTACACAAAAGCCCTAAAATAAATGGCTTAGGCTGGTTGGCAGAGGGGCCTCCAAAAGTACCTGCAGTCTTTGTGGTATGCCTTGCCCAGTCTAGGTGTCGGTGGGCATGTGATATGTTTCTGCAGATTGCTGAGCAGGTCTGTGAGTTTGGGTGTAAGCACATGCTTGAAGGTGACAGCAAGGGTGTGCATGTGTGAGTGAGCTGAAGGGGGTGGAAAATGTGCCTGCACCAGGTTTGTACACACTGGGCCCCGAAGCCTGCACAGGTGCATGTGCGTGTGAATGTGGAGGAGGGGTATAGACGCACACAGGTCTGAACATATCTCTACATACATGACCCTGTGTGCATGCAGGAGTGTGTACACCTACTGAATTATTATAAAATTACACTGACCCTTACAGAAAATCCATACCGGCCTCGGCCTTTCTCCCCCGACCTCTCGACCTCTGGGGTGCCTGAGGAAAGAGTTGACCCGGTCACTGCCTCCCCCTAGTCAATGAGACTTTCTCCATTAGCATAAAACATGAATCTGCTGGCAGCTTGACAAATTATAACTAGCAGCCAGAGTTTTGCCAACTGGCTGGCTTGGGCGCTGTCTATTTATCATTGAAAATGGTAAATCATAAGAATCCAGATGACTTAATTATTCAAATCCACCCAGGACCCGGAGAAGCTGCAGTTCCGTCAATCTCAGCCCTGGGCTCCGGGAGAAGGGCAGGGAGAGAAAGGCTCGTGCGCTGGGGAAGCAGGTTCAATTGCCATCCTCCCCTCTGCCAAGCCGCGGGTCCTCCTCTACAGCCCCTTCCCCTCCCTGCCTTCCTGTCCATCTTTTCAGAAATAAGGCTGGCGGAGTGCTGGGGTGGCTGGTCCTCCCAAGCGTCTCCTTCACCTGTCCCTACGCCCACTGCCCCTTGCCCACGCTGGGTGCTTCTCAGCCTCTGTGTGGCGCGCCCAGCTCTCTCCATTTCAGTGCCTTTATTGTAATATCTTCTCTTACTCTGATTCTTTTCACCATTTCTCTTCCTCCCCCTACAGATGGTTACTGACCCCCCCCCACACACGTGGCTTTTGTGATGGAGTTTGGCCTGCTCTCCTGGCCCCTTTGTTCTCACTGTCCCTGAGGTCCCCACTCAGGGTCCTCATACTCCGCACTGCACCATGGCCCACCCTGCGCTGCAGTCCCAAACGTCAGCCTGCTCTTCTCTTTCCTGGGGGGCCACGTGGAAGCCCAAAGTCAGGGCATGATGTTGAGCTTGCTCCCCATCGTTTCCTTTCTTCTGTGGATTTCTACCCAGCTCGGGAGGCAGTGGACAGTCTGTCAGAGACGCGGCACCCCCCCCCATTCCATTGGAGCGGGGCTGTGTTCCAAGCAGGCCTATGCCTGCGCCATCCCCTTGGCTCCCAGTATGAAAACACCTTAGGCCTCTGCCGAGGACCTGCCCTATGCCAGCCCTTCCAGAAGAAGAACTCATTCACAGAACAACTGTAGATCCAGAGGCAGTGCTTTGATCTGTGGCTCCTTTTATCTTTGTGTCCCTTGAATATGTCCACTATTTCCATTTTTTATAGCCCCGGACCCCAAGGAGTTTGTTCTTCCATCCCCAGGGGAACAGTAATGTCACAAAGCCCCCCTCTCTGAATGGCATTCTGGCTTCTTTCAGAGGGTCTGCTCTCTCTGCAAGAGCCCCGGGGATCCATCAGCCCACTACTCTGTCTTCAGATGCCCCTCAGTTTGCTCTTCAGGTGAATCAGTTTGGTTCCATCAGTGTGGATGTGTGTGATACACCCTTCTGTGGATAACCTGGACTCAGGGCATATTGACAGCTTGTGCCTAGTAATGTATGTGCCTGCACACGTATGGAGGCCAGTGCTGTGTGTGTGTGTGTGTGTATGTGTGTGTGTGTGCACTTGACACACACTTCAATGAAGAGCCCTTATGCTAGAACAACAAGTGACAATGTCCCCACCAACAGGACACCTTAGGAAACAGCCCTTTCACTCCATTTCATTTTAAAGTCTCTGAGCAATGTTGCTCTTAATAAAATATTGGACTTTCATAGAACGCTAAAGAAGATGCTACCTGATTTTGCTACTGAAAGTAAGTTCTTCCTATAGTCTAGCTTTCCCTGCCTTTCAGGGTAGAGTCAGGGGATGGTCAGGAATCTTGGGAGGGGACACCCCATCCAGAGAACATATATGACATACAGAGGACCTTTCCACACCTAGACATTCCTCCTGTGAAAGCACTGCACCCCTCCCTCTTTCCTTCCTCCTACCTTCCAGTCCAGGTTGATATTTAACAAGGGCAGTGGTGAGGGATCAAGACTCAAAAGCAAGCCATGCAGCTGGAAGGCAGATCAATAAAGGGAGACAGATTGGAGACAGGTTTCTCTCACTTCTTGGCCACCTCCCCCGCCCCTTCTGGCTCAGCACCCCTGCCCAACTCCTGACAGCAGGTGGGCGGCAGAGCCAAGACCTGGCCTCTCTCTGCCCTTCTAACTCAAACAGGTTCCTAATCCCTGGGTGGAGGGTAAACAGCTTCCAAGCACAGCCAGGATCAACCACAGAAATGCCACTAATGTATCTGGAGGCATGGTCCCTGCCCCTGCCCCCAGCCCGTGTTACTAATTAGCCCACCGGCTTGGGAGAAGCTGGGGAGGAGTGGCCGGGATGCCTTTGTGCAGGCTCCCTGCAAGCCTGGGTCTAGCTCTGGATAGTGTCTCTGGTGCCAGACAAGCTGAGGGTGGCAGAGGGATTCCCGCTCCCTCCCCACTCACTGACTCCTAAATCAGCTCAAAGGCAGCCGGAGGTTCCTTCCCTCTGCACTCTCCCTGGATCTCCCATCTCCCCTTGGCTGTTCACAGCTGGGAGGCAGGTGGGAGACAAGAGGGAGAGTGAAATCAGCTCCGGAAATCAAACGACCCAATAAAAAATTAATTGTCTAATTAAAACCATGAGGAAGCCCCTTGCCAGAGTTTGGCTCTGAGTCGTCAGGGCTATAAAGGGTGGGAAAATGAGTCTCAGCTCCTAATAAATTCCTGATTTGCAGCTTGGTCTATCAGCGAAGGAGCACCGAGCGTTCTGGCTGGCTAGGCCTCCTGGAGGTCATTCCACCCCTTTCTGGCCCCCAATTCAGGCCATCACACCCTTCACTCCACGCATATCTGGCTCAAGCCCAGAAACAGGGTCTTATCAAAAGAGACAGAAGCCACCACCCAGAGCAGGCAAGTGTTCCCGTGCCTGAGCCTCAGTCTCCCTGATCTGAGGCTTACCCATTTCTTCCCGGGCTTTCCTCAGGAAAGGAAGGTTGCAGAAACTTCCTCAACTGGAGTTCTTCATTCAGCTTAACTATTAATTGTTACGAGTTTTTGTAGAAGGTTTGCTGTGACCTCACTCCCTCCACTTTTGTGAAAAGTACATTTTTACATAATTCACGAACTGACAGATTCCCCTCTCTTAGACCTTCATGTTGAGTTTTGCAGATGAATGACAGAGAACCGAGCTCAGAAATTCATTTCCCATCTAAAAAAACATACTGCTCTCATTCTTCCCAGTTGACCGAATCCTCTGGAAGATTGAACACAGAGCTTGTCCAGAAAGGCATGCAGTTAGGCAATGCTCAAATGCAGGTGGAGGCCCCCACCTCCTCCCTGGGCGATTGTATCACCTCTTCACTTGGTCTGTCGCGTCAACACAGCCTTCAGTTTCTACTCCCTCCCTTCCCTGGCCAGGGCAAATTCACGGTGTCTCCTCATCAGTGGCATTCATTCATTTGTCCTTGCAGGAGAAGGGGGTGGCTAGCATATTACACTCATTTATTATATAAAATACATGAAGGCATCCACGTCTGTGATTAGCTTCTTTAAACAAACATGGCAGAACAAACAAGGGTTGTCCTTCAAAACAATTCCCTTAGGAGGACTTATATGTACTTATTCTACATGAACCACTAGTGATTAAAACATTTCTGCAAGGTCTTCTTTAAAAATGGACTTTAGAGGGGCTGGGGCCGGGGCTACGCGGTAGAGCACCTGCCTGGCATGTGTGAGGCACTGGGTTCGATTCTGAGCACCACATAAAAATAAATAAATAAAAGCCACACACCCTGAAGGCAATGTCAAAGGAGGAACTGCAACCTTGTGTCGCTGCAGCCTTGCTCCAAGGAGGGGAGCTCCCCTCTAGGTGACTACTGGGAGGTACTCCTTCAGTCACGGCTCACTATGGCCACATCTGGAGCATATTATTTATTGTTCCTGATGATCCTCCTTTCATTCATCTGGTTGTTATTTTTCATCCTAAACAATGAACTAAGCTTTCCTAAGAAGGAGAAAAAGGAAAGGAAACAAATTCCTAACCCCCATCTGGGTCAGGATCCCGTTTCTGTTTCAACAAATTCCCATGCACAAGTGTGACCCACGTGGCCAAGCCTACTTCTCAGAACCTCAAACCTAGAGGCTTGACGGTAGACTGGTCTGCTGGACCTCATATTAGCTCCACTCGTACTTACCTATGACTTATCCTGCCCCACCTAGGAATTTTAAGACACTTTTCCTTTCCCCATGGATAGACTTTGTTATTTTGAATCACTGCTAATTTAATCTAAGACTGTACACCACTCCAAGGACCAGCTGTTCCGTTTTCTGGTGGCCACTGATGAGGACTTAGTTTTGGAGATTATTTTGCCCATCTCTATGTCTCCGGGCAAAGCCTCATTTGAATGCTGCTAGTTCTCAGGTTGCCTGTTTGAGCTTACGAACAGAACCCTGGTCTCAAAAGGACATTAGCGGGGAAGAAAAAGGATATTAAGGCTGCCTGCTATCTCACATCTCTGGAGGGAGAAGGGGCATCTTGCACACAGGAAATTCTATGTGAATGGCACCACCTAGAGTTGTGCTCCAGGAATGCAATGATTGGTGTTCCCAGAGCTGAGCAAGGCTACCATCCTGCCACCCAGAGAGGCCTGGTGATCCAGTCAGCCTCACTCATCCCTCCAGGATGAAAAACCCAAGTTTTGACAACTAAGGTGTCAACACCTCAGCCCCTAAAAAGGGCTCAAAGAGATCCTCCTTACCTCATTGGCAGCTAGGAGATCTGGGCTCAGCCCACAGCTCACCAATCTTCTCTTCATCCACTTCAAAGGCAACTCCAGCTTCAAGAGGACCCCAGGATATGAAGCAAGGCTGTTCTGTTCCAAGCATGGTGTGGGGCGATGCTGCCAGGGCACAGGTCAGGCTGGGCCTAGAAATCAGAGTGGGACCTCAGACCTCAGCCATCCCAGAGTCTGGGGAGGGGGGGAGCGGGTGATGGAGGATTGGGTACAACCCTGAGTGCAGAACAAATGCTTACAATTTTCCTGTTCCCTCCTAGACACCAGGCCCGCCAGACTCTCACTTGGGTCCTCACCAGCTGGCAAGCCTGTTTTACCTCCTTGCCATCTGTCAAGCCTATTCACCTGAATGTCCTCTGCCTCCTCCCCCTCTCCCTTCCTTTCCCTTCTCTCAATCCTCAACCTCTTTCCCAAAGTCTCTGTACAAAACCTATTGACCTTGCAATCTCCACCACACCCCCTTGAGCACTGATTCTCTCAGCTTGCAGAGCCCTTAAAATCCCTGTGTCCTTACCTTACTAGACAGAAGCTCCTACTCACCCCATTAAGTTGGACATCACTGATTCAGCAGGTCATAGAAGCTCAGCCACAAGAGCTCCACACGAAGCTAAGACAGCACTAGCACCTGGAGGAGAGGGTCAGCCAGTCCACAGCCAACCAACCCTGACGAAACTCCTCCTTCATGCGGGCACCATATGAAGCAGGGGAAGTCTGGCCCCAAGAAGCATCTGGTCTCAGGTGACAAAAACAAGACACATCCACTCCAGATTTTAAAATAAGAAGAAGAAATCTGACCATAAAGGTGAGCTTTATGAAAAATAAGCTCCAGAGGCAAGAGAAAGTGCCGTTAACTTGGGTCCTCGCAAAAGACTCCAAGAGGAGGTCAGATAGGAGCGGCCCTGGTGGCTTTGGAAAGGCTGAAGGTCCATTGCCTGCATGCTGCTGAAGAATCGTTGCAAGGGTTGTTCTTTATATCAGTATCCGTCATGGAAGAAAAATGGGCTCCAGCTACAGCAGGGTAGCATTACTGAATACCGACTCTCTGTCAGGCACTGGGCCGGGCCCTAGGAATACAAAGAAAGCCACACCTTCAATGCTCTGCCAGCCTAGATGGGGAAGAAACCACAAGTTAATCCTTATAGTGCAACATGGGAAGAGCCAATACTAGATACACTCAGGGCATCATGGGGCACCATGTACACACCTAAGCCTCTGTTGGGGATGGGAAAAGAAAAGAGTCAGAAACAGCTTCCTGTAAAGCAGGTATGTAAACTAAGCAAAATCATGCAAATGATTCTTCTTCTCCCATGCCATATCCAACTGAATTTCCACCCCAAGAAAAAACATTGGCTTTTTCTTTGATACAACAGATTGAACCCAGTGGCACCACTGAGCCATATCACCAGCCCTTTTTATTTTTTTATTTTGAGATGGGGTCTCACTAAGTTCCTTAGGGCCTTACTAAGTTGCTGAGGCTGGTCTTGAACTTGCAATCCTCCTGCCTCAGCCTCCCAAGCTGCTGGGATTACAGGTGTGCCCCACGTGCCAGCTGCCACTGGCTTCTTAAACCAAGGTCACAGTGGGGTGTCAACATCCAGCCCACTCTCTGTCTCCTGCTATGATCTAGGCTGCCTCCCTGCCCCATCAGACCCTACAGTGCATCCCTCCTGCCAGCATGATGCCTAGGAGCTCTATGATTCCCAAGGCTTGACAGAAGTGGGGAATGGGGAGGAAAGAGCATCCTAATCCCAGAATTCTCATACTCTGAAGCCTTCCTCTTTCCCGCCCTTGGGGAGGATGCCCCTGTTTCCCCCTACCCCAGTTCTCCACCCAGCTCCCTCCCAGCCCTGCTGCAGCTGCTCCACCTCCCCCATTTTGAAAGAATGCACCCTCCCCTCCAAGTCTCCTCCACAGGGTGCAGAGCAGGAGGGAGGCAGCATATGGCCCCATTTTCCTTGGCCTGTGTAAGCTATTTTGGAAATGAGAAACCCCCTTGCCCTTTCCTCCTCTCTGGGGAGCACCCTCCCTCCCTCTGCACATTCCCCAGAAGTTCTCAGACTGAGATCCGCCCTACGTGCAGTTATGTGGTGAAATCACCCCTTTCCTCCCCCAGAGGCTCTGAAACTGGGAAGAGAGCGGATTCAACCCTTTGATGTAGGCACGTTTTAAAAGGCCCACCTGTCCCCTAGCTCCCTACGACCCCCGCCCCGCCTGAACTGCTGACTGCTGGAGCCCCTCATCACAGCTTTAAATCCCCAGCTACCCCCGCCCCAGCTTGGCCCAGATCGGTCACACGCACACCCTCTCCTGCTGGGGGTAATCAAACCCAACCATGCTCACTCAGGGACATCTGTCTCCCGCCAATACGGAATGATCCCAAATTTGAGGGGTTCTGTGACACTTAAAAGCTTCAAGCAGGAAGATCTGCAATTTCTCTTGGACCAGGGCCTGTGGGGAGGGTCGCTCAGAAACCCCTCGTTTGATGTTGTGCTTTCATGGCTGCGGTTTGATCCAGATGTTCCCCAGTTGTGGGATTTTCTCACTGGGAGGGAGGGGCCCTTGGCTGTGAAGACATTTCCATCATGTGCACATTTGGATCTGGGCTGCTTGGGAGGGGGAGTTCTTCCAGCTCTCGGCAACCCCACCCTTTCCCCCAGGTCACATCCTTTCCCTTAACATCCAAAGAAGAGAGAAGAATCCCGAACAGGGAATTCCCACTAGCTTGCTGGCTTGCTGTGTTGCTGTCCAAAAATGGCCCTACATCTCTGTTCCTCTGGTTTCATAAGATACAGCTGGAGTTAGTTCCCCATAGTGGTTCCTAAATCATGGGAATAGGAAAGGGAGTTCAAGAATCAAATTTCTGGCCAAGATACAAAAATTATCTAAGAAATTGTGAAAGGAATTGGACCCAAAGTGGATGAGTCAGGGTTCTTGAAAAAGCAAGTGACCGTCCCTCTTCCAGGACAGTCTCTCAAGGACAGAAGTGAACTTTTATGACTGTCTGCTCCCTCAGAGCTTCAAAAGGTCAAGGTCATGTCCCCTCAAGGGCTTCAGTGAAACCCTGGAAATCTTTCTTTCAACTTTAAGAGACTTCAGTTCTGCTGTCCAGCCTCTGTCATTGTGTGCTGTAGCCTGAGGCGGCTGTGGTGTTAGTCCCACTCAGGGATCCTCTCAGGCCTCTAGCAATCCCTCAAAGGCCTTCTGGAGTCACCTAGATTAAAAAGAAAAAAAAAATCAGGTTGCTCCTGGAGCTGTGCTGGTGACCCCATAAGCACTTGGCTTCTTGCCTCCACGTGGGAGTCACAGCCTAAAATGGATAGATGGATGCCGAGCACTAGAGGACAGATGGACCCCAGCCCTTACTGGTCCAAGGCATGAGCCCATGAATGATCCTGGAGGACTTTCCTCAGCCTCAAGTTTGCGTAAGTGGACTTTGTGCCGGGGAGGGACCTGCATGGGGAGAAGCAGCAGCCTGGGGTGCTTGTTGCAAGAAGAGAAATTTCCAAGGAGGCAGAGGTTGGAAGACACTGAGTGGCACAAGACACTGGGAGGAGCCATAAGAAACAAGCCAGGGGGAAAAAGGCACTGTGCCCTCTTGGAGTAGACGGAAGGGAGGGCTGGAGCCAGAGTGGGTGGAAGGATGGAGAGAAGAGGTGAGAAAACCTCCATGTGGTTGTTCCACCTGTAGGATTGGAACAACTGTCCCCAGCTCCCTCTGCTCTGTGTAGCACATTTAGGGACAGTTTTTCTCAGGGGGCCCTGAGGGACAGTTCTCAAGCCTCTCCCTCCCCACAGAATTTAATCCAGCCCGGCACAGAGGGGTCAGGTCATGATGGAGATGGGGGTGTATGGCGATGGGGCTCACTGGCTCGAATTTTTTCTTATTCCCCCATGTCCTCTCTCCTAGGCCATCATTTCTCATTTGCCTGGTCTTAATACCCCATATGTCTCTAGCTCAAAGAGCTAAGAAACACTCCATCACTCTTAAGCTGGGCCTTGCCACCTGCAGGCCCCTCCCTCCCACACATATGTTCACACACTGGGGCAAGTGGTGAGCCCCTCCAGCCCCTCTCCCCCACCCCACCCTTCTCATCTTTCTGAGAAGGATGAGAGCCTTCTCTTTAGGGGGTGGGCATGTAAGGGATCCTCACAGCTGGAGAGCAGCTGGAAGAGCCCCACCTAGCCTGTGCACTCAGGGTGACTCCCTGGAGGGGACCAACGTTGAGGGCAGAAGGTGTGGGGAGCCGGGAAAATTCCTGCAGTGGGGTTTGGACTGGGAGAGGGGTGGATCCTCAGCAAGGGGTCCTCGGTCTCAGGGAGGAAATGGCCAGTGGCCAGGCACCAGCTGGCTCCTGTTCCTCCTCCCTCTCACCCACCTCTCCACTTCGCCATACCGTAGAATCCAGGTGGACACACCTGCTACAACTGTCTCATCCCTCCTTGTGACTTCACCTCCACCATGGGTGCCAATCTCTCCCCCACCCACTGCAGGGTACCAGAGTCTGATGCAAGTCTCCACCCCAGAGGCAGGCCTGACCACGGCTCCTGAGGATGCTGTGCACAGGAAGCTGAGGTGAGGCCAGAACTGCTCCTGGCTCCTCTCCTGAGGGGCTAGCAGTCTCCCAGCCCATGCTCAGAATCGCTTTTCCTGAGCTGAGATGAAGAGCTGAGAGGGGAAGGGCCAGAACGAATGAGGCTGGGACTGGGGACAGCAGTGCCCTCTGCATCCTCTTCATATTCCTGTATGTAAATAGTTTCCCCCAAAGAACCATGGAAGGCCCCATCAGTACTCCTCCTCCTCCTCTTCCTCCTCCTCCTCCTCCCCCCTTCCCCCCAACCCCACAGTTACCAAGACAGAGTTATTTGGACAATCTCTACCTGCAGGTCTGGGTTAGATGTTTGAGTGGGGCCTGGGCATGTAGCTTGAGACCTTGGACTCCATCCCCAGCACTGCAAAAAAAAAAAACGGGGAAAAAATTAGGCAGAAGTAAGAGACATCTCACCTGTAATCCCAGCAGCTCAGGAGGCTGAGGCGGGAGGATCATAAGTTCAAAGCCAACCTCAGCAAAAGCAAGGTGCTAAGCAACTCAGTGAGATCCTGTCTCTAAATAAAATACAAAATAGGTCTGGAGATATGGCTCAGAAGCCATTGACATTGAGCACCCAGTGCTTGGCACTGGGCTGGACTCTGCTGGAGGAGATGGAAGGAGAACATCTCCCTGGGCTTCCACCTCACACAACCCATTAACCCATAAAGGCACATATTACAAATCTTGGAGACTCTCATGCTTGAATAGAACTTTGTAATCTTGCCTCATTCTCATTCAGGCAGGCAATCCTATGTGAATGTCAAGCACACAAGCTAGACAGAAGAAAGAACTTCCATAGGGCATCAATACTGTATAGAAAAATCATCCAACTTGAAGGATTCTCTTCTTGGGAGGCAATGAACGAGGAGCACCCTCACCTTGCTGAGCCAGAATTAAGGTAAGACTCCTGTCTGAAGGCATCAGAGTAGCTGAGATGCCCCCCCTGCTCCCCCAGATCCTACCTGGAACAGAGGGGAGGAGGAGTCTCCAGTCAATGGGGAGGAGGAGTCTCCAGTCAATGGGTGTGAAGAGGAGGGAACACAGGAAGAGACAGATGGGTAGATGGAGGGATTGGAGGAGTAGGGGGACCAAGGCAGGAGAGATGAATGGTCTTGGCGGGACTGATGGACGAGGCTAGGATGGATGGATGGCGGCTGAGGTTTGTTTACTGGCAGCCCCCAGCCCACCCTCGCCCAGGGAGAGGAATGGAGGCTGGCACATCAGAGGGCTCTTAGGGAAGCTCGTGGAGATGATTTAGATGGGAATGAATCAGCTCCATATGGATTAAGTGTCCCTGCAAATCCCAGGACCTTACAGATGAGGGGACAGGGCAAGGGCACTGAGGGGAAGGGGAGGGGGCAGTGTGGAGCTGGTGCAGGGAAACACAGGCCTGGAGCCGTGGAAGGGCTCGGGTGGGCAGGCCTGCGTGGACACAGGCCCCAGGCTTGCGGGTCCTGCTGTTTCTCTGCTTGGTACCAGGCTTTAGGGAAAGGCCTCCTCCTGTGCCACAAACCCTGCCTGGCTCCCCTGACGGGGGCGACAGTCTTTCTGCCTATGTCTTTTCGTCTTCATTTTTTGGTCCCTCTCGTGACCAGGCCTGTCCCTTCACTTCCTCCGTCTCCATCCACACTCCCAATCCCTCCCTCTGTGTCTCTGCACCCCTGTCTTTTGCTCTAGAAGCATAAGTGGCCTAAGGAAAGGGCCCATTTCCTACTTACCTCGGGCCTTAGCAGGCCGGGTCTAGTGCCGCCCTGCATCCAGGCACAGGCTTCCTCTTACTTGAACTTCCTCAGGTTCCAGAGGAGGTCAGGAGAACAGGAAAGGCCACATTGATCTCTTTGGCCGGGAGCGAGTTGAGTAGACACGCATTACTTCCGGGCCATGGGAGGCCACGGGTTCTCTACTGGCTGGGGCTGTGGAGGTACCATCTCCCCTTCCCCTGCCCTACCCTCAGCAAAGGACCCCAAATCAACTGTGGTGATGAAGCCGGCTGCCATGTGGACAACCTGGAGTCAGAGCACAGGGTAGTCACATATGACAATGGTTGAAATATCACAGCCACTCTCCCCCCACCCCCACTGGTGATCTATGGGCTGCGTGCCCTGTAAAAATTATTTATTGGGGCCTCAGAGTGTCCTGATTTAGTGCTGCTGCCTCTGGGGCCGAGAGGCCTGCCTGTCCGCCAGAGTCTAAGCATTAAACGACGCTAAAAAGTTAAACGGCCAACGTTGGGGGCTCACTCAAGGAGGCACCATAAAGCTGTCGGAGCTGCTTAAATCAGGAGTGAGGATTCCCCGGGACATCTTCTCTCCATATGCTACAAGCCAAGAAGGCTCTCCTCACCCTCCTGCCACTCACCCATGCCCAGCAGCCCACAGAAGGCAGGAGGCACAAGAGCTAGGCACCCAGGATAGAACCCCAAAAAAGGTCAAGGATGACCTTCTCCCCGGGGGTTCCTCCAGCACCACCTGGGGCAGGGGCTCAAGAGCACAGGGAGTCATACTGTCCAGCCCTCTGCCTCGGGGCAGGTGGTCTTCTTGGTCAATCTAGTTTTTTGTTGTTGAGTGAGTTAGGTGTTTTTTGCAGGCCTGGGGACTGAACCCAGGGCCTCTTGTATACTAACTAGGCAAGCGCTCTACCACTGAGCTCCAACCCAGATCTGGTTTTTAAGGACTTCCAGCCAAAGAAATCTCACAGTCTGTTCCCATGGCCTGTGCAGAGGAGTCTTTCCTAAGCGTGTCTCACTTCAATCCGTGTTCCTGCGGGTCTAACCCTTCCTGCCCAAGCTGGAGGGGGTATTCGGACCGAACTAGCCCATGCCCTCTGACCTCCTGTGTCCCCCACACCTACTCATGTGGCTCTTTGAGAAACAGAGACTCACCCATTGCAAATTTCCATCCACCAGGCACCCCTGGGTGCTGGCACAGTGCTCAAGCTTCACAGACAGGTTTTCGCTGCTGAGCCCCAGCCCATGCTGCCACCGCCCGGCCACCACTGAGCACAAGGGAAGGTGGGTCTCCGCAGGCTGTCTATCATGCTTTCTTTCAGCAGCAATAAAATTCACCTCTTAAAACCTCCGCTTGGGTCCCTAATATTTGCCTGGCTATATATCTCCGGTGATATATGGACAGAAATTGCTCATAAACGGCCATAAACCTCTTAGTGGAGCTGGGGAGGAGGTGCATGAGGGTAGGCACAGCCCAGGCTGCAGGAGGATTGGAAGCTGAGCCACTTCACTGAGCATCCAAAAGCAGACGCTGGATCCCAGCACTAGATGTGGGGCTCTGGTAAGGATGAAGGAAGGAGACCCAGAAGAAGATCTAATGCCCAGCAGGTGGTATTATGGAACTGTCTCAACTTCTTGCTCCAGTGACATGCTGTGTAGTCTTAGGCAAGTCTCTCAACCACTCTGTACCATGCTTCCCATCACCAACACGAGGATAAAGACATCTACCCAGGCTCCTGCATTAAGTTGTCATGAGGATTAGATGAAGAAACACAAAGAAAAAGTAGAGAGGTTGTATATACTGGGTGCTGCCCTCAGATGGGCAGGGCGTATTTGGAAAGCCTACTCTATGCTGATACTTCACCTAATTATCCCTCATCCTTCAACACCCTGCTGTGTAGATATTAACTGTCGTTATGTTGTGGATGCCAAACCCCAGGTTCAGAGAGGTGTACACAGGCTGTCAGCTCCAGAGACGGGATTTGTACCAGCCTGATCCCAGAACTGGTGCCTTACCACACATCAGAATGAAATCCCGGCAACTGGAAGAATAACCAGGGGCTTCCACATGGGGCAGAGGGCTGAAGAATGCCTTCTCCCTGGGGTCCACCCCTCCCAGAGTGCAGGCCTTTCTCTGTCCCTGACACTTCTGCTCCAGGCCTCTAAGGGCCCGAGAGTCAAGGGGGTCCCACAGCATATTCCCAACCGCTCTACCAAATTACCCAAGAAACAGTTCTTAAAGTGGAAAGCAAAACCCTGGGGCTGTGTGAGAGGCCTGAGCCCCTCCGCCCGGGAACCCAGGAAGCATGGGTCCTGGGTGACCAAGAGAAGAGGGACTTCAGGGGAACAGATACGAACTATGACGGCCATAGTTGCATGGTCCCTGTCCAGCTCTGCACAAACCAAGCACTGGCTACCTATACCTTCTGGTCACCCTCCTTCTCCAGCCAGCTGCTGGATGCCTCTTTCTTTCTTGACCCCCCAGCCCTCCTGCACCCCTCAACCCACACGCCTACACCCTCCCTCTCTCCCACAGCATCCCCTGAGGCCCCTGTCTGTCCCCTCAGGTTGCTCCACCCTCTCCCTCACTGCCTAGAGAGTCCCTGTGCCCCTTCCCTCCACCATGTCCCCTCCTTGTCTTTTCCCTAGGTCTCTTCAGCCCAATTGTCCCCTATGTTTGCCCATGATGCCCCTCTCCTAGTAGCCCCCTAGTTCCTGGATATTCCTTCCTTCCAGCTCCCCCCACTCTAACCCTTCCCTAGTGTCCCCCTCATTTCGTCCCACCTGCCCTCCAGGACCCCCAGCACCTTCCTGCTCTTGCCTCCTTAATGACCAACCAGGACAAACAGTAGGAAGGCCACCCTTCTGCCCCACACTTCCCCTTCCCCGGTGGCTCCCACCCCCAACCCCACTTTTCTTTAAGTTTCCAAATCAACCTTCCTCCAATAATAATGATAAAGCAGGAAGCCGGGCCGGAGGACAGTGCAGATTTTTCTTCTTGACACGGAGTTTCCGATTAAAGGCAAAGGGACATAAATCCTCCCGCGTAATTGCTGTACTCCAGCTCAGAGCCACTCGGGAGGGAGGCTCCCACCCCCTCTGCCCCTACCTCGGGGAGTCCCACCCCCCATTCTGAGCAGCGCCTGGTCCCCAGAGCCTGAGGGTGGGCCTACAAGGGGGAAGGGAATGGTGCCTTTGTGGGTGAGGCTGTGGTAAGGGGTTGGGATACACTGGAGCCGGGCTCCCTCGTCCCCTGCCAGGGCTCTGAGGTCAGAGAGATGGCCCATGGCCCATCTCAAAGCACCTTCCCCGGCCAACCCACACATTGAAAGCACATTGACAAAGCCTCTCAGGGCTCATTGTCTCATTTGACACTTGTAAGGATCTTGAAAATGAGAAACCTATCAGATGGAGGACAGGGTCCTGGAGACCCATCTGTACAACTCCCCTCATTTTGTAGGGGAAACTGAGACCTGTCAAAGGGACTGGCTGATGGCAGAGCTGGGGTGGGAATGCTGTCCCAGCCCTAGCAGTATTTGACTGTGGTACACAGGGAGGGGCTGACAGGGTTTGGATCCATTAAATCATGAGCCTAAATTAAGTGGCCCCCTCCCAAGTGGTTTTCTCATCTGCCAGGGAACCTTTGTTAAGAATCAGAGATGCTGGGGCTGGAGATGTGGCTCAGCGGTAGCGCGCTCGCCTGGCATGCGTGCGGCCCGGGTTCGATCCTCAGCACCACATACCAACAAAGATGTTGTGTCCGCCGAGAACTAAAAAATAAATGTTAAAAATTCTTTCTCAAAAAAAAAAAAAAAAAAAAAAAAAAAAAAGAATCAGAGATGCTTGGTGCTTTTGCCCCACCTTTAGAGATTAGAGGAGGAAAACACTAGAAGAGTGTGTGGATTGGGGTCCCTAACCTGAATCCAGGTTCACACTTACCCCTCCTCCTCAGGACTGCACAGCCAGGGAGCACCACCTGTTTACGCCACAGGTAGACCTCCCAGCTTGGCCTGGAGCACTGACTCTTCACCCCCCAAAAAGCCATAGAGTCCACGCACAGAGCCCTTCCCATTCTGTTCCTTAACTCTCTCCCAGTACTGCTGCCTGCTCTCCTCCTCCATGAAGCCCTGCCTGATTTGAAAATCTGGGTTCCACTTTCCCTTGTTTCTCCCTTCACTGAACAACCCCCTCCAGCTATTCCTAACTCAGGGTCCTGGAAGCAACCTGACTGACTCTTCTCTCTCATCAGACTAAGGGGCATGGACCTGTCTCCTTCCTCTGAACAGCCATGTCCTAACTCTCCACCCTTCCCACCATCTCCATTCCTACTCCCTCCTCTACCAGACTCAGACCCCAGACAGATCTGTTCATGCGTGACTACGGGAACCCAGGAGTCCTGTCTCCCCTTCCTCAGTGGAATTTTCCACAGAAGGTCCAAGGTTCCTATTTCAGATGCAAAATATTCATGGCTTCTCAGCCTCCCTGGACCCTTAGGAACCATTTAACCTGCCCTCCTCCAGCTTCTTGTCTTCAGTATTTTAGGAGAGGGGAGCCCTCAGCTGGGCCAACAAAAGAGAAGGCCTATCCTCATGTGTGCACCCATCTCTAAATAAAACTAGCCTCAGCCAATTCCTGCTTGAGCTCTTGGACATTCTGACACAGTGGCAGGCAACTGGGTTCTCTACCAAACCCCGATTGAAGGCTCCATGTTCCACCAAGCCACATGCGTGTCCTGTGTACTCCCTTCTCCTGCTACCATGGCAACACTCAGTGGAGAGGAAAGGCCAATGAGGGCTTTGGAGTCAGAGAACACCCTGCCTGAGGCGTGAAAAACAGTGTGAGAAGCTTTAGATGCTTCCACAGGGAACTATGTTGAGGTTCCTGAGTGGTTTGGGGTGACATTGTAGCACTATCTGTCCTGGGAGTTCTGGGGCTTTGGGGGTGTCATAGTCAATTCTCGATGCCACTGTAGAATTCTGGGCATTCCTATAGAGTTGGCCTGGGGATCACAGTGGGGTTTCTGGACTTTGCTGCAGGGTTTCTAGAGAGTTACTCCAAAAGGCCACAGGCCTGTGCTACTGCCTGGGCCCAGTGATGAGGTAGCTATAGCAGTTTTAAAAAAAGAAGAAGAAAGAAAAAGAAAAAGAAAAAAGGTAGAGCTTTTTTTTTAAACATTTTTGGTTTAGTTTTTCTTAGTTGTCAATGACTTTTATTTTATTTACTTACATGCAGTGTGGAGATCCGAACCCAGTTCCTCCCACATGCTAAGGTAAGTGCTCTACCACTGAGCTACAACTCCAGCTCTAGAGCTTTCTTTTTTTTTTTTAAGGGCTTGGAGGGAAAGAGAGAGGGGCCCAGGCTCCCACAGGAATGTGGAGTTTCAGGGTAGCAAGGCCATGCTCCACCCTGTCTTGGTGTTCCTGTCCCGAGTCCTGGCCAACAGCCTTAGTTCATTGGTGATGAGGGGCTGGGGATGGAGAGGGATCCTTACTGCCTTGGGAGTGATTGCGTGTCAGAAAATACGCATGCTTCTGGCTTTCTGGAGGGAGGAAGGGCCAGGCAGAGGGACCTCCTGAAGTCCCCAGCAGTCTTCCTGGGTGTGTGTCTCCAAAAACAACCCTACCCCATTGTGAAAGCCCAGCCCTGGCTGTTGTAGGAGCAGGAGTAAATTCAGGAGGAAAAGATACAGACCCCTCTCCCCAGAGACCCCCACACTTTCAGGTATAACAGAGCTTCATCTTGGACCCAGGAAAGCAAATGGTGAACTCTTCTTGCAGCTTGGATAACTTCCTGAAAGACAGAAGTGCGAAGCAAGGATTAGCAGAGAGGTGGGCAGCCTGGAGACAAGCAGATACGGGCTGAGGGCCACTTCAGAGGTGAGTAAGATGACGGTGAGTTCCAACCCTAGGGACCTCGAGTAGGGGAAAAGTCCTTCACCCCCATATCCATCATTCCCCTAGCAAACATTATAAGGACAGCTCTGTCTCAGGCATGGTATCAGAAAATGCATACAAACTAGAGGCAGTGACACACCTGGAGGTGTGTTCTCTGAATCCTGGCTGGGTAAGCTTCTAACTCCCTGCCGCTCCAACCCAAGAGAAATGCATTCTCCCTAATTCCAGCTTCCTTCTTCCCTTGGGTCCCAATACCTGCCCCCTGCCATTCAAAAATGCCCTGCTCCTCTCTCTAGGAAGACTTTGGAGCATCTTGGGTCACAGCTACAGCAGGAGGGACTGGGGCTAGATATTCCGAGCACCTTCTCAGCAGCAGGGAGGAATGGTGCTGAGGAGCTGAGTGGGAGGCCAAGGAAGGAATATGCGAGCTGATGAGTCCAGGCCCGAGATCCTCAGCCCGACTTTGCATCCTGCTGGAAGACGCATCATTCATCCGCCCAGGGGTGGAGATGGGGCAGGGGGAGGGGAATGAAAAACACCCACAGCCCATTAACCTACTTTTGCAACTTCATTAAAACAGAGTCTTCGACATATCGCCATAAATTGTCTTCTGAGGAGGAAGCCAGATCCAACATCAAGTTCTAACAGTGAAGCCTGGAAGAAGAGACTGGAATAACCAGGGAGGAAGGAACACTGTATATCTGTGGCATTGGGTGGCAGGAGTCATCCCTGAGAGGCTTTGCAGACTGGGCCAGTCCAGCCGGGCCAGCACAAGGTCTCTGAAGGGAGCAGGCCACTGTGTGAGGGGCCAGGAAGGGATTTTATATAACACCGTGCACTTGCTACTCTGATGAAGAACCCTCAGAGCTTCCGGGAGTCCCTTTTAACAAAAGCTCGTCACCTTTCCGGGCCTCCTTCCAGAAGCCCTGTTCTGGCCTAAAGCCCTCTTCTGCAAGGTGCCTGCTGAGCATGGTGTTTTTCCTCCAGAGAGCCTGAAGCCAGCACTATCCTGGCTGGGCAGGTAGCCCAGCTCAGAGGAAGGAGAACTGACCCACGGGTAGCAGGGCTGGGCTCCCAATTTCTGACTGGGTAACCTGGATCTAGATCTCACAAGGGTAGTGACTAAGTGCCCAGACCCTGGAGAGGGACTACCTGGGTTCAAATGCTGCCCTTGCCATTCAAGGAGTTTGGCCAAGTTATTTAATCTCTCTGCCTTAGTTTCCTCATAGGAATAAAGACATTTCAAAGTTGTTGAGTTTTAAATGGGATCACCCATGGAAAATGCATGACAGGGGGCTGGGGTTGTAGCTCAGTGGTAGAGCACTGGCCAAGCATGTGGGAGGCACTGGGTTCAATTCTCAGCACCGCATATGAATAAATAAATTAAATAAAGGTCCATCAACAACTAAAAACAAGGGGGGGGAGAGAGAGATTCTGGTGGATCGTATTTGCTAAAAGTAAAAAAAGAAAGAAAAAGTGCATGAAATTAGGACCGATCACATCCTAGGAGTCAAAAAAACATGGGCTCTTATTATCCTTACTATGAACTTATTTATCTAAGGTTTCACAGACTGAAAAGAACCTTTGATGATCATGGAATCTGAACATTTGTTTTATACATGAGGAAACTAAGGCCCACAGAGGGAAAGTGATTTAGGCAGAATCAGAACCCAGATTTCCTTCCACCCAATAAAAGGGTCTTCCCTGAGGCATCCCTTCTAGGCCTTAGTTTCTTCATTTGTACAATGAAGTGATTAGAGTAGGACAGTGGTTTCCTTGTTCCTTATTATTTTATTAGGAGTAGGGACTTAGAACCTCTCCTCAAACCTCTCAGCATCCCGACCTGCCGGGCATGGTGGTGCACACCTGTAATCCCAGCAGCTTGGGAGGCTGAGACAGGAGGATGGTGAATTCACAGTCAGCCTCAGCAACAGCGAAGCGCTAAACAACTCAGTGAGACCCTGTCTCTAAATAAAATATAAAATAGGGCTGGGGAGGTGGCTCAGTGGTCAAGTACCCCTGAGTTCAATCCCCAGTACCCCTCCCCCCAAAAATCCCAACCTTCAAAGGTGGACTAGATCTGGAGAAAACAGTGCAAGGCCAAGGGTAGGAGGTGGTCTGGAGTGTGAGCCATGGCCTCTCCTTCCTCTTCCCAGCAGCAACCCCAGAGGCCTGTCAGAGAAACCCTGTCACAGTCCCAGGCCAGAACGGTCTCAGGGCTTCCACCACTGTCACCCAGAAAGATAGGTATCTCCAAAGCCTCATGGAGATGGAAGAAAGACCTCTAGAAAGACTTCCTGGGGTAGGATTATTTTGACACAGTCCCTACACAGACAAGGGGTAGAGAAGAGGGGTGCAGGGGAACGCAGCAGAGGGCCCCGGGGCACAGGGCTGTTCTGCCTGCCCAGGTGTCCCACCCTGACTTGCCTCCACTGTTTCCCCACTTCCCAACTCAGAGCTGCCTACACTCCTGCCATAGCTGCAGCCCAAGAAAACATGACCATAAAACAGACATTTGCTTTAATTTTCACTTGAAGGGGCAATTTAACACAGGTCGTTTGCAAGCTGTTGGGAGTTCTTTACGAGTCTGGATCATGTTTTCCCAAAGTCCTCCCCGCAAAGCAGATTCCTGGGGTCAAAGTTCACATACAACTATTTAGGGAGAAGAGAGTTGGAGGGAGCATGGGAGATCTCAGAGATGGGGAATACATATGTTTTTCAAGTCACATCAACAATGGCCTGGAAAATAAGAACAAGAGAAAGCCAGGCCAGACTAGCCAGCCCCTGGTGCTAAGCAAATGCTGTGTGATTTTATCCAACCCTTTTCCATCTCTGGGCTTCTGTAAGCAAAAGCCAGACCCATCCATCATAAATAAGAAACTTGTGGCTCAGCTCCAGTTTCCAGGGGCCTCCCACCTACTCACAGTGACCTAGATACTCATACACATAGCCAAACCCCACCTCCCTGAGCCCTGACTTTAGCACTTTCTACTTTGGGATCTCTCCAGCTCCCACTTCAGCCACTTCAGCCCCCAGTAAACTACTGACCCTTCTCTGACCTCAATTTCGCATCTTGGGTCCTCTGCTTGTCTTCGAGGGTCCTCCCTAGGATGAAGGCTTACATTTCACTGGGTCCTCCCAGCTACTCTAAGGAGGGGAACAGTCAACCATCCCCACCTCCTTCCAAGACTCAGCTTGGCTTCCTCTCCCTTGATTTTCCCACAGTCCTTCCTTCCCCTCTCCTCTCCAGAGTCCAGGGCTGAGGCATTGGAGGGAATAAACCTCCCACACCATGAACTGTGTCTGGGTGCGTCCAAGGTCCTTGGAGATCACAAGCGGGGTAGGGGCTGGAAGTTGGGACCAGAGTGCCCTGAACATGCACCAGTTCCCCTTCGGCTCCCTGCAAAGGAAGTTTCCTACCTCTAAGGGCACCTGGGACTCAGTGATTTGGGGATACACTCTGGGGCCTCCATCACCCTCTTCCAGGGGCAATGTGGGAAAATGAAGAGGAGCCAGTGGTTGGAAAGTAAGACAGGGGTCTCTCTTCACTCAAGACCCCTCCTCTTCCTCACACTTCAGAGGAATTTTCCTGTTCTCTTGGAATTCCAGCCTCAGTATTCCCAGAGAAGGGTGATGAGGCAAGGGGGACAATTCTCAGGCTGGGAGAGACTAGAGGTCAGGGTCAGGAATGGAAGGCAGGATGTCTTAGAGACAGAGGAGGCAGGAATATGGGAACCTGGGGGGGGGGGTGGGAAAAGCTGTGATTCCTGCCATAGCAGCAGCAGTTGCTGAGGAGACTCCACCAGGGCACTGACTAGAAGCTTTCTGAGGCGGTCTAAGAAGCAACCAGACCTCCCAGCAGGCTGCTGATCACGGACTCCCTGTAGGCCCGGATGCCAAGCTACTTGGGCTGATTTGAGAGGAGGTGAGTAGGGGTCCTCCCGGGCAGTTATCAAGAGGACAAGAAACAGAGCACAACCCACAAGAGGGGGGCTGGGAAAGGAGGGGGTCCAGACACTATTTCCACAATAACACTCCACGTGAGTACCTTGTGCATGAAGTAAGCTCCCACCTACATGCCCTTTTCTAAAGTCTGAAAGAAGCCTGTAGCACTAATCCCACTTTTGTGTGAGTAAACTAAGGGTGTAAGAGGTAAAAGAAGCAGCTCAAGATTGCTTTGGATTTGTCTAGACCTGACACCAACCTGCTTTCTCCCTGAGATGGGACCTCTCCAAACTGAAGTTCAATGCCATTGATCTAGTTTCCACCTCCAGTCTCCCAATTGGGAGGTTAAAAGAGGCTACCTATTCATATGTCTACAATTGAGCATTTGTCTTCATCCTTACCACAGAGACACAAAATCTCAGAGTAGGGAAGTCCAAACCTTCTCACAATGCAATTAGGAAACATGCCCAGAGAGGGGAAGCAGCTTGCTCAGGGTCATGTGGCCAAAAGAGTCGGAGCTTGGATTTGATCCACTTTAGAAGGATGCTCTTCCCTAGAGCCAGGTTCTCAGCCATTTACCTATATAGATGCCAGGCACCATGTTAGGCACCAAGGAATAAACATGAATAAATACAGGCCTTGCCTTAGAAGACTCAGAGGTAGGGAGACAGGGTGCTCTCACCACCCCCTGCAGAAAGACTTACCCTCCAAATGCCAAGGACCACCTGCTAAGGAAGAAGTTGCTATCAGCTGGGGCAGTCACAGAGGCCTCCTGGAGGGGGTGGGTCTAAACCATCAGATGAGTGGGAAGAGCACTGCCCTGGCCATCCAGGCAGGAGGGGGAAATGGAACGCCCATGACCCACCTTCCTGGGGAGATGCTCCCTTTGGGGGATTGTGACAACAAGACTGCAAGGCAGTTTGAAGACTAGATCAGAGAAAGCCCTAAATGATAGCTGGGAGTCTGACCTTCACCCCATCAGCAGTGGGGTCGTTATAGAAGAGAAAGTTTTTTCCTGAAGTAAGAAGAGGTCCTCCATAAAGGGGTTTACTGGGAAATTTACCTGACAGCAGCTCACAGGTAGACTGCCTGGGAGAAAACCTGAGGTACCCAGCATGTCTATGTGAGTGTGGTCTCTAGGGATGAATGTGAGTGTGTGTGAGCGTATGTGAACGTTCGTGCATATGCACATGCATGCATTTGTGCACACACAAGCCTGGTTTCACAAAACTACCCTGCTCTGCTCTCATGGGGAGATGATGGATGACCAGCTCCCCGCCCCTTCTGTCTCCTTCTCGTAACCACCCTGAATGGGCCAGAGAGTAGCTTCCTCCCCCAAACATTCTGCATGCCCAGCACCCCAGCATGCATACCATCAAACCCTCTTAAACACAGAGACACACTCACAGTAGGAACAGAGTGAGAATTTCCCCTCCTGACACTGCTCCTAGATCCCATACCAGTAGTGACAGACACCAAGATACCAGGAAAAGGTGGGGGGGGTGGGGAGCCTGACCATCCCCCAGCCTGAGGAGCCCCAAGGGCAGTGAGGAATCTAGTGAGGAGGATGGAAGGGCACTGCTGAGGAGGACAGCCCAATCCACTGTGGCCCATGTACACTAGGAGGAGGGGTAACTAAAAACACCCTGGAAGACAAGTGGAGATGAGGGGAGCCAATCAAAAGAGGGCTCACTGGGAGGGGCTTCAAGCCCACCGCCCCTTGCCTTCCTGCTCTCTACCCTCACTATAGATAGGTGCTGACGGAAGCCAAGGAGTCCGGGGAGACCCACCTTACCTGGTCTGTTGTTATGTTTTCTCCTCCTTTGGGGCCCTGGGATCTCAGGCCATCCCTCTCCCTTCTCCCCTCAGGCAAGAGATCCCCAAAGATGAGGAACTGTGACTAATGAATGAATCCTAGTGGGGGTCATCATTTCTGTGACCTGCAGTTATCAATTAATAGTGATCAGCATTTATCAAGGCCACGTCATCATATCCACTGCCACCCAGAGAAAAGGGAACGGCAGCCATTCACCAGCTCTGCTCCTCCTTCCCATTTCCCTTCTTGAAGCCTGTGGAGAATCCTACTTTGGGGATTCACAGGATCTCAGAATCAGAGCAAATCTTACAGAGGACGCCTCTGCTCCATTACTGTTAGCCCACCTCTAGCCGGGGCCTCTCCCTCCCAGCTGCCTTGAACCCCTAAGGCCTCAGTGACCCAGAGGAGAAGGGTGCAGAAGGACTCCTCATTTCTAATCTGGAGGTCTTCCCATCCCTCCTCAAGCCAGTCCAGACCCAGAGCCTCAAAGGTAATAACCTCCTCAAATGTCCAGTCAGTGTCACCCAACCCAGCCCTCCAAGACATCGGCCCACATTCTATCCAAGCCCTCCTACTCTAACTCCAGGCTGCCTCTGTAGCTGTGTGCCCTGAGCCACTCACTGGGCAGAAAAACAAGGACTTGATTCGCCTTCTAAGAAGCATTTCAAACCTCTAACCCACGGTTCTGTCCCCTGCTCAAGTGCACCTCATCTCTGACTTCCAGGCACTTGATATTTACCCTGAGTCTTACCCTCTGTGGGAAGAATTTGGCAGGAGGTCATTTATTTAACATCCTACCCCAGTGTCCCAAGTCACTGGTGTTGTGGCTGTGATGTGTTTTTGTTCCCTCTACCAGCCTTCCAGCAGCACTCCCCCACTCCATCCCCAGTTCCAGAGGACCCCCCCAGAGCCCCATCCCCCAGGACAGCCCAGGGTATGTCTGCCCCCAGGCTTTGCTCTAGCTCAGGATGTCAGCCCTGGCCCAAGAAGAGGAGGGGGCCTCCTTCAGCCCAGCCCCCAGCTTGCTCTAGAAGAGGTAATTAGGAGCTGTGCAGTCCCTGTCCCCCAACAGGTACAGCTGAGCAGCTGCATCCATCATCAGGGGCAGCTGCCAGAGAGGAGGAAGGTCACATGGCTTCATAAGACCAACAGGAGGGCAAGGACAGGCCTTGTGTGTGGGGATTGGCTGGTCTGCAGCAGGAGAGTCATGGCTGTTGGGGATAACCTGAGAATGACCTTGTGGGGACGTTAGCGCCCCTGGCTCTACTCCTTGGCAGACATCCCTCCACCTGCATCTAGCCCCTAATCCGAGGCCCTACCACCACCCTGGCCCTGGTGTTTTCTCTCCCCCTTCCGAATCATTTATTTAACTGGATGCAATGTCTTCTCTTAACTCTTTTTTTAAAAAAGGAAAATGGCCTCTCCTGTGTTTAATAGATCTGAATAAGGAGGGTGAGTAGTTTTCTGGCCCAAATAAGGGTTGAGGACTCCATGAAGGAGGGAGGAAAGGCGGGAGGAGGGGCCCTGTTTGGAGGAGAAAGTGTTGGTGCAGGTGCATTTTTCTCTAATTGCCTGCGCCCGTGCCAGGATGTGAGTGTGAAGGAGCCTATGCCGGCAGCCTGTGCACAGCACATTGGCGTGGGTGCAGCCTGGGACGTGTTTTGCATACTTGCAAGGACCTGGGTACATTGCCACATGCTGCAGTGTACTTGGCCAGAGATGGGTGCATTGACCTTGTGCCTCCTTTCTGTGTGTGTGCACAGGACACAGGGCCTGTCCAGGCACCCTGACACAATGGGCTTGCACCCTGACACAATGGGCTTGTACCCCGTTTCTGACCCAAAGAGAGGAGCCCCTGCAACTCACCTGTATCTGGAACCTCTCAGCCCAACCAAAGGAGACACCCCCGCCCCAGAGCCACAGGTCAGGGTGGCAGCTGGCAGGAGAGAAGAAAGGGAAAAGGGGAGGGGTGCCTTCACCAACACCTGTGAAGGTTCTTCGTTATATATGCAAATGTCCTCATTAGAGATGCAGAGCGCTTCCCGGAGTTAATCACTGCAGCAGCGGCCTGTGTGGTTGAGCTAAGCAGAAGGAGACTGCGGGCTGGGGGAGGGGGAGGAGGCAGGACCCGGGCCCTCTGGCCACACAGTGCCAGGGCCCCCTTCCTGGGCTGTCCTGGGGTGTGGAGCCTGTGGCAGGGACCATGGGCTGCCAAGAACAGGCACAGCTCACCCAGCAGGCTACAGCAGCGGGCACTTGGCTTTGTGGGTGCTGGCAGGCCTGAGCAGAGGCCCACTCCTACCCTGGGCCAGGACTTGCCAGGAGGACTCTATAAGGAGTACTGTAGCCAACCGCACCTGTCCACCGCCATACCCCAAAGCCAGAGACCCCCTGGGTGCTGGAACAGGTGACCCTGACCCCCATCCAATAAGACACTAGGAGCTCCTCCTCTCACTGGCCTAGCCGTCTCCTCAGGTCTCCTCCTCTGCCATCAAACACCTAGAAAAAGAGTTTCACGGTAGTCTTCCTGGCACCCCACCACAGAGATGGGAAGCTGACTCTTCCTCACCCCTTCATCGCATCCTCATTGGCCAGCCACATACAGGCCAGCCCTTTCTTGGGGCTGCTTTGTCCTTTTTCAACCTCGCTGTGACCAGCACGGCACCAGACACAAATACAAACAGTGACCATCAACTGGCGCATGCCCCCCCAACATCAAACAACCGCTTGCCTCATCACAGGGCACACGCCATCCTGTTTATATCAACTCATGCTTAAATACACACCCACACTCCAACAGTCTGCCAGCCTCTGCTGTCCTTGTACACACATGTCACCCCATTTTAGGGACAGAGTCCACGGAGACCTCCCCTGCCCTACCCCCCACCTCTCCTTTCTTCACTTCTCCCTCCTCCTCCTGCCCTCCTCCCTGGGCACCCGTTTGCCAGGGTTATTTATAGAAGCAAGCGATAAATTCAGTGTGTTTCTCGGCGCGCAAAGCTATAAATAATGGCACAGATCATTAAACCCCGAGAGCAGGCCCAGCCGCCCCGCAAACAAGATGAAGTACAAAACCACCACGTGAGGGAGAGGGAGGCGCAAGGCAGAGCCCCAGACTCAGGGCCAGCGAGCCCAGCCTCAACCACAGCCCAGTCCCGGTGAACTTGGCCTCCAAGAGGCCTGCCGGCCTGGTTCCTAGGGGAGGGGACAGCAGGGCAGGGCCCTGGGCCTGCAGGCTGTGTCTAATTCCCAGCCCTCCTCCCTTCTGGGCCTTCTTTTCCATCTCCCACCCTCTGCTTCTTCCTCCCCTTCCCTCACTGTTTGCCCATGTTTTTCTGGTTTTTTTCTCTTTCTTATTCTCCTTTCCCACCTCTCCCTTTATCTCTCCAAATTCCCTCCTGGGCCTTCACCTTGTGCTCTTCATCTTTCCCTCTCCATGCACCTGTTCTCCCCAGCCCTTCCTTTTCCCCACCCCAAACCTCCAGGCCCCAGGAGGGGCCCTCATCCCACCACGGAGCCCTCAGAGGCAGAAAGTCTGCCGTCAGCAGAACCTAGGCGCTGGCTGCTGATTCAGTGTCTGTAATCTCCCAGGCGGAGGCTGCCTCCTCCGGGGCTGGGAGAGGGACAGGGAAGATGGATGAGGAGTGGAAGAACAAAATGGCATGGACACCAGGGACAGGCTATAGACCGTGTGTGGTTGTGGGGAACAAAACCAGAGCCCCAAGCTCCAGCCAAATCCCCCCACCACTAGCCAGTCAGTGGAGCAAAAAAGTACTGTCCAGAGGAGGGAAACTGCCCTAGGAAAGGACAGAAAGGAGCCAGGGGACAGGTAGGGGGCGGCAGGGAGAGGCATTGAAGGAGCCTGAGGAGGAGGCTTCAGGAGGAAGCCAGAAAAGCAAGAGGCCTTGATAAAAATGATGGCCCTGCCCAATCCCACCTCATCCCCAGGTCCAATATGGACCCCTGAGCAGCCAGGTTGAGTTCCTCAGTTCCGGTCTCACAAGGTAGAAGGTGTGGGGCTTCCAATTATGGCTACTCCAACTCTCCCTCCTTCACTTTCTACCCTTTGGGGATTCATCCAGTCCACTATGGCCTTCTTTGCAGAAACTTCCTCAACCCCCCATCCAAGTCCCCAAATCCTAAGGTCTTTCACCCTTTCCCACTGACCAGTCCTTAGCATTCACTTCAGCGTGAACCTCAGGAGGGCAGAGCCCACCTCTGTTCAATACAGTGCAGGGCCCCAGAAAACCAAGCAATGCTAAACTCAAAGGCAAGTCCAAAACCAGGGAAGCTGGTGGGTTCTCCTCTCTGGCCATGTCAGGCAAACAAACTTCAAATGGGGCGGGAATTGGACTCCATATCACCAGAACCTGCTGGTGCTGTGGGATGGGAGACACTTGGAGAGTTGTTAGGGGACCCCACAGTCTTGAACCATGTGTAGCCTGGGTTTGAGGAGGGGTGGACAAAGGGGCTCAGAGCCTTCCCCAACTGCCCCTGCCCTCTCTGCCCCATGGCCAAGGTAACCATCTGCTCCTGCTCACTCCCCTGTCGGCAGATTTGATGCAGAGCTTGGTTATTCGCCCAGGGATTTATAGTAGGAGCCAGGACAGCAGCTAAATCCCCCAGCCACAGAGTTAAATCAGCTGCTGCGATGGGCCGATGGGCCGGAACGAGGGAGCTGTCGGCCTGGGAGGCTGCACAGCAAGGCTGGAGAGGAAAACACTTGTCCCAGATCCCTGGGGGCAACCACCAATAAATCCCTTCAGGCCCTGACTAGGGCTGGCGATCTGACCAGATTTCAGAGCTATCTGTGCTGTAACAGAGATGACACCACAGCCAGCAGTGTCACAGAGGTAGACTGAGGCCACGGGCTTGGGGACAGACCCACAAGAACTACTCATAGCATCTGGGCTAGTAAAAATGGTGCTGCTTTCCAAGAGTTGTGTGAAATAGCATCTCTGAAGGGAAAGCAGATTCCCAAGCCAAAATTCCTGAACTCAAATCCTGGCCCTGCCACTTAATAACTGTGTGACTAAAGGCGAATTACTTGACTTCTCTGTGCCTCCATTTCATTATTTGCAAAATGAGTTATAACCACTGTTGTTGTGATGATTAAATGAGACAACGTACATAAAGTGCTTAAATCTGTGCCTGGCATTACCTTCTCAGTGGCACTGTTGTATAGAATAAGCTCTCAAAGTTAAGTTGGGGGCTGGGGCTGTAGCTCAGTGGTAGAGCACTTACCTTACATGTGTGAGGCTCTGGGTTCGATCCTCAGCACCACAAAACTAAACAAATAAAGATATTATGTCCATCTACATCTAAAAAATATTTTTAATATTTATTTTTTAGTTGTAGTTGAACACAATACCTTTATTTTATTCATTTATTATTTTTTTTATGTGGTGCTGAGGATCAAACCCAGGGCCTTGCACATGCTAGGCGAGCACTCTACCACTGAGCCACAACCCCAGCCCTACAATTAAAAAATATTAAAAAAAAAAAAAAAGCTAAGTTGGGTCTGGTCTTGTACAGAGGAACAAGAAGGGACCAAATGACCTTTGAAGGAATTTGGGTTTGCTGAGATGATGCTTAAAGAAACAGGGAAGTTCTCTGAGTATCACTGGGTGGGGGAGTACGAGCAGTTTTTCCCAGGGCTGTGGTTAAGAGCTCCTTACTCAGTCTTGCCTTGGAGTCCCAGTGCTAACCACTCTGAGGAACCACATCAAATTATTTAACCTCTCTACACCTCACTCTCCTCATCTGCTAAACGGGATAAAAATACTCATTTTATAGGCTATTGAGAAAATTACACAAAATCATAAAGTATTTGATTGCACCTCGCCCATAGTAAGTGCTCATTAAATTTTAGTCTTGTGGGGCTGGGGATGTGGCTCAAGCGGTAGCGTGCTCACCTTGCATGCATGCAGCCCGGGTTCGATCCTCAGCACCACATACCAACAAAGATGTTGTGTCCGCCGAGAACTAAAAAATAAATATTAAAAAATTCTCTCTCTCTCTCTCTCTCTCTCTCTCTCTCTCTCTCTCTCTCTCTCTCTCCTCTCTCACTCTCTCTAAAAAAAAAAAAAAATTTTAGTCTTGTCATTACCATTATTTCAACAAGTGAGGGATGGAGGGTTACATATGGACCCTGACTCTAGGCACCAAGTCCTCTGAACCCAAGCAGAGCAGCTGACAGAGGGGTGCTATTGCCAAAGACAAGAGGTAAAAGAGGAGGCAAGAGAGGCTAAGGCTGTGTGGTGAGGCAGTGGGGTTCCTACAGAAAAAGGGAGCCAGAAACTGTAAGAGGAAGGTAGAAGCAGACAGGAGGAGAAAAGGAGGGGGACTTTATAAAGAGAGAAAAGACACGGATGGCACCGGGTGAGGTACAGGGAGAACTGGGGGAGAGAGAGGGAGCCCACCTGGGGCAGAAATCAGGGTGAACAAGAGGCAACGTGGATGGAGCTTCAAACAGGGATCAAGGAAATGAAATGGGGAGAAGGGAGCCAGGGGACTTTGGAGAGCTCTAAGGGACAAAGGAGATAAGGGGAAGCAGCCAGGAGAGGAAAAGAGCCTGGAATACAGGCTGGGAGACAAAGGAGAGAGAGCAGCCTGCCAGTGTGTGGCTCTAACTGCTCCCGGCCCCTCCCCGGCTTCCATTTTCAGCTAGGCTTCCCCACAGCCTCCCTCCTGCTCCCCTCCCGCCAGCCTCCACCTTCTCGCCCTGCTCAGCCTGAGGACAGGAGAGGCATCATGGAGGGCAAGGGGCTAGGATGCCATTCACCAGGGGGCGAGAAGAGGAGGAAGGAAACAGGCCCCAAAGCAGAACAGAACCTGGTAGCTCCCAAGACAAGAGAGTGACTGAAAGAAGGGCAAGAGTGGAATATTTATCATAGCAGTTAAAACACTAGCATTTCACAGTCTAGAAAGTGCTTTATAAGCCCCAAGCCCCAGTCTCACAACAGCCATTGTGAATTTGACAGTATGATCACCATGTTCTGTTGTTTGCATTGTTTTGGTCCTGGGGATCGAACCCAGGGTGCTCTACCACTGAACCCCATTCCCAAGCCTTTTTATTTTTTATTTTGAGTCAGGGTCTCCCTAAATTGCTGATGATCTCATTCAGTTGCCGAGGCTGGCTTTGAACTTGAGATCTTCCTGTCTCAGTCTCTCAAGTTGCTGGGATTACAAGTGTGTGCGTGCCACTATGCCTGACTTCAATTTGGCCTCTTGCTTGCTCTCCAGGCGTTCCCAACAGGACCTGGCATAATTCCATATGACCAGCATCCCTTTCACTCAGGAATCAGCTGGCAGGTGGCAACTCAAAAGAAATCGTACAGCAGCTGGAGTAAAATATGACAATTCTTTCCAGAGCAGCTGTTTTTCCCCACTTTCCATTAAAAAGAGCAGAGGTGACTTACCATACAAAACACAGAAAAAAACAGAACCATCAAAACAACCAGGTGCTGGTGGTGTGGTAGTACCTGCCTAAAATCCCAACTTAAGAGGCTGAGGCAGGAGGATCCCAAGGTCAAGCAAGGCCTGCCTCAGCAACTTAGCTAGACCCTGTCCCCCCCAAAAAGAAAAAGAACTGGAGTTAGGGCTCAGCAGTAGGACACATGCCTAGTATGTGCCAGGTGCCAGATTCCATCCCCAGTACTGCAAAAGAGAAAAAAAGAAAAAAGAAAAAAAAAAAAACTATGAAAGAATCAGAACAAAGAAGTAGGGTGAGAAAATGTCTCTGGAAAGGAAACTAAGAATAGATAGTTACTGCAGAGGAACCCAAAACTTAGCCCTCAGCTTCCTAACACTAAAAATAAATGAAACCAGGTTAACAGCTAAAAAAACAAAACCCTCACTTCTACCAGAAGGTTCACAGTCGGGTAATGAGCACTACTATGTGTTTTGCATCAAAGATGTGATTGAGCTAGACGCGGTGGCGCTCACCTGTAAGCCCAGCCACTTGGGAGGCTGAGACAGGAGGATCATGAATTCAAAGCCAGCCTCAACAACAGTGAGGGGGTAAGCAACTCAGTGAGACCCTGTCTCTAAGTAAAGTACAAAATAGGGCTGGGGATGTGTCTCAGTGGTCCAGTGCCCCTGAGTTCAATCTCTGGTACCAAAAAAAAAAAAATGTGATTGAGATAAAAGACATAGACTTTAATCTGTGCATTCAGGAAGATTTTGCCTGACACGTGCAGAGCACATTTGCTGCAAAAGAAGCTGGGCTAAAGGAGCTGAGAACGGTGAGGAACATGGAAGGCAAAGGCCATGGAACCCTGGAAAGGAAGGGTCCCCATGAAATCTTCCCAGGGCAGAGAAACTGAGTCCACGGTGACAGTGGCAGCCCTTCTATTGGTTCTTTCCCCCAAATCCTTTCAGCTGCCCTTCCACTCCCAATGGCCAATTTGAGACTAAGTCCCTGCCGTCAGTCTATCCCCTGGCTGCTTATGCTTGTTAGCGCATCAGCATGAGGATCATCAGCAACTAAAGAAAATCAAATGACAATAACACCCCACACCTCCCACAGAAACAAACTCTGCCCTTCCTGTTGACACAATTTCAGGCCTGTAGGAGGAACAAGTACCAGAAAGAGAGCGACCTCAGGCACAGGAGACAGGGAACATAACCGGAAAAGGAAATGGACCCTGGCTAGGGAAAATTCTACACTGGCAAGTTGGGCTCCCTCCCATAAGTAATCACAAAAATGTTACCTGTGGCTGGAGGTAGAGCTCAGTGGTAGAGCACCTACCTAGCATGCTCAAAGTCCTGGCTTCCAGCCCAGCACCACAAAAGCAAACAAAAAATCTTGCCCCTTCCCCGGCAGCCAGAAAGAAAAGGTCCAGCCCATTCAAGCCTATGTGTGAAGAACATAGGTATTAAACTTAAACTAAGAACTTAGTTTCTAGGAAGAGTAGCACCTGTTCTGGCCAGTGCTGGAGGCATCTAAGCAGAAAAGCCCCCAAGCATCAGGCATTGATAACAAGGTCTTGGGATGCTGGTGTTGAAGGAAACACCAGGGAAAGTGAAAATCAAACCCACCCCAGCTTCTGCTCAACACAGGGACAATCCTTTCACTTTCATAGCCTGACCAAGCATTGGGTGAGCACAAACACAGAGACAATCCACAGAGAAGGGTCCCACTCTATTGGTCACGTGAACAATAGATGCAAAGACTTCCCGGAAGCAGCCCTTCCAAAACACGTACCTCCTCATGGAACTCCTTCTGTGGCTTCCTAAAGCATACAGAGCAAAACACTGATTCCTCTCCGAAAGCCCTTCTTAATGCAGATTAACACCAGGCCTCTACAGTTTCTCCTTCTCCCATCACCCCCTTCTCCCTAGTATGGTTTAAGGAACATAACCTGCTTCCAGCCCATTTTGCCTGGAATATCCTCTCCACCACTTTTCAGGGCCCCCATATGCTCTCTTCATCCCCTCCAAGCCAAATTTAAATCCCCTAATTTGTCTCTCTACCCCTTCACAGTTGGATGCCCCTCACCCCACCTCCTGTTCACCTGTGTGCCTCGTGCTAATAGGCAGTCTGGATAATGTTTCTGATATCTTTTTTTAACCCAGGGGCGTTTAACCACTGAGCAACATCCCCACCCCTTTTTATTTTTGAGACCATATCTCAAAATAAAAAATAAAAAGGGTCTCATTAAATTGCTGAGGCTGGCTTTGAACTTGCCATTCTCCTGTCTCAGCCTCCCAAGCCACTGGGATTACAGGTGTGTGCCACTGCGCCTAGCAATGTCTGTGGACTTTAACAAAAACTCCCACCTGTTCTCTGCCAAACTTTCTCTTCTATGACTCATAGGGTTCTGAGGAGTAAAGAGAGACAGCCTAGAGCCCTACTTCCCCAACTCAGAGGTGAGGCCTTAGAGAAGGAGGCTGCCATGATGCTGCATATGCTTCTAGGCTTCCCAAGACTCTTAGCTAGGGACTGCTGAGGGGCTTTGGGGACCTTTATACCAGTGGCCTTGTGTTGGGAATATAGCTGAGTGGTAAGAGTTTGACTAGAATGCATGAGGTCCTGGGTTTTATCCCCAGGTCCACAAAAAAAAATTTTTTTTAATAAAAATAAAAAACAGAAGCCCTGGACCTCCTTTCTTTGGTTCTTTTTCACTATCTCTCAGTGCCCCCTCAATCTTCATCAGTCTGTCTTGCAATTTGAGGTTGAGGGCACCTTCTGCCTGAAAGGCATCTCCTTTTAGAGTCTTGCTCCTCAAAATGTGATCTACAGCCCAGGCACAGTGGTGCACCTCTGCAATCCCAACTATTATAAAAGCTGAGGAAGGAAGATCTCAAAGCCAGCCTCAGCAACTTAGTGAGATCCAGTCTCAGAATAAAAACTAAAAAGGGCTGGGGATGTGGCTCAGTGGTAAGAGTGACCTCGCTTCAATCCCCAGTACCACAAAACTAAAGTTGAAATCAGTAGCCTAAAGACAATGGGAAAAGCTGAAGGCCTGAGACATTTATTCATTCATTTGTCCACTCAACAAATAATAAACACCTACTGGGTGCAAACTGCTGATAGGCATTGGGGATAAAATGGTGATTGATTCAGGTACCCAAGCTGGAAAGGACAGGATAAATGTTCCCACCTGGTCATTCAAACCCACATCCTCAGGATGAGAGGGAGTTTGGGCCAGGACAGAGTTATATTTGGAGGATCTTTTAAGGCCCTGGGGCTGGTGAGGGATCCTTCTACCTCCTAATCAAAACAGAATCAGTCAGTGAGACAGAGGGAAGAGAATAAGGGAGAACACAGCACAAACAGAGAAAATGAGGAATGGGAATGAGGGAACCCAAGACTCCCCAGCGCTCCCCACCTTTTCAGAGACATACTCAACCCTACTCCTTGATCTGCGCCTTAAGGTCCCCTCCAGGATAACATCCTGACTCCCAGTGAGATGGCCTCCAACAACAGGTTCCTCAAACACCACCTTGAATGGAAGTCAACCCAGGCTCCTCCAGCACCCTTTACCACAGGATCTGAGAGGGAAGGAGGGGGACCACAGGGCAGGCAGACTGGTTTGAAGGACACAAAAATAGTAGGAAGCACATAAGGTCTGGAGATGGTACTGGGGGACTAGGGGACTTGGCTGCTGGGTGGAGAAGAGACTGCTGGGGAGCCAGATGGGGCAGTAGTGTCAGCAGCAGCACAGGTAAGAGAAACAGGATGTGGCCAGGATTGTCCAAGTGGAGACAGTGAGATGATGTGGTCAGATGTGGGGCAATTTGTGACAGAGCTGAGAGAACTTGCAGCTTAAGGACTGGGTACTGAGATGAGAAAGTGAGGGAAAGAACATGACTGCCTCTTGTTTCAGGGTCCAGCCACCTGGCGCATTAGGCAGTCCAAGGGAATCTGGGGAGGGGTTCTAAAGAAAGGGTCAGAGTAAGGTTTGGAGGGAAGGAAAGACCTAGAGCATGGAAGGGGAAGAGGAGAGTCCCGGTTGTTAAGTCATAAGGAATGAAAGGGAAGATATGAAAAAAGAAAAATAATTATTCAGGTCCTCAGTTGATGTTTCTTGAGAATGAGAACTGCATCTCTGTCTCCACTGGATGCCTCAGAGTCCTTGGTGGGCACAAGCTGGGGCTTAGTGACCATTTGCTGTTTGTGGAGAAGTGATGGGAAAAGGCAGGGTAGGTGGGCATGAAGGACACTCAACCCTGTTTTAGGAGCCCTGGTCACCTGCTGGCAGAGGGACCTTGGACAAGTTCCCTGTTTCTTAGGACCTCCGTGTCCCTTTTAGGAAAACAGTAAAGGTGAACCAAGACCTTCAGGTCCCTTCTAACCTCCATTCTCTTTCCCTGGCTCTACAACTAGAAAACTCATTTGCAGGAGTCCTTGTAAGGACTGATAGGCATTGGGGATAAAATGGTGACTGATTCAGGTGACCAAGCTGGAGAAGACAGGAGCAGGGGTGGTTGTTGTGTGGAGTCTGAAGGGGAATGAAGCAGAGGCCCAGAGGGTGGCCTGGCCTCCGTGGTGGCTGTGAAGGAAGAATGATCAAGCCAAGATCTCCTCATGCCTAGTCCCCAAATCCTCATCAGCATTGATTTTTCAGCCCTGCAACTTCAAAATATAGAAGTATTTAGACTCTGTCCTTTATTGGATGTCTTTTTTTTAAATCTGCATTCACTCCTTAGAGTATGTCATCCAGTGTCACTGAGGACTCTCACTTCTATCTCAGCCTGGAATTCACATTAAACTACAGACCTGTGCATGTGTCTGCCCACTAGCCTCTTCTACTTGAATGCTTAGCAGGCACCTCAAGCCTGTTGTGACCAAAGCTTGTCTCCCCAAGCCAGCTCCTCCTATAATACTCCCCCATATCAGGTAATGGCAAGTCCAATGTTCTAGTCACTCAAGCCCCCAAAATGTCAATCTCCCTAGCCTTGACTCCTCTCTTTCTTTTATACTTTCCATCTGACTCATAAATAGATCCCTTGGCTGACTCCACAAAGAATACCAGGCTGTGACCGCTCCTCCCCATCTTGCCTGCCATCTCCCTGGACCAGGCCCCCATCATCCCTTACTTGGTACTGCAATGGACTCCTAACTGGCCTCTGGGCTTCTGCCCTTGTTTTCTCAATCTATTCTCAACACAGTAGTAGGAATATTCTGTTAAATACAAGGCAGATCATGTCACTCCCCTGCTCTGACTCTCCAGTGACTTCCCATCTTACCAGCGTGCACACTAAAGCCTTACTGTGACTTATTAGCCCCTATGTGATCTGGGTTCCCATTTCCTCTTTCTCGGCTCCAGCCATTTCAGCGGCATTCCTCCAGCACACCAGACAAGCTCACATGAGGGCCTTTGCCCTTGAAGTTCTCTCTGCCAGGAAAGCTCTGCCCCTTAAATCTGCATGGGCATGGAGCATCTGGTAAACGACAGGTTCCATGTGTTGGGGGGTCTGAGTGGGGATAAGAAAGGGAATGAAGAGGAAGAGAAGGCGATGGAGTCAGATCCCATGTGATAAATGAAATGACTCTTGCTCTCTGTCTTCCTCAGGCACTGGCTTCGGGCGCTCTCTGGTGTTGGCCCACCTGGCTCTTCAGGAAGTGCCCACTCTCCATCCTAACCCCAGCAGAGCCTCAGTCCCTGATGGGTTCACAACTCTTCAGCTCTCTTGGGGACCCCCAGACAGGGACAGCCGTATTCCCCTGACTTTGGACGGGACAGTCTGCTCTGCTCTGCTCCTAAAGAATGCAGGGAAGAATGGGTCTCTTCTAGTTATTCACTCACGACATATTTACTCCTACCATCTTCCCTTTGGGCCGGAGCCCATCATGCTTAGTCTACTACCCCACCCCTCTTTTTAACTATGCCAGCCTCCTCCCCTCCCTGATGCTCCCAGTCTGCTGGAGGGAGGCTGGGCAGTGCTGTGGGGGCGGAAGGGAGATGGCGCATTGGGCAGGTGGTGCGGTGAGGCCTCCTTGAGGGGAAATGTGTGGGGCTGGGAGGACTCAGAAGGCCAGGGACAAGGAAACTGGCAACGACAGACACGGGCTGGAATGAGATGATGAGCCAGAGAGAAGCCGGACCACATCGGCCAGGAGAAAAGGTCAAAGTCAGAGGCGGAAAACAGCAGCGAGAGAAGTCAAAGCCGACAGATGGCAGGAGCCAGAGACGGGCAGACACCCAGGGAGAAAGAGACAGACCGACAGACGGCCGCGAGAGTGGAGAGGCCAAAAGGAAGAGGCGTACAGAGATCTCGGAGCAGCCCCCAGAGACGGAGAGAGGCGGATGGACCCGAGAGACGCAGAGAGATGGAGAGACAAGAGACCCAGGGGCGGAGAGCGCACACGACAGACCAGAAGGCTGCGGAGAAGGCGAGGGGGGAAAAGTGTCGAGGCGGGAGTGGCGGCGAGCGGGGCGGGCGCAGCGGAGCGGGCGCGGCGCCGGGAGCGGGCTCGTAAAAGCCGCACCGAGCGGGGAAATTGCCGCCAGAATCGCTGAGCTCCACAAAACGCCGCCCGCGCGGCCCGCCGCCGCGCCCGCTCCAATCTCCAGCCCCATCGCCGCGCGGGCTGGTTATGCATTTAAATGTTATTTAATTGGATTGCGGAGGAGCTGGGGGCCAGAGAGGCCCCCGCCCCCGCCCCGCACGCTCCGCACGTCTGTTTTCCAAGTCACAGATTGCAGCACACCCCCTCCCAGCACATTTCCCCCACCCGACGGCTCCCCTTGAGTCGAGGCTCCTTCTCTTCCCCCTCCCCAGCAGAGCCAGAGGACACTCGGAAAGACACGAGCCCCCCTGAAGATGCCCGAACACTCAGAGGCTACACAAAAAAATACCACAGACACACAGAGCCACAACAGCAGCAAAGACGTGTCACACTCAATGACATGAGTGTCCATCTGGAAGATTTTAAGATCCCATGGATGGCAAAAGTACACGAATGCACAGAATACACCAGAGACCCACGCTCCAGGGGAAAGCGCCATCCTTCTCCTAATGGTACTTACAGAGCCACCCTACCAAACATGGGAACGAACTGAACTCTGACCTCAAAGGGGTGATACACAGATCTTCCTGAATGCTAGGTAAGGACCAAAGGGCACATTCACTTTCACACTCAGAGCAAAGCCATCATACACCCTCATCATCCTCTGTGTGGCTTTTCCAGGGTTGGAAGGCAAAAGTCTATTCAAGGCCATCTTATTCTTCTCCCAGGCCACAGCAGAAAGTCCCATGAGGTTCTGAGACTCAACCACATCTGTAAGCAAGACCCTAAAAATCGAACAAAGAAACAAACAAAATTAGAGGGCTGGGGATGTGGCTCAAGCGGTAGCCCGCTTGCCTGGCATGCGTGCGACCCGGGTTCGACCCTCAGCACCACATACCAACAAAGATGTTGTGTCCGCCGAGAACTAAAAAATAAATATTAAAAATTCTCTCTCTCTCTCTCTCTCTCTCTCTCTCTCTCTCTCTCTGTCTCCCCTCTCTCACTCTCTCTTAAAAAAAAGAATTCCTTAAAAAAAAAAAATTGAGTCAAAATTACAACAGGTAGGCTTGAGGGTAGACACCAGGAAGGTCTTCCAAAGAGACAAAGATCCCAAAGGTAAGGCTGGGTATTTGGATGAGGCTGGGTTTCTCCCCTATCAACCGCATTAGAAGGCTCACTTTTGCAGCCTGAATGAGGAGTTAGCACCATCAAGGTAGATGAAAGGACAGAATGACCTGCAGAGGCATGTCCTCCACACACTTCCAACTAGCAGACAGGAAATTGCTGGCCTGAAATGATCAGGGTCAAGCTACTTCAATTAATGAAAATGGAAATGGCAACCCGGCTTGGCACAGGCCACACTGGAGGAGTGTTCTGGGCTCTCGGCCATCCCCTCTGCCAGCAGGGCCTAGCCACTGACGTCAGGCTAAGGAGCTTTGAGCTTTGAGCTTTGAGTGGGCGGTAGGGGCAGAAGAATGGGCGAGAAGATGTGAAGGAAAATTCTACTGCAGTTGTTTTGTTTGCTTTGTTTTTGAGAGTGAGGGCCAAAACAAGCAGGGAGAGAATTTCCCCAAATACTTGATAATTCAAACTTCACTAGCAAACTTGGGCTTGGGCCAAGGTTGACATTAAGGCCCTGGGGGGAGGGGAAGCAATTTACTTCTGCATCACCTGATGCTCATATCTGGGAATTTTATCCATGTGTTGAACCTCAATGTCTCATAGTTCAGTTGAAGTTATTTCATTCTTTGGGGTTTAGAGAAAATTAGAAAGTAGTTAAACCACTTCCTCCTAAGCAAGTATATTCAAAGAGTCAAAAGGTCACAATCTCTATTGCCTTATTCCATTCTACCACTAGCTTTTTTAGCCCTGGTTACATGTGGTGCTGGGAATTGAACCCAGGCCTCATGCATGCTAAGTAGGTACTTTACCACTGTACTATACCCCAGCCCATTTCTAGTCTTTTTTTTTTTTTTTTTTTGGTACTGTGGATTGAACTTAGGGGCACCTGACCACTGAGCCACATTCTTAGCCCTATTTTGTATTTTATTTAGAGACAGGGTCTCACTGAGTTGCTTAGTGCCTTGTCATAGCTGAGACTGGCTTTAAACCTGTGATCCTCCTGTCTCAGCCTCCTGAGCCTCTGAGATTACAGGCGTGTGCCACCATGCCCAGCTCAGGCTTCAGTCATTTTTGATAGAGCACCTGAACAATCCTTGGCACAATTTGTTGCAGTTTCCCATCCCAGAAGTTTACAGAACAAGAGAGCTGTTCTGACAGGAGGCTCTACTTCCCATCTTCAACAGTGCCATGTCTAATCCTTGGCTCCTGGCTAATTCTGGGTCTTCGAGTCCCTCCCCTCATCCTGTTTCCTAAAACTTTGTAGTTGGAACTGAAAAATTCTTAGACAAATCTGACATAGTGGTTCCCATTTTCAAATATCCACTCCTTGGAGATGGTAAGATCTAGCAAGGAATAAGAAATTTCCAGTGGCAGCCCCTTCCTACAGGCACACACCCCTCTACTCACACCTCCTCTCTCATTGTGCCCAGAGTGCTGTGTTGATAACGTGTTCACAACATGCTTTTAGATTGATTTATACTAATATTATATGTTTGTATCTCCCAGGATTAGAGAGTGACCAGCATGAGAGCAAAAAATTATCTAATTCACCTCTGTCACTCCCTACAGTGTCTAACACAGGAATGACTCACAGCACACATCAACAAGTGTTTGCTGAAATGAGAAAGGAAAATGAGAGATCACACAAGGCTCGAACTCAAGACCCAATTGTCCTTTAAGCCATCCTGTTGAAGTTAAGTGGGAAACTTGGTGAGAGTCTCTCTTCCCCAGCACACTCTACCCCTCAGAGTCTCAGAAGCATCCCCAAACACAGCCTTGTCTCTACCAAGTTGAGTTTGAGTATGAGGATGTGTGTATTTCGTTTTATTTTATTTTTAGAAACAGGGGATTGACCCCAGGTGTGCTTTATCACTGAGCCACATCCTCAGCCCTTTTTAATTTTGAGAAAGGTTCTCACTAAATTGCTGAGACTGGCTTCGAACTTGTGATCCCCCTGCCTCAGCCTCTTTAGTCACTGGGATTACAGGCATGTGCCACTGTGCCAGGTGTGTGTGTATTTTAAAAGGTGGGACTTTTAAATTTCCAGCCTTCCTCTAAACCAGAACCTGAATCACCATCACAGGATGAAAGCAGCAAACTCTAGACAAACTCAAGTTTCTGGGTGGCCGTTCGGGGTAGTTCTCCTACGCTAGATTTATGCATTACTGGCCTAGTTGACCTGGACATCTACTTTGTGCCAGGTATAGGATTACACAGGAAAATAAGAGACCATCTCCTTACCTTCATGGCCTTCAGAGGACCTTGAAGAATAAACCTTGGTTGCATAACAGGAGCACAGAGATTCTGTTAAAGACATACCCAGATGCATGTCAGGTCTCCTGAATCAAAATTTCTTCAAGTGGAACTGAAACACTGAATTTTCTAAACCTCCACAGGTTAATTCTGATTCACAGGGAGGGTTGTAAGCCACTGATACTTAGATCAATGGTGTCCTAAAGAATTTTTGCAGTAACAGAAATGTTACATAACTGTGTTATTCCATCAGTAGCCATTAGTCATGTGTGGCTACTGAACACTTGAAATAGGGCTAGTGAACTAAAAAATTGTATTTATTCTACTTAATTTTAGTTAGCCTGAGTTAAAATGGCCACACATGGCTAGTGGCTACTGTACTGAACTACAAAATTCTAGATGACCCAAATTATTTCAATTTGATTTTGGACTTCTCAGAATACTGTCAAGTAGCTGCAGAAGCCTCTATTCCCTTTGGCTCAAGAAAAAACAGTGAGCTTCCTTCCCCTAGGACATTCCCATTTGCACTAAAGAAACTACTCAAGAATAAACTGGGAGGTAAGAGAAAATCTGGTGACATTAAGTCTGGTAAACTAGCTAAGCTGCCAGACTATCTTCCAACCCTGCAGACTAGAAAAGCAGGGCATTCCCGAGTGTCCTATACTATTTGAGGTTAACATGTGGTGAGGAACAACAACAAAAAAAGTGATATGACTTTGAGTGTCTGTTATAGACTAATTGTGTCCCACAAAAATTCAGATATTAAGCCCTAATGACTTTGTATTTGAAACTTTGTATTTGAGCCCCATAGAGATACTTAGGGTTAAATGAGACAATAGGCTGGGGCCCTTATCCAATACAACTAGTGTCCTTTTGAGAAGGGAGAGGGACACCAAGGAGATACACCTGAAGAAAAGTCATGTGAAGACTAGGTGAAGACAGCCTCCTCTGCAATCGAAGGAGAAAGGCCTCAGCAGGAGGATCGCAAGTTCAAGGCCAGCCTGGGCAACTTAGCAAGACCCTGCCTCAAAATAAAAAGAGCTAGGGATGTAGTTCAGTGGTTGAGCACCCCTGTTCAACCCCACCCCCAACCCCAGTACTAGAATAAAACAAAACATAAACACGAGAGGCCTCAGTAGAAATCTAACCTGCCAACACCTTGATTTGGGACTTCTGGTCTCCATAATTGACAAGTCTGTTGTTTAAGCCATGCTGTATGCGGTATTCCTGTTATGGTAGCCCTAGCAGACTATTCTAATACAGTGCCCTTAGGAAATGGCAGACCCAGGACCCTAATCATCATCTCCCTGACAAGTTATTATACCCCAGGAATTGAGGGCACAGCCCCACTTGAAGCCAGATCAGGCAGTGACTGTTTCACACCCGACCTTCAAGACGTCATCCTGATATCTACCATCCAAGTACCTCTGCGCACTACCCAGCTCTGCCTCCACCATCTCATGGTTCTACCCCGAGTCTGGGCTTTAACCCAGAATCTGCTGTGCCCCTAGGATGTCCTCCCTACACACCAATGCCCTCCCTCTCCATTTCTTGCCCCATTGCACCTACTGTGCCTCCTGCTTCTTTGCTATGGTTTGGATCTTGAGTGTCCCCAAAGACCCATCTATTGAAGACGTGGTCACCAACCTACAACATTACTGGGAGGTGGCAGAAACTTTAAGAGGTGGAGCCTAGTGAGAGGAAGCTAGGTCGCTGGAGGTGTGTCCTTAAAGGAAATACTGCTGCCCTACACTCTCCTGGCTTCCCAGCTACCGGAAGGCTCCTCCGCCCCACACTCCTGCCATGATGTACCATTGCCATTATAGGTCCAAAGAACAGGGCCAAGTGACCACAGACTGAAATTGAGCCTTTTTTGTGCTGGGATGTAGGTAGAGTGGTAGAGTGTTTGCCTGGCATGTGTAAGGCCCTGGGTTCAATCCCCCGCATCACAAATAAACAAAAAGACCCCTTTCTTAAGGTGACTAACACATCCTTCATCTTCATCTGTGGGTTTCCACCTATAGCTTGGTGTTTTCAGTGGGGGTGTTCTGTGCATCTGACTTCCCCCACTGGACTGCAAATTCTCAGATTATTCTAGCACTCAAAACCCTTCATAAACTGGCCCCAACTTACTTCTTCAGTTTTTTTCTCCCAACTAGGCCAAGCCAACACTAATCTACTTGCCACCCTTTGAACATAATGCTGCTGTTAACTGAGCTCTCAAATTTCCCATCTCTAAGGTCACCTGAAATTCCACCTCCTCCAGAGAGCTTTCTGATTTTCTCAGCTAAATATATAATACAAAACAGCTTCTTTCTCTGCAATGATTGCACAATGCCTAATTCAGTGACTCGCAACACAGAGCACCCACAACTTAGTACCATAGCACCAAGGCAGAAAGAGGAAGGGGGACTAAGGCATGTGACAGTGCAATGATGTAAGGCAATTATGATGCTATCTGGGGTCTACCATACTCTAAAGGTTTAAGGGCACAGTCCCCAACAAGACTATCTTCCCTTCAGATGCAATTCCAAGTTTGGGGGTCCCCAGGCCACCAACACTTCTAACCAACTGGCTAAAAATACAATGGTTCCCACAACCCTTCAGGTTCAATAATTGGCTAGAGACACACAGAACTCAGGACAACACAGTGTAATTGTTTAAGTACATTCTTTATTATTTTAAAGAATACAAATCAGAGGCTGGGGGTATGGCTCAGTGGTAAAGCATGTGCTTAGCATGCATAAGGCCCTGGGTTCCCTCCCCAACACTGCAGAAAAGAATGCAAATCAGGGCCATCCAAACACAAAGAAACATAAGCAAGATCTGGACGTATTCCAAACACACATCCATGTCCTTTGCCTATAGAACCAGGACATATCACCTTCCCAACACATCCATGTTTTTACCAACCAGGAAGATGACACAAACCTTGGTGTTCAACATTTTTACTAGGGTTTCTTTACAAAGGCCTCATTGATTGAAATAAAGGGCCATGTGGTTGCACTCAGTCTGTGTTACCGTCTCCTCCCTGGAGATCAGGCTGATACATCACCCAGAAGAAAGTCCCAATCCTCTAAGTGTTAGTTGGTCTTTCTGGCATGGTCAGCCTATATCCTGAGTCAAATCTTAGCATAAAACTCAGCTGTGGTCCAAGATCAAATTTCAATACAAAGTGTGGTCTATGGTCAAATCTCAACATTGTTAATTTCAGGTGTGGTTTGGAGGACCCACCATAACAAAGATACACCTATCACTGGGGAAATTCCCAGGATTTAGAAATCTCCCTCTCAGGATCTGAAGACAGAGGCAGGTCAAATTCCTTTCTATGCTATGAGGGGAGGAGAATTTATTCTAAAGATCTTAATTTTGAAATAACTGGAGATGACCTGTGTCCCAAGAAATCAGGAGTAAACCATGTGTTCCTCAATAAGATGATCTCAAGGCATGTTTTGCTTTCAACTTGGTTCATTTTCCCAGTTCTTAAAAAAAGGGGCACCCAACCAGCCATTCAGCAGACAAAAAGAAATGAGTCAGATGCCAGGCCACCCCATCCGTCTTCCCCATGTGCCCCAAGTATCAGAAAAACTACTAGACAAGCCACTACCACCACCCTGCAAATTTGCTGAAGCATTTAGAAATCTGTTACATCCCTCCCCCAGCTACCCAAGAAAACCTTTTGCAAACAGTGAAGAGGTATGTATAGAAAAAAAAATCTCAACAACAGATCTCCCACCCCTGACATGCAGAGGGGAAAAAAGTACCACCACAAAAGAGTTTAGGAACTTTTAATGCTTAAATTGAAGAATGACAGGTTGGGTTTTCATAAAGTCATGATCCATTTCTGGTAGGCAAGACTTCCCGACCCCAGCCAGGCTTTCAAAGTAGAAAGGAGTTTCCTCTGTAGTGCAATGACTGTCCAACACAGACAGAAAGCAAGAAAGCTATGTAGTGAGCACCCGAGTGCCAGGCCATCACAAGGCACTTTCAAGTGTTTTCTCAGTTAATCCTCAAACAACCCGGTGAGGGAGGTATCTCCATTTACAGATGAGGATCCTGAGACTTAGAGAGGATAATCCATTTTTCCATCAGAGTTCACAAGTCTCACAAAAAAGAATGCTAGAAATATATAAATAACATAAAATGAATAAAGTTTATGAGTCTCAAAGCTAGGATAAAAATCCAGGTTTTCTGACTTTTCTACACTGCCACACTGAATTCTCCCTCTGATTTAGCCTCAGTCTCCCATAAAATGTTCATTTATGTGTTTGTGTGGGTGTAAGTGTGTGTGAGTATTACTAGGGACTGAACCCAGTGGCACTCTATTACTGAGCTGCATCCCTAACTCTTTCTATTTTTTGAGACAGAGTCTTGCTAAGTTGTCAAGGCTGGCCTTGAACTTCTGATCCTCCTGCCTTGACCTCCCAAGTTGCTGAGATTATAGGTGTGTACCACTGGGCCCCCCTAGAATTCAGTCTGAATAAACATCATGTTCCATATTTTGTCCTGATCCCTATGAGGAAAGGAATCAGCTGGCAGAAGCTATTCTATGAGGATGGATAAGGATCCTGGCAAGATTTTTTCTCTAGCTGGGAAAGAGGTGGTGGAAGTAAAGGGATGTCAATTCATGCTGTATGCATGTATACATATCACACTGCATCCCATTAATATGTACAACTAATACATGTCAACAAAAAGTAAAAAAATTAAAGACTTTTTTAAAAGTCTTTTCTCTGAAATAGGAAATATGACCTTTTGAAGTTCCTGTCTAGGATACTCAGCTGCATAGGGACTCCCAAGGAAATAATGAGGTAGAGCAGTATGCAAGAAGCCCACCTTCTGCTGATTCTGTGGAGCCAACACTGTAAGACAAAAGGGGCAATGCTCAAAGGACAGTCAAGGACACAGGAAGCAAGATGGTGTACAGGAGTTGAGTAACTACTCACCCTGGTAATTAGAGACTGCCTCTGCAGGCTGGGGGACAATTCAACAGATCAAAGAACATGTTTCCTGGCAACAGAAAGCCCAGGAAGGCCCTGTTGCGCCAGTCCAGGCGGTGTGTAGTCATCCACCAGTGCAAGAATGACTTGGGGGCCTTGACTGTCCTAGGCCAGGCCCTGGGGACACTCATTTTGTCAGCAGAGGCAGCAACCCCAACTCATTGAGCCTTTCCTTGGCTACCACCTCCCAGCCCTTGTTGGCCTGTGGGCTCCGGGGAGAAGGATGTAGGAGGCCCTCCACCTGGACCTCTGGCATCAGACCTGCCAGGGCCCGTCGTGCCCGCTGCTCTGCCAGTCGCCCCACTCCTACTACCAGCCGCACCCCCAGTAGCTGCACCTGCCGGCAGAGGGCTGCGTCACAAATCCCAAGAAGCTGTTCTCTCTGCTTTGCAGGCAGCTCGGCAGGGGTGAGGTTGCGCCCACTGGGAGCCAGGAAGAGCAGAGGACACAGATTGTGGACAAAGCAATGACGGAAGAAGACTTCAGGCTGTCCACAGAGGTTCCGGAAAAAGCCCCAGAATCGGGCACCGCTCACCTCTGTCTGTGGGCACTCCAGTCCCAGCACTGGTCGCTTGGGATGCTCCTGGGGAGGAGGTGACACAGACCCCCCAATGCCCAACCAGTCTCGAACCATGCTCACTTCCCCAAAGGGCACCTGCAGGGAAGGAAAGAGACATGAGGGCTTCAACTAGAGATCTGATGCCTGGGCTCTGGACCAAATGAACCCTTTCCACCTTTCAGGAGGATCCAGTCTGGGTACTCCCCACACACAACTTAATCCAAAGGTCTGAGACAAGGACTCCTGGCTCTGCGCTTTGATCCTATCCTTCTTTCTCCAGTTTTTTCATTGTGGACTGTGATCCAGAAAACCTATTTGTTTGCCTCTTCCCCAACAAGGGACATCTGAGCCTATTGAGGGCTTGATGGTTACTACAGGGACAGACAGGTGACCTGAGAAAGAAAGGCCGCCAAGGTTAAAGGAGGCAAAGCACAGGGATGACCACTGCTCTCTGGGTGCTCTCTCCAGCCCCAAGCCTCAGGCTGTCATTTCCATCGATCATCATTGATCACCTTTCACCACCCAGTTGGGGTCAATAAAAGCGATTGAGCATCCTGCCCTGAGGCCCCTTCCCCTCCCCCACCTGCCAAGCACCCCCTCTGAAGGGCAGTCACTCATCCTGAGCCCTGAAAGGAAAGCAGATGGGCCCTGGAGCCTAGCTATTCTGAATCTCTCCTCAGCTGAGAAACAGAACCAGGCTGCCCAAATGCCTGCTTCTCTTACATACCCACCCTGCCAATCAGTCCTCCCTCAGGACCCAGCAGTCCCCCCCCTGACCCCAACCACTCTAGGGACAGGGGAGATCCGGGAAGGGAAGGTAAAGATGGGGGATGGCGGAAGGAAGAGCTCTCAGATGCAATTAGTGGACAACTCACAGGGGAAATGGAACTACCATTAATGTGTTTGGTTAACTACAGGCAGAGAGGCCAAGAGAGTGTCTGAGACCACAGGAGCCAGTGTGTGTATGGGGAGGATCCAATCACGTCCACAGCCCTGTACATGTTCCTCCTCCACAGCACACCCAGCCAAGCATCCACCTTGGAGCCTCCCACTCCACCCACCAGGGGAAACCATGCCCTTTACCCCAGTCTGAGCCATGCCAAAAGGTCCCGGGTTCATGCCGAGGAAGAGCACTTCCTTGGGGCCCTGGCAGTAACGAGTCACGTAGGTGCGATGTGGCTCCCATGCGTAATCCACTGGATTGTAGATGATGCCCACAGGCTCTGAAAACTGCAGTTGCCTTAGCTCAGCATTAAGCCGAAGCTCCTCCTGCAGGAAGCCCTCAGCCAAGCTTTGAGGACATAGCTGGGGCTCCATCAGGGCACCTACAGGCTCGTGGAGGGGCCCCAGTGAGAAAGCCTGGGGTACAGCCATGCTGCTGTCACCTGGAATAGAGGAGGACAGAAGTCTCATCAGCCCTCAGCCCAGAGTGGAAGAAATCTATGCTGGGTAGGGCCCCTACTACCATTTTCCTGGGCTCAGAAGAGACCTAGGAAATCGTGTTAGTAATCCATCAATTGTCCAGTAAGCCCAAGCTCACCTCAGTTCTTGATAATGAAAGATCTTCTCCTCCCCACTTTTAATTTCCTTCCTCTTTATACATCACCCAGAGAAAATGAGCCAAAACCACCAACCATCCCCCACTCCAAACCTCCTTCCATTAGGCATGAGTCTGAGTCACTAGTTTCTAGGCCATGCTGAGCATACAGTAGGTTTCAATACACATTTACTGGTGGCATCCTCTCTGCACAATGTCATCCTTAAAACAAGTCCAGTCAGGATGGCTGTGTCCTGGAAACCACTGTGCTGATGAATGAGATGCAGGTGCACAGCCACAGCCCAGAGATCTGCGAAGGCTAATTACAATAGCTTCCAGGTGGTGAGCAATTGCTCTAAGCCAGGTACACTTCATTGATCTTCATAACAACCCCATGAGGTGGGTATTATTGCTCCCATGTTACAAGCGAGGAGACTGAGGCTTAGCAAGATCAAGCAATTGCCCAGGGTCACACAGTTAGAAAGTAATGAAGCTGGGATTTGAACCCACACTATGCTCTCAACCACCCACTCCCATCTTGCCTTAGATGGTTTTATCAGCCACCCCCCTAATTCTACAAGCCCTTAGCCCAAGCCCAATTTCTTTCACACATTCAAGATTCCTCAGTGGTGAGTAGGATGATTACCAGACTCAGAACAGCCTTGCAAGCAATGCATCCGTGGACAGGGCCTCAAGTCTCTTCATCCAAATACTAAGAATAATAATACCCACTTCATAGTGCCGTTATAAGGATGAAATGAGATGTTATATATAGGTGAGCAGAGGAATGGGAGAAAGAGGGAAGAAAAGGGAGTTAATTGCAAGCCATTCCTTCCCAGCATTCCTATCCAAACCCACTGTTCCAAACTGACCATTCCACTTACAATTACAAAATGGCTTCCCTACCAAAACTACCAAAACCATGCACATGCCATTACTAAAATCCCAACCAAATAGATTCCTTGAGTTAACCAGACATCATTCAATAGCCATCCAGTCCAACTTGGATTATGACTTTCCCATCCCTCCACATATCCAAATGATACCCAGCCTCCAAAATGAAGCTCAAACCACCCTTTCATAAAGTCTTATCTCATCAGAACACTGGGGAATTTGCCATAGATTCCCAACCCCACACACAAGAAGGGAGAATGTGAGGCCTGAGTATCTGCATTTTAAACAAGGTGATTCTGATGGTTAGTGAAGGCATGTCACCATGCTTAGTGGAGTCTTCACAAATTCACACCTTGCCTCCCCAATTAGGCTTTGGTAGGTAATAAGCCAGGCCCTGTTCAATTTCCCTCCATAATTCAAGGTCCTGGTCCTTATAAAGTACTCAACAAACACTTGTTCAGTGCTGGCCATCCTTACTTTACCAATCTTGTTTAAAAATACCTTCTATCAGTTGTACTCCATGTATGTATAACATGTCAAAATACATTCTACTGTCATGTACACTAAAAAGAATAAAATACCTTCTACCAAAGAACCATTATTTTATGAGTATACACACACACACACACACACATGCTAGGGATCAAACCCAGGCCTTGAGCCTTTAGCAAGCACTCAAGTACTGAACAACATCTGTACCCTTTTTTTAAAATGTATATGGTCGGGTGCAGTGACGCATGTCTGTAATCCCAGTGGCTCAGGAGGCTGAGGCAGGAGGATCATAGGCTCAAAGCCAGCCTCAGCAATGGCAAGGCACTAAGCAACTCAATGAGACCCTGTCTCTAAAAAAAACACAAAATAGGGCTGGGGATGTGGCTCAGTGATCAAGTGCCCCTGAGATCAATCCCCAGTATAAAAAAAAAAAAAGGTATATGTATGTGTGTGTGTGTGTGCGTGTGTGTGTGTGTGTGTGTTTTACTTTAGTTTTTGTGGTGTTTAGGAACTGAACCCAGGGCCTTGCACATGCTAGGCAAGCCCATCGCCGGGGAACCAGTGCTAACCAACTCTTCTCTGCTTCTTTATCATCAGTTCATTCAAAGCTCAGTTGCTTACTTGGCACTCTGCTTGCTTCTCACAGTTTTCCAGGCTCTGGGTGTGTTTCCATCACATGTGGGCCTCCCACAGGGCAGGGACTATTCCTTTTCAATCTCCAGACAAGTCAAGTACAACCTCTTCCCCAGATGAGGTTGATGTTTCAAGATTGACACAATAGGTTGACAGATCAAGTTGTTGTGTTTTGATCCTAGCCTAGGAAAAGTGGAAAAAGAAGAAAAAAATTCAGAGGCCCAACTTAAGAAGTTTTCAAGACTGATCACAGAAGTCTTTAACTGATCAGTCCATGTGGCTCATATGGAAGGTGAAAAGGTGTGATAAGTGCAAATGATTCAGGTTACCGTGCTTTGCAACATTAAAGGATAACTGCTCTAACTCTAGGATGTCTCTGAAGTCTAAGCTGGATCTAGAGACCTTTGCATTTAGAGGTCTGAGCTGAAGACAGCAAGAATGGGGTATGCAAAAGTGACAAGCCCTTATTTTCAGTGTTCCAGAGTTTCAATGCCTGATCTGATAGGAAGACAGGGTAGAAGTCAACTGTCTATCATCAGTTCATTCATTTTTAAGAATGTGCTCTTGAGCAAGGCATTTAACTCTCCTCTATGAAAATCACATATGCCATCAATCTATTACCAGCTGTTAATTTTTTCCCTATATTTGAATCTTTTATGTGACAGGCACTATGGCTCTCTTGGTGGGGAAGAAATTCAAATGAAATTCAGGCTTTCAGTAAGACATAAAGTACTGTGAGAGGACAGAGAAACAACTAACAGTAAGCCAGTATAACTTGAGCTTTAACATCCTGTACAGAACATTACAGGAGCCCAAAGGAAGGATTTGATAATTCTAGCCTTTTTTTAGTCCATGTCAAATTATATTAAGTGCAAAGGCAGCGGAGATGAGTGTGGCCACCAACGCTAGACTTCAGATTGGAATCAAGTCGAGGAAGTTTATTAGAAGTCCAAGACACTAGCCACCACCCTGCCCCTTGCAGGCACTCCAGGAATCCATAGGGAAAATAAGCAAACCCTTAAACCAAAAAATTAGAGCATGGACTCAAAAAGGCTATTTCACCTCTCTTTCTGGTTCCGAAGAGGCAGACGACAGCAGCACGAGACAAAACCTCTGCCTGCACCCGCGGGCTCCGCCCGACGGGAAAGCCTTGATCCCGCAGGCCTCCCAGGCGGTTCCCCCGGCTCTGCTGCCCCTGCGCCGGAGCAGGCTTCAGACGGAGCCAAGGCCCCAAAGAACAGACACTCGGACCACCCGCTCGGCTCCGCCCCAAGGGCCCTGAGAGCCCCCAGCCTCCCCCTGCGCCCCAGATTCCCGGCCTCCCGCTCCCTCACCTGGACCAGCTCCCCATCTGTTTCCGGTTCCTGTCCCCCCCACGCCCGGCGAAAAGGGCAGTGGGAGTCGTAGTCTAAACTATATAGGGGAGGCGATTGGCTTAGCCTGAGCCACTTCCGCCGGAAATGCACAAATCCCCGGAAGGCGCGCTAAAATAATTCTAAGCGCCGCTGGGAATTGTAGTTTATTCCTATCATCAGGGCTGAATCAAGAAGTCTTGAAAAGTGAGGGGCCGGGCTCTGTAAGGTCCTAACTCTAAAATTCATTCACAACTATCAGGAAGCTCCAACTATTCCCAGTCCTTCACCCATCTGAGGGTATTGACAGTGGCTAAAGACCATTTCCAGTCCCCCTGCTGCTCCAGGTATGAGCTCTCCTTTTCAGTCCTCCAGGAGCCATTACTATATATAGAATACGTACCAAGACATTTCTGGCATCTCCTCACAACTCTTTGGCAATAAGCGTCCCCCATTACTGTACAAACCCTTCTTATAGATTTACCATTTTGACTTTTCTCCTTCTTCTCCTATGCTGTCTGCCTAGCCCTATAATCTTCTATGTTAGTCAGGGTTCCCCCAGAAAAACAGAACCAATAGGCTATCTTTTTATCTATATGAGTAGATTTGCTATTGGAATTGGGTACCAGGACTGCAGAGGCCAGGAAGTTCCACCATCTGCTGATGAACTTTCTGTAAGCTGGAGAATCAGGAAAGCTGGTGATGTCATTCTGTCCAAGTCTGAATGGGGGAGTTGCAGGGAAGCTTGCTGATGTAAGTCCCAGAACCTGAAGGCCTGAGAGCCAAGGCCTTCAGACAGGTCTCCAATGACAAGAGAAATGGAGATTCCATCTCATAAAGAGAGAAAATTTGCCCTTCCTCTACCTTTGTTCTATTGGACTCTCAAGAGATTGGATGATGCCCAGCTACATTGATGAAGATGATCTTTTGACAGTCTACCAATTCAAAAGCGGACCTCTTTCAGAAATACCCTCACAGACATACACAGAAATAATATTTTACAAACTGTCTGGGTATCCCTGTCCATGCAAGTGGACATACAAGTTTAACCATCAAATCTCCCTTTTCCAAATCTTCCCTCTTGAATACTCTGCCCAGAAGCCTTCCCTGATCAATCCTAATCCCATAGCTGCACCTAATAATCCATTCCCCCACCTCCTCATCCAGTTGTACCAATGTACAGTGTACCAATGTCCGAATCTGTTCAATTCATAGTTTTGTTCTTGTCCTCTATCCAGATTTGTTTCTGTGTCCTAATTATAAGACTTTCATTAATCTAGAAACCCCCTAAGGATAATTATCTTCTGAATTCCTCCCACCCCCACCCCTGCACACATGTCTGAGCATAACCAGGACTCTGAACACCAAAGAAATGTCTCCCTGTGGGCAGAGGGCAGGAGACCAGTGAACCCAAGAACAGGAAGAAATGAGTGAACAAGGATGCTACCCCTTTTTCAAGCCCATCAACAGACGAAAACTTAATGGGTACAGCAGGAGCTTCAGGGAGCTATAAGCAGTGACCCTCTGACATTGAGGTGAGAAACCATCCCTACCCCTGCAAGACTTTGGAAACTGAATTAATCATCCACCTCATGAAATCCATTATTTCCTGAGCCTTAATGTGTACCAGATTCTCCCCGACTCTGGGTCTTTGCGTCTCTCTGCCTATGTAAATTTATCACTATCTCTAGCTTCTTATTCAACTTCCTCTCTGTATCTGTGTGACTCTGTCACCTTCTGTGTATATCTCCCTATCTTTGCTTTTTTCTTTGGAATGACTGAAGTAAGAGGAAGCTTCTAGAACAGGCTCTGCTGTCTCCTCATATCTATGCATTTGTGTTTTTCGGAACAAAAATAAGGGGAGGAGGGACTTCACTGTGGTGTCATCTCACTGTTTAAGAATTCTAGGATCGGCCTGGGGTTGTGGCTCAGTGTTAAGGCACTTGCCCAGCGTGTGTGAGGCACTGGGTTCGATTCTCAGCACCACATAAAATAAATGAATAAAATAAGCCCATCAACATCTAAAAATATATATTTAAAAAGTATTCTAGGATCTCCACTATCCCTTAGACACCCTCCTTCCCACCTTACCCTCTGCCACCCGCTTGCCTCACACTTCACACTCCACACTTTATCATCCTGGCATCCCCTCGCCACTCCAAATCTGCCTCTGGCAGGACAATAATGGGTAAAATGAGTAACAAGCAAGGAGATAACTCCCAAGAGCCCCTTCCCCTGATTTCAACTTCCTAGAAGAATTAGATAACTCTTTCGGTCCCTAAAGCCTATCCACCCCAGGAAACTCAGAGATAGGGAGTCCAGATATAAAGAGAGGCTGAGGTGACGGGCACGGTGGCACATGCCTATAATCCCAGTGGCTCAGGAGGCTGAGACAGGAGACTTGAGAGTTCAAAGCCAGCCTCAGCAACAGTGATGCACTAAGCAACTCAGTGAGACCCTGTCTCTAAATACCCTACCTAATGTCCACTACCCTGGACCCTCTCTCAGCCCGACAAACCTTAAAAAATAAATAAAATACAAAATAGGGCTGGAAATTTGGCTCATTGGTTGAGTGCCCCTGAGTTCAATCCCCAGGACCTCCCCGCCAGAAAGACAAGGCTTGAGCAGTCCACAGGGAGTTACCACAGTTGACCCCAAAGGGATCTGGGGGCCCTTTCTATCTCTAACCCCTGCTGCTTCTCACCACCTGGTAGGTCTCTCAGGGAAGGTCGGGGTGAGGAAGTCTCCTAAAGTGAAGGTGCTTAGAAGCAGAGACCCAGAAACTTTCAACAGAGAGAGCCCAAAAGATGAAACATGGGCTTAGGCGGGCCCTCCACTCACCCTTATCCATTTCTTAATCTCCTGGCCCTCTGGGAAGGATAGGACCTTCAGGGCAGAAGCAGAAACAGGCTTAGGCTGTGACCTGGGAAAGAAGCTGCAGAGTTGGGTCACCTGGGCTGGGAGGGGCCCCGGCGGCTCCCTAGTCTGCTTTTCAGCCCTGAGCCCGGTGGGGAAGGGGTTAACAAGCTCCCGGTTTCCCTTCAGTTTCTCGGGCTACTGGGGCTGTGTTGGGCCACGAGCGCCATCTATCGGCTTCTGGAGGTCCTAGCTCTGACTCCCAGCTCCAGCTTCTAGACAGGTTGTTCAGCTCTTCTCCTGCCTCCATGCTTCTCCAGTGGAGAAGGCTTAGCAGCAGGACCTCTGCTTGCAGAAAACAGAAATTGGATATTGGAGAAAGTGAAGCCATACTTTCCCCTCCCTGGACGACCAGGTGTCGTCCTGGTCAGCTCCCTGGGGAACCCTGAAGGGAGTTCTGATATTTAATTTCCAGGGTAGCCACCTTCCCAACTCCACTACCCTGGACCCTCTCTCAGCCAGACAAACCTTAAAAGAGCATTGAAGAGGAAAAAGAATGGGCTGTGACATCAGGCCACCTGTATCTGTATCCCAGCCCTGCCACTTCCTAGGGGTGACCTTGGGCAACTTACTTAATTCCTCTGGGCCTCAGTTATTTCAGCTATGTAATGGGATAATTTTTGTAAAGTGTATCTTCTGTAATGATGATGAAATGACTCAATTACGTAAGGTACTTAACGCTTTGCCTAGCACAGCCAGGCATGGTGGCATGGTGGCACACAACTGTGATCCCAGCTACTCAGAAGGCTGAGGCAAGAGAATTGCAAGTTTCAGATCAGCTGCAACAACTTAGCAAGACCATTTCAAAATAAAAAATAAAAAAGGACTGGGGATATAACTCAGTGGTAGAGCACCCCTGGGCTCAATCCCCAGAACCAGGGGGAAAACCAACAATGCCTAGCACAGAATCTGTGCTCCCTGAAGCAGAATTTGGCACAGGCTCAGAAGTCTCAAAGCTTGATCAAGGTTAATTGCTGTTATTACTGCAGCCAGGGTCTCAGGCAGATACTGAACTAAATACCCAAGATCTGGGCCATAATGCCATACCAGATACCAAAGCACATAGGACAAGATGGGGCTACTCATCCCTGAGGAGTTCAACAAAGACAGTGACCTGCGTGAGTGAAGTTTGGGGGTGGAAGTTCAGGATTGCAAGGAAAGTATTTTTCAGGTCTCCAAGGTCAGCAAGAGATGGGTTGAAGGGGCCAGAGAAGGGAAGAGCTTGAGGTAAAGACGTCAAAAGGAGGACTGGGGTGTAGCTCGGTGGCAGAGTGTGTGCTTAGCATGCACAAAGCTCTCGTCCAATCCCCAGTACCAAAAAAAAAAAAAAAAGAAAAAGAAAGAAAGAAAGATATACAATAAGAAAGGTATTGGCTGGGGTTGTGGCTCCGTGGTAAAGCTCTGGCCTAGCATGTGTGAGGCACTGGGTTCAATTCTCAGCACCACATAAAATAAAATAAACATCTATCAACAACTGGAAAAAATATATATTTAAAAAAAAAGAAAGGGCTATTAACAGGTCCTTAAAAAGTGCCGTGCCTTAGGGAAGCGGAGAGGGGTTCCTGATGTTGAAGTGAGCAAGGGCCACTGCATCCCAAGGCACAGGCTCAGAAGTCTCAAAGCTTGATCAAGCCTCCAGACACCTCGTCTCACAGCTCAGCTCCACTTCTGTCAGGACTTAACCCTCCATGTCCTTCTCCAGCCTGGGGGTGGGGGACTTACAGATGGAGGAGGCTGTCTGCTTCCCCACCCCAGGTCCCATTCCCACCTCTCTTCCAAAACTGAAGAACCAGGAGGGCTAGGCCATGGGTTCATTTATTTGTTTCGTAACATCTCTTTGCTTCGGATGTTGCTGGTCTGCGTCTTCCACACATCTTCCTTCTACCTACAGGGAAATTGGTACATAGGTCTCTTCTCCAAGGACTGAGAGGACAGAAATGCAGAGCCAGTGGGGTCCCTGGCTCAGCCTCTCCTCCCCTTACCCCTAACTCAGCCCCAAGGCAGCAGAGCCCAGCTTCACCAATTAATGCCCACCTAACGGGGGACACGTGACAGCTTCAAGTCTCCCAAACTCAGGTATCCTCCACCTCCTGGGGCTGGATGCCTGGGTCCCCGCAGAGGAGCAGAGCCGGGTGGGTGGGTGGATTTGCATCGCTTACTTGGGAAGCAATTATCGGAGGAGCTGTCAGCTCAGCACAGCTCTCTCCTCACTAATCGGATTTCACCAGAGCCCCAGGCTGGGGGGGGAGCTGGGTAATTTGGCTTGATTCAGTGGTGGGAGATGTCGGGGCCAGGAGGTAGGACAATCTGTCTGAGTGGTGTTACACTTGTCCAGAGCAATTATCCTGAGGAGACCACACAGACATCAGACAGACAGACAGACAAGGGAACGGAATTGATCCCCAAGTCCTGCAGCAGAAAGGATGGAAGTTAGGTTTTGGCAGAGAAGAGGATCTCCCACAGGTGGAGCCAAATCAAGCAGCTGAGAAGAGGCGGCAAGCTGGGTCTGGGACAGCAGCCAAGTAGCCAAATGGGAACAGAACCCCAGCCACCAGCCTGCCCGCCACCTGGGCCCTGCTCCCACACTCCTGGGACCCAGGAACACAGCAGAGACTTGAACCGAAGGATGGCTGTTCTCCCCACGTGTGGTATTCCCAGGCCACCCTTTCCTGGTGTCTGACTCTGTCACTTGCCTTCTCTTTCCCCTTACCCTTTTCAGAGCTTTCTAGAAACTTTCTTCTTCCTACCTACACTGGACCACTCCACCTCCCCACCCCAAGTTTTGCAACAGATGCTGATCCCTCTCCCTGCCTCCACCCTTCCATCCACACCTTTAAGAATGGTGATAAGAGCCAGGCATGGTGGAGCACGCGTGTAGGCCCAGTAACTTGGAGGCTGAGACCAGAGGATTTCAAGTTCGAGGCCAGCCTCAGCAACTTAGCAAAACCCTGTCTCAAAATAAAAAGGGCTGGGGATAGCAGGGTGCCATGGTGCACACCGTAATCCCAGTGGCTTGGGAGGCTGAGGCAGGAGGATCACAAGTTCAAAGTCAGCTGCAGCAAAAGCAAGGTGCTAAGCAACTCAGTGAGACCCTGTCTCTAAATACAAAATAGGGCTGGGGATGGGGCTCAGTGGTCAAGTGCCCCTGAGTTCTATCCCCAATACCCCCCAAAAAGGGGGGAGCTAGAGATGTGGCTTAGTGGTAAAATACCCCTGGGTTCAATCCCCAGTACCAAAATTTTTTTTTTAAATGGTGAAAATAAGGATGATAACAAAGCTGAAATTTACTGAGTGCTCCTTCTACACCACATGCCACTAAGTACTTCATGTGGATTCTCACATTTAGTCCTCACAGTCACACTTTGAGGGACCCACTCCTTCATCCCCATTTTAAGGACATTGCTGCTGAATGAACCTTTTTTTTTTCTTTTTTAGTTGTCAATGGACCTTTATTTTACTAATTTATATGCAGTGCTGTGAATCGAACCCAGTGCCTCACACATGCTAAGCAAGCGCTTAGCCACTGAGCCACAACCCTAGTCCTGGACCTATTATTTTTATGCTGGGGATTGAACCCAGGGGCACTTTACCACTGAGACACATCCCCAGCCCTTTTTATTTTTTGCTTTGAGGCAGGGTCACACTTAGTTGCTGAGGCTGGCCTCAAACTTGCAATCCTCCTGCTCAGCCTCCTGAGTAGCTGGGATCACAGCCATGTGCCACATGCCTGGCCTGACTGAACTTCCTGAAGAGAGGGACCACATCCTTCCCATCTCTGCCTGCTGAGCTACCAGGATAATCCTGGCACTGGTTGGAGTCTGATAAACGGTTGTTGAATGAGCCAGTGACTGAGTGAATGACCTACCCAATTGCCTACTCCCAGCTGGCCACCAGGTAACTTCCATGTCCCAGACCTGGCCTTCCAGCCCCCTGGTGTCCTGACCCACCCCTCACCCTCTCAACTTGACCCCCTCACAGCCCTCCACACACCCTAAGTTCCGGCACTTGAGGAAGAGTGACTGACTCATCCTCTCCTGCCTTTGCATAACATCGCATGTTATACCTGGCCTGGAACACTGTTTGCACTCTGCCATTGAATACATTCTACCCATTCTCCACGGCCCAAGTCAAATGCCACCTCCCTTGGAAGCATTCCCTGGTTTCCCCTTTGCCTGTACCTCCCTGCTGACCACTGTCACCAGCTGTTGCTGAAATTCCTCATGATTCTAAGCTGGATTGTGTGTTCTGGGAGATTAACACTCAAACTTCCTCCGGAGCAAAGGCCCTTATCTTGTACCTAATAAGTGCTCAATAAATACCAGTGGAGGGCTGGGGGTGTAGCTCAGTGGTAGAACACTTGCTTAGCATATCTAAGGTCCTGGGTTTGATCTCCAGCATAGAAAAATAAAAAGAAAAGAAAGAAAAACTGGAAAACATGAATGCCTGCTCGGTTTTGTTTTTATCTCATTCATGGAAGATCTTATGGTAGATTGACTTCTTTTTTAAAAATATTTATTTTTAGTTATAACAATATCTTTATTTTTCTGTGGTGCTGAGGATCAAACCTCATGCATGTTAGGCGAGCGCTCTACCTCTGAGCCACAACCCCAGCCCAGGGCGACTTTTTTTAAGGGGAAGTACAAACGCAGTACCCCATTACCACAAATTACTACTGGGGACATCACAGTGGCCGGCACATCTGGAGTGCAAGGGACAGATCTCTCCCTGGGAAAACCATCTGGGTGATCTTGGTCTCCTCTCTGCCAGTGGTGTCTTAGGGCAGGTTGACGGGAGCACTGAACTTCCAAGGAAACTTGAATTTGGGGGTCTGGCACTCACCAGCAGTGTGACCTTAGGAAGATCATTGCCTCTCTGAATCTCAGGGTGACCATTTTGCTCTCCACCTGAAAGAGAGGATGACAGTGCCCACCACAGGGGACTCGGAAGGCATTGTCACATCCTCCATGTATCTGCTCAGGCCTGTCAAGTGCACTGTGGGGATCTGCTCTCTCCATCTTCCTGCCTCACTGCAGAGTCTCCGCCTCTCCTGCCCGCACCAGTTCCAGTCAGTCCGGAGTCTGACCACTGGGCTCCCTCCCTGTGGCTCTGAAGTGTCAGTTTTCCTGATGTCACTACTCCTGGGCGTGGCCTCACCCTCTCCCAAGGAGCCTGGAGAGGCAGCCTCACGGTGGCTCCCCCACCCCCTTCACAAGTGAGACCTTGAGTTCTCCCTCTGCAAATATTAATAACGAAGACACCAGGCCCTGGGCACAGAACTGGATGCAAATTGGCCCCGATTCTCAGTCCAAGAAAGAGAACGCCTGAGCTGTGGACCCAGAGAAATCCCAAGCTCGTTTGCATGTCATTTGCATTATATTTACATGTGATCAATTTCATGTTCAAATGCAAAATCGTCCCTCCCCACTTTTTCTCCCCCAGGGTTCCCTCAGCCTTTGCCCACATCATCCCCCCCAGCCCCTGCCTCCCCCTTCCTGGATCCAGCCCCTGCCCCAACCCTCCTCATCCTGCTCCTCCCTGGCAGGGTCCCCGGTCCCCGCCCTCCCCTACCTCCCAGGACCCTCTTGCCCAACACCCAGAGCAGCGTCCTGGGGTCTCGCCCCCCGGTTCAGGGGTTCAGGAGGGGCATCCCTGCCTGCCCCCTCCCGCCCTGAGCCGGGCAGGCGCAGCAGACAGCAAGCGCGCCTCTCAGCAAATCCCAGCCCCATTCAGCCTGGTGATTAATGGCGCTGCCCTCCCCATGAACCTGCCTTTAATACTGAGGAAGTTATGAAACCGCTATACATCAGCAGCTCGCCCGCGCCCCCGCCTCGCCCCGCCCCCGCCCTCCAGCTCCCTCTTCAAAATCTCATTTGGGCTCCCGCCTCCCGGGCCGCCCCCCCCCCACCGGCCCCGCTGGGGGAGGGGGCTCTGCCCCGCGCCCTCCCCCGCGAGGACCCGCGGCTCATTTTCCTCCCTCTCCCCCTGCTCCGCCCGCGCCCCACCCCCCCACGGCTGCAGCTCCGGACCCATTTAGAATTGCTGACATTTTATCTGCATTACATACATCACTCCGTCCCCAGCAGCCATCTCTCATGCATGGGCGGGGGCGGGGGCGAGTGGTCCTGAGCTTGGGAAGATGGTGGGGAAACGGGGTGGAGGTGGGGACAGGGCACTTCCTCCGCACCCCTTCCCCTCCCAGGGCCTCTCCCCAGACACAGGAGAGGCTGTGCAGGTGGGACCCCAGGAGAGGGGATGGCCACGGTGGTACCTTAGCCTCCTGCCCATCTCTGCTACCTCACATCAAAAGACCTTTTCTTGGGCTGGGGTTGTGGCTCAGTGGCATTCTGTCCATCTACAACTAATATTAAAAAAAAAAAAAAGACCTTTTCTTAGCGCAGACTCGGGAAGGTCATGTTGCCCATCCTCCTGCCATGGAGACTGAGAAGGTGGTTGTTTAGCCTCCTCCAGTTGACCTGCTGTAATATATCCTACAGCTCCCTTTGGGGAAGTTCTTCTGAATGTCTAACTACTGCGCCTCATGCTGTAGTCATCATTTTCATCTCACTTTGTCCTCAGAAGATTGACGAGCAGCATGGCCCCTCACATGTATTAAACCCTTTGTTACAATGCCTAAGCAATCACAAATGTAGTCACCTGTTCACATTCCCGGAATTTTACAGACATGCCTGATAGGAGGCAAAGGGTGGAGAGAGGAGGAAATGGAGACCCAAACTCAGGAGGAGGAAGGGCAAGGACTAGCAGGAAGTTTTCTCTCCTTGGAGTGATAAGCAGAGGGTGGTGACCGAGAGCAAGGTCTGGAGCAACAGAAAGACAGCAGTAGAGAAAGAAAGGAGAACTGGGAGGGAAATGGGCAAACAAAGAGCTAGACAGACAAAGGGACCGTCAGCCAGGGACAGGCAGACAGGCAGGCAGGGGAAAGGAAGTGGCAGAGGCGCTGGTCCCAGGCTGCACACTGAGAGGCCGCTCTCCGCCTGCCTCTGTCACTCAAGGTCTCTGCTGGAATGTGTCTGGGGTCTCGGGGCTCATTCCTTGCTGGGCCTGACTCTCCGCACTATCCCCTAAAGCTGTGTCCCCAGCCCTCCCTGCTCACGGCCCCTGGCCCTCCAGTCCCCCCACTGCGACCTTCCTCACCACTCCCTCTGCCTCAGGTGGCCTTTCTGCCCTGCCCTGTGGTACTCTCTCCCTCGGGGACATTCAGACACTTGGAGCTTTGGGAGTTCCTACAGCAAGGGCTGTCCTCCAGGACAGGAGAGGCCAAGGCCCAGCTTGGGGACAGCTCCCAGGCCTGGAGAAGGCAAAAGTAGTGTAGGACCGTGTCCTCGCTCTGGACAGGCTTGGCCATTGGCAGGAGGAGCCCTGGCTAGGATGGGGAAGGGCACAGGAACCCTGGCCCCCAGCCTGCAGCTCAAACCCAAAAAAACTGCCCCCAGGCCTGGGTGCCGGGTGTGGTCGATTTGCATGTCATTTGCATGTCATTTGCATGTTCCTGATTTTCAGCCTTCCCTGAAGACCCACTGGGGCCTGGATTGGGGCTTTCTCTAACAGTCTGGCCCCCAAGACCTTGGGGTTGGCCATGGGGGGGTTCACATGCTGCTGCTCTTCCTCAGACACCTCCCAACAACACAACTCACCCCCCCATGCCAAGCAGTGCCTCCTCTCCTGCCCCACAGGGCCAGATGCTGTCCTTGCAGGTGACTTCACTCCTGAAGCTTCTGACCTTCATCCACACAGTTCCCGGCCTTGCCCACCCTTCTCGGTTTATCTCAGCATTAGCCACCCTTTCAAGCCTTCCACGAAGGCTGTCCTGGTCACAGGAGCCCACAGTGACCATGCAGCAGCTCTCTGTGTGACAGGCACTTTGAGAAACCACATGGTCTGTCTTTCCTAAGGAGAAGATGCTTCACCCTCCCCATTTTACAGATGAGTCACCTGAGGCCCAGGACCAGCCAGGTAAGTTTCCCAGCAAGCAGGGAGACCATGGGGACCTAGGACACTCTCCTCAATGTCCCCAAGTCCCCCCTCCCCCATCACTCATTCAGACAGGACCAATGCCGGCTCTGAATCTCTCCATGCGAGTGCCTGGCAAGCTAACCAGCAGGCCTGCAGCGGCCCACCTGACTGCTCGCCAGCCTACAAGGCTACTGGGACTCCCTTAAGTTCTTGGTGGTGGCTCTGATGGGACTGCCTCTGTCCCCACCCACTCCAGTTCATCCCTCAAGTGTCTCAAGTGTCTGCGCCTCCTCTGGGAAGCCCTTCCCTGAAGCACCATCACAAGGCCATCGATCACAAGGCCATCGGCCCAGCTCGGAGGTCCTTCAAGGGCAAGGATCACCGGGCCTGCTCAGCTCACTCCCTGCACGAGAGACACACACACACACACACACACACACACACACACACACACACACACGCATTATTTAATTGAGCCAGACTTTTCCCCCCCTGCCTTCCTCCCCCTTCCCAGGCCCACAGAACAGAAGCATCAACCCTGGGGGAAGTCAGGAAGAAAGAGCAGGAACCAGGGAAGTGGCCAGGGAAGCCCAGATGCCCCAGGGGTGCAGGAGCACCCCTCTAGTCCCAAATACTCCTCCACCCGGCTCAACTCCTAGTGAGGGAGGGGGGAGGAAGGGAGAGGGAGGGGGAGGGAGGGAGGGGGAGGAGGAGAGAGCTGAAGGGGGGGGAGAGCTGGGGTGGGGAGGGGAGGGGAGGGGAGGGGAGGAGGGCAGGGGGGAGCTGGGAAGGAGGACCCCCCAGCTGGATGGGAGCTTGTCCCCATCGTGTCCACCCCAGCGTCACTCCTGCCCCTATTTCTCTGCCCGGGAAATGGACACATCCAGGCTGGGCAAGGACAGATGGCAGAAGTGCTTTCCGCACTGGCCCAGAAGGTGTCCCCTCCAGGTGTCCCCTCCGCCTTCCCGCAGGGCGGGGCTGAGCCAGAGAGCACTGTTCTGTCCGAGGCAGCTCTGGCTCCTGAGCCTGCTCTGTGCCACCCAGGAACCTCTGGGCATCGCAGGGACAAGGAGGAGGCAGGGGACACAGGGGCCTCGGGATTGAGCAAGTGGAGTGGTGGCCGCGTGCCCTGCTCAGGCCTTTCCTGCTGAGCCAGTGGCGCTCAGTCCAACCATCTGAAGACCTCGGGACACATTTAAAATGGGCGCAGAAACCACTCCCTCCTGCCACCCTCCCCTCTGCCAGCATGCCGGTCAGGAGAGGGAGCCCTCAGGATTTCCCCTTTCATCCCTCTGAAAGAACCCCACAGATCTCGTCCACATCCCAGGAGCCCCCAAGGCCCAGGGGTCCTGCAGTGGCCCTGGTTCTGTAAGGCTCAGGGGTACACAGCAGCCAGCAACTGCACTCAGCCCTGCCTCTTGCCTGCAAGGAACTGAAGGTGGGGACTATGGACCACAGAGGACTCTCCCCAACCCACAGAACCAGAGCCTCCCTCCAGGGGAACAGGAAACTTCACTATGTTCAGCCTCCTTCATTTACCCAAACTCCTGTTGTTCATGGCCTTCTCTGGGAGGAAGTCCTTCCTGATGTCTGGCTTACATCTTTCTTGCTGCTGTCTATTCAGTTCTCAGCAGTGACAGGAGATCACAGTGTGAACTCTAATGGTCAAGGGACTGGAAAGAGAACAAGTGCCTCCCCTCTAGTCTTGGGTAGGGAAATCAACACAAAAGAAGAAATCATAACACAAAAGAAGAAGGGTGGTTCATTCTATTTTTCCCCACCCCCACCCCCAGTGGCAATAGAAACAGGGGGCAGACAACTGGGAGGACTTCTGACTGAGAGAAGGAAGGAATTCTGGAACGGGATTCTGAAGCCCAAAGTCCGCACCCCCTCTGTCTGCCTCTGGGCTGGCAGAGACCCCTCAGTGGCAGCTGCGGGAGGCTGCAGCGCTTCCAGAGAAGCTCCACGAGGCTGGTGTGGCTGGGAATCCTCCCAACTCCAGTCGGAGGAAGAAAAACCTGATCCCTGAGCCCCCTTGTGACCATACTGGGGAAGGGCAGGCATCTCTGCCTCCGCAGCCGGCTCTGCACTGGGCTCGGGGAGACTGGGGGAGAGGCCCAGGGAGCAGCGCCTGTCCCGAGGCCCCAGGTCAGGGTGCAGCCGGGGAGCGAGCAGGGGAGGGGAGACCAGCAAGCCCCACAGACCTCAGTCGGCCACCCCCAGCTGGCGACCCTGGGCACATCCTCACTTGGTAAAAGGATCCAAACTCCCTTACAGGGGGGAGGGAAGGACCAAATGCACAGCCGTCCTCCATGGGAACAGCGTGGAACAGTCTGTAAAAGTTCAGGTCTGGGGGAGGGGCCGAGCCGGGGGCGGGGCTCTGGGGCTGTCTGAAAGGTGGGGTCAGGACCCACGGTCCCGCCCCTCTGGATCGGCCCCTCTGGAGCCCTTAGAAGGACACCCAGAGAGGTTCCCCAACAGACACCCATGCCATCTTCCAGAGGGTGGGACCTCAGTGGTGCAGATCAGCACCAGAGCGGGCAGCCACCTGGCCGGCCCCCAGGGGAGAAGGGCCCCTGTCAGGGAAGACCAGGTGTCAGTGCGTCAGCCCACAGTGCCAGCGGCTCCCCTGGGCTGTGCAGGCTCAGACTTGTCCCGCCAGCCATGCCGGGCCACCCAGGTGAGCGCAGTCCCTGGACAGCCGCTCACCTGGCTCCACCCAGGCCTCTCCGCACAGACACGTCCAGGCCTGGACTCTCATGGCCCGGTGGGGAACATGCTGGAAGGTCAGAGTGAGTGGTAAGGCTGCAGGTCTCAGAGCAGAAATGCAGGGCAAAGGCAGGGTAGAAGGGGTCCTGGCCAACCCTTCCGCAGGGCCCTGAAGAAGCTGTGACCTCGGTTCCCTCTGCCAGCATTCATGATGAGGTCATGAGATGGGTATAGAGGCACCCTAACTGGGGTTGAGGGGTATACCAGAAAGGGGGAACTAGGGACAGAAGAGGATTACAGACCTGGATAGAAATCAGTCTTTCTCCCATGATCTTCAGACTGCTCTCTTCAGCTATTGGGAAGTTCTTCCAGGCATCTAACTTCAGTTCTTCCTGCTGGGATTGAAAACTTGGAAAGCACTTCTCCTTGGAGATTATTCTGGATTAGGCAGGTAGAGCAGGTGATAGTCAGAGGTGAATCTCATGATCCTCTTCCTCCCCATCTGTGGGGAAGGATCAGGGAATATGGGCTCCACATGGGGGGGGGTGACTTTTGGGACAGATGGCAGGGAGAGCTTCCCACGAAAGGGTCAAGGAAGACACTTTCTGAAAATATTTTAGATTATTAGAAACTGGAGATGACAGAGGAAGAAAAGCAGGCAGGACGCGGGTGGAGACTTGTCCATCAAAACCAGGATGGGGTGTGGCTCAGTGGTGCAGTGCGGGGGGGGGGGGGGGGGGGGGGGGGGCCTCCATTGGATCCCCAGCGCCACTCCCCCACCCCTACCCCATACTCGCAAATAAGAGAGGAAACCAATGCAGCCGAGAAAAAGGGCCTGGGGCTGTAGCCCAGTGGTAAAGCTCTTGCCTTATACATGTGAGGCACTGGGTTCCATCCTCAGCATCACAGAAAAATAAAGATGCTGTGTGTTCATCTACACCTAAAAAAATATTAAAAGAAAAAGGTACAGAACTGAAGTGGTGGTGGCCTCTGGTAGAAAGGGCCCAGGCCTGTTCCTGGTCAAGGTGGGAACAATAATGCCTTCGGGGCCAAATAAACGTCACTGGGTGCCCTTCCTATAGGATGTCAAATTCTGGCTTCCTCTGGACTGCAGCCTGGCAGGAGGGGCCCTGGGAGGTGCTGCCCAGCTCCACCACCTGTCACCTGGCCACCCATCAGCACCAGGCGGGTCCCCACCCCAGAACTCCTGGATCTTGGGGTGGGAGGGACTGGATAAGAACCTGGATTTAACTCCCCCAGATGTTTTAGGTCATCTCCCAAGAACTGCTGACTCAGCCTCTTGCTGTCACCTCTCAGAGGAATATGGGCCTGGAGGGGCTGAGCAACCTGCCAGCTCACCATCCGCAGACACCCAGGCTCGAGGCCGCTCGCTGGTCCTGCAGGCCCTTCTCAGCCCCCCACATCAGGAAGTTCCTGTTTCTGCCACTCAGTCCTGACTCTGCTGGGGCCCCCTCCCACTCTCCATCCCAGGTCCCGACAGCTCTCTTCCCCCACTCGGGTGGCACAGGTGATTGAACCTGGGGTGCCTTACCTCTGAGCCACATCCCCAACCTTTTTTATTTTTTATTTTGAGGCAGGGGCTTGCTAAATTGCCCAGGCTAGCCTCCAACGTGAGATCCTCCAGCCTCAGCCTTCTGAGTCCCTGGGACTACAGGCGTGCGCCACTGTGCCCAGCAGACCCTCCCCTTTCAGTCACCAAGACCTAAGTTGAAGCCAAGTGTCTGATGCCCATCCTGGCACCTAACCCATGGCAAGTGCTCCTCAGGAGTGGAATGAGTGACTGCGGTCATTTCCTCCAGACTTGCACCCGGAAGCAGGAACTCCCTGGGAGTCCCTGGGGGAGTCCCTGGGGGAGTCCAGGTCCTCCTGCTATTTCCACCTCTCCCTTCTGAGTCCCACAAGGAGCTGGAATCCAGGACACAGGATTCCCACTTCGTCCCCACCATCTGGGCTCCATCAGGGACCAGATCTGCAGGCAAGCTCTGGGGCAGGGTCACCTTGGTGAGCCGTCGGCCTCTTCATCGTCCAGGTAAACATGGGTCAGCAGGCCCCCAGGAGGCCAGGCAGTGCCGATGGCATGGCAGACCAAGGGCAGACCTCACACCCAGCCAGAGACCAGGAGAGAATCAACAGGAACACTGCCACAGGATGCAGAGGGGTGCCTTCAGGGTCCCCTATCCAGGCTGGGTCCAGGGGGAGCCCATGTCCCTAGGCTGAATAGGCCCCTCTTGCTCTTGGCCCTCTCAGATAGGAAGGTCCCTCGCTGTCAGCTTGGCAGTGTCATCACCCTGAAGGTCTCCTGCTGCAGAGAGCTGGGGGGGGGGGATCACCGGGAAGATGAGGCTAAGCTGGAGAACGGACTGTGGAGCGAGCCAGGCAAATTGGGCAATGACCATTCAAAGTCACACCTGTGATCTGGAGGCCTGGCGGGCCGGAAATAGGTGGCCAAGAGCCAACCAGAGAACAGAGATGGGATGAGACGCCAGGACTCTGAAAGAGAGACAGCGAGGAACAGAGAGGGCGGCCGGGGAGGAGGGAGAAACCAAGGCAGACAGGATGGGGACAGTGAAAGGAAGGACAATCCGCTTCCAGATGCCCACATGTGCCCTTGAAGTGCTGGCCTATAGCAAGGACCCATCATCCTGCCTCACAGAGGAGCCCCCAGCCCTCGACCCGTCAGCCACTTGACCTCCCCAGGACTCCTAGAGGAGGGGATCCCAGAGCTCCTCCTGGGAGCCAGGAGTCTGGGTTCTAGTCCTGTATCTACTGCAATGTGCTTTGGTGCCACCGGGGCCTTAATTTCCCCAGTCATTAGAATTTGGGAGAATGAGGTGAATGTAGCTGTATGCATCTGCAGTTCCATCTACTTGGGAGGCTGAGGCAGGAGGATCACTGGTGCCCATGAGTTCAAGATCAGCCTGGGCAACCCAAGGAAGACGCCACCTCCCTGTCAAAAACGAAAGAAAAAGAATTGGGAGAAGATTGAGAAGCCTTTAAGACCATCTCCACCTGCTGCTTTAAGAGCCCGCTGCCAAGCATTCAGAGATGATCTCAGGTTGAGCAGGGATGGGGGTGGGGGTGGGGGGTGAAAAGAGGTGAAACTGAAAATCTGGACTCCTAGGAGCCTCTTATTTTGCAGACAGAGTTCTGGGGCCCCAGAAAGCTTATTGTGGGAAGATGAGGAGGTGCTCCAGACCTTTAGACTTGAAGAGGAGTCCATGTCCCAACAGTGCCCCCCGACACACATACCCCCCAAGGAACCTGCAGAAATGCACCAACTCAGGGCTGGGGTTGTGGCTCAGTGGTGGAGCGCTCGCCTAGCATGCACAAGACATGGGGTTCGATCCTCAGCACCACATAAATGTAAAATAAAGATATTGTGTCCACCTAAAACTTAAGAATAAATATTAAAAAAAAAAAAAAGAGGGGCTGGGGATGTGGCTCAAGCGGTAGCGCGCTCGCCTGGCATGCATGCGGCCCGGGTTCGATCCTCAGCACCACATACCAACAAAGATGTTGTGTCCGCCGAGAACTAAAAAATAAATATTAAAATTCTCTCTCTCTCTCTCTCTCTCTCTCTCTCTCTCTCTCTCTCTCTCTCTCTCTCTCCTCTCTCATTCTCTCTTAAAAAAAAAAGGAAGAAAGAAATGCACCAACTCAGCCGCGGTGGTGGCACATGCCTATAATCTCAGTGGCTGGGGAGGCTGAGGCAGGAGGATCACAAGTTCAAAGCCAGCCTCAGCAATTTAGCAACTCAGTGAGACCCTGACTCTAAATAAAATATAAAATGGGCTGGGGATGTGGCTCAGTGGTTGAGCACCCCAGGGTTCAATATCCAGTACCCCCTCCAAAAAAAAAAAAAAAAAAAGAAAGAAAAGAAAAGAAAAGAAACGCACCATCTCAGACCTGACCTGACCTACTGGGTCACCTTGCGTTGTAACAAGACCCCAGTGAGAGCATCACGCCAGCGGAGGCTCAAGTGCACAGAGCCACCCAGAGCTCCGTCAGAGGCCTAGCTCCTCTGCTTGCTAACAGGCTTCCATTCCCTCCTCCACAGCAGGAAGATCACAGAACCCACCTCACAGGGCTGTCGTGGGGATGAGTGCCAACATCCACTGACACGGTGCTTGGCGTGCAGTGAGGGTCCCATTAGCAGTCAAAGGTGGTTCTCAGGACTGTGGGCAGAACTCTGTACTGGACACATTATGTGTGGTACATGGTGCCTGGTTGGAGCAGCCTGGTTACCTGATGGCTGTGTGACCTTGGGCAAAATCCAGGATCTTTCTGTGCCTCAATTTCTCATGTGTGGATAGGAGCAGTCAGAATCCCTCCCTTGGAGGGTTGCTGAAGGATTAAGAAATTAAGTGATCTGATGCATGTGACAATAATCACTGTACTAATATAGGCCATAATTATAGTAATAATAGCTTTTACTATTATTATTACAAGAACCCCAATCTCCAGACACCTAGATTCTAGGGAAGAAGGTACAGCGCCTTCATCCTCCGGTCAGCAGAGTCAGAGGAAGGGGCCAGGACAGAGGCGGGGGAGCTAAAATGGAGGAGGATAAACAGGAGCACTTCCAGGAGGCAGCTCTAGTGGTGGATGACTAAGGAGGCACATGTTCTGGGTCCTGAGGTTCTGGATGGATCAGCACACACGCCTACTTCACACGGACACACAGACATGCACAGGAAGGACAGTGGAGGAGGATTCCAAAATTTCTGCCAGGAGCATGCTGTGCAAGCCTGAATAAGCTGTTTGCCCTCTTGGGTCTCAGCTTCCTCCTCGGAAGATAAGGTGATTGAACAATTAGACAATCTCTGAGTCCCTCAGGCCATAAGATGTTGATTTGGTGGTTTGGTACACACAACTACCCCTCCACATGCCACAACAGGGGTAATAACAGGGCAGGACACTCCCTTCCCACCTCTCCCTCACACACACAGGCACAGGGCCAGGAGGGAGACACCTGGGAATTAACTGGCCTGGCCACATGCAGCAGCTCCCAGCTCTCGGCTTTGCCCCCTGGGCCCCTTCCCTCCGCAGGGCCAGGTGAGCGCACACACCCTTCCTGTGCATCCCAGTCCTGGCGTCTGCTGCCCCCTGCTGGTCAGAGGAGGGATGGCGGTCTGGCCCGCAGAGCCGGGCTTGGAGGCCTGGCCTGGTGGGAGGTGGGATGTCTGTCCAGCCTTGGCGGGGGGCCACCTCACAAAACTGCTGTCCTTCCGGCGATACCGGTGAAGGTTGTGAGAACTGATGAGCCCAAGAAAGCCCATAGCTGACCCAGATCCCTCTGCAGGGAAGAAATCAGATAAATTAACAGGTAAACAGCAGTTATGAACCAGGGGCTGTCCTCAGCGCTTGGCTGAACGGCCTCAGCCCATCCTCTGGGAGAAAGGCTAGCAGGAATCCCCATTTTACAGATGAAGGGAGTGAGGCTGAGAAGTACCAAAGTGACATGACCAATGGGTTCACAGTGGGGCTGTACCCACCCCCCAACACAAGGGGCTGAGAGAGACCAAGTTGAGGCAGAAACAGACACACAGCTACAGAAACAGGACAGAAGTCTCTAGAACAGAGGAGGGAGATGGGGAGTGGGGGAGGAGGGGCAGGCAAGGAGAAAGGAGAGAGCAGCAGGATGGTTGGGAAGAGGGAGGGAAGGGAGGCGGGCTCCCCTTTGACCCCAGGGCCCCAAAGATGCTATCAGGCCAGACCAGGCCGGAAAATCCTTCCTGGATCCTTCCACATTCCAGGCTCAGCCGGGCTGGTTTTACAGCCTCGCGGGGCAGCCCGGACACTGTTTATGGCAGCCCCATTCTCCAGCCCTTGTCTCCAGGCCCCAAAGGCATCTGGCCAGGCTGAGGGAGGCTTGTGGGGGCAGGGGTCCCCCGCCCAGCTTCCCAGCCCCTCCTTTGAACCCTGCTGGGTGCCGGAAGGAGGGGGCTGGGTGCACCACCACTTAAGGCCCCTTCCAGGCTCCTGGCTGTGCGTCTGGGAGGGAGGAGGCAGACCCCCCAGGCAGGGGCCACCTCCAGAGGGCTCTAAGTCCCTCTTCTCCCAGTTCCTTGCTCTGTGACCTTGGGCACAGGACTTAACATCAGTTAACTTTCCTCTACCTCAGTTTGCCCTTCTGTGAAATGAAAATAGTGGTTATTTTGAGAAGCGTCTGCCTCCAATTGTAACTGATATGATTAGCCATTCAGAGAGTTTGTGAAGAACTGCAGATTCCCATCCCTTTAGGAAAGCTTCACTAATTGTGCCCCCAGGCAGCCCCAAGGCCACAAGCTTCCTCTGTCCCACCTCTCAGCAGGGAGCCAGCCACCGGGCCTGCCCACCTCACCTCTGCCCGGGTTTGTGTGTGCGTTGCCCTCTGCTGGCAATGGGAGCAATTGCGAGCTCCCTGGCCCTCCAGCCCCTGAACCCGAGGTCCTCGCCACTGTTCCAAGGGTCTGAGAAAACCACTTTGAAATCTGTGGGGAAGAACCACAGAAGAGGGCCCAGATGGTTGTGGCAGTAAGAGTCAAGGACAGAGGCCTAGCTAAGAAAAATGTTGGGTAGATGCAAGGGGACTTGAAAGAGGTTTGCAAGGTAGGGCAGGGGAAGGGAGTGAGAGAAAAGAAGAGGGGCCACAGCCACGAGGGGTGGGAGCCTGGCAGGGTGGAGAAGGCAGCTGAGTCTCTTGCAGGTGCAGTCAGGACCCTGCAGAGCTGGAGCTAGCCCCCTGGGGCGTCCTCTAGATAAGGCTCAGAACCTCCCAGGGAGGGCTGGAAGGAAGAGCTCAGAATGTGGGCCTCCTCACACCTTCCTGCAGTCCCCAATTCTTTACCCAGAGGGATAGGAGTTTGAGGAAGAGCCTGTCTGTCCACCTGGATGCGATGGGAGCCCCCATCCTCTGCATTTCTCGCTCCCGCCCAGTAGGTACCCACTCAGAAGGGGCACTGGGCAGTTTCACAAGAGGGTAAGTCAATCCCAAGGGACTTGGGGAGCTACACATTTGTTCAATGCCATCAGCAACAAGTCCTTGAACAATGTCAAGGGGTGCTGGGCTGTGGCCCCCCTTTCTCTGCCTCCCCCATAAGTCTGTCCTCCCCCCTCTGCTTGCTCTCCCACCAACTACCCCCTCCCCACACCACCACCATCCCCAGCCGCCAAGAATTCCAAACAAGAGGCTGGGTTCCAGGCCCATGTTTATCTCATGACAGGCTCTGTCATGTCAGAAGTTGCCCCTGCATCTGACCCCCTGCCCTGCCCCCAGAGCTCTGCTGAGAGGATACACTGAACAGGGATGCCCAGTGGACAGGGCCCCCAGGGGCAGGGGCCCCGGAGAGTACAGGGCCATATTCTCACAGCAGCCTGGGTCGGGTGTGTGAGGGTCTCTTCTCTGGCTTGACTCCTAGGAACCCTTCTTGGGCCCTGGGGGGCCACCTCCTGCTCATTCCCCTTCACAGGTGTCCCCATGAACAGACTGGGGGGTGAACCTGCCCCTGCCAGCCTGCAGCCTCTCTTCAGCCCCCATCTCCAGGAGCTGCGGGGTCCAGGCTATGAGACCCAGGCCTCCCCTTCTCCTGCGCCCTCCCAGAACAGAGTCTTGGGGAAGGGCCTGCAAAGAGAGCCCTGGGAAGAGGAATAAACAAACAGTGCATGGGAGAGGGACTGGGGATCCAGAAATGGAACTGACTTCAAGCAGGTCATAAACAAAGCAAGACCCACTGTAAATAGAGTGAAATTGACCATAAACAGAGAGTGAAGTGGACTATGAACAGAGGAAGGACAGGACTCAGGACCCTCTGGCCCAGGGAGAAGGGGTCCCCAGGGAAAAGGCACCCATGAGAGCTAAGAGCTCCCTGCTGTCTGAAGCCGCCCCACCCCGATCCGAGTTGATGGCATCTCCAAACAATAGGAGGGCTGGAGGTAATACTTGCAGAATGACTTCCTGTGTCAAGGGCATGTGCAACCTGTCACCATCTATTTTTATCCTCATGTCATCTCCCAAATCCCACAGGGCAGTGGACAGAGCCCCAGGAAACAGTCTCAGGAGACAGATTCAGAAGTGCATTCCAAACTGCAGTGGAGAGCCGGTCCTGAGTAGGATGAAGAGCGTGGAAAAGAGGGCAGAGCAGGGAACCAGAGGCACCCAGCAAGACAAACACACAGGACCCTAGGGTTGGCCGGGTGCCAAGTCCCAAGGGACTTCTAAACTGAACATGGTGGTGCAGGCTGTAATCCTCCTCGCTCTTCAGGAGGCTGAGGCAGGAGGATCACAAGTTCAAGGCCAGCCTCAGCAACTTAGTGAGACCCTTGGCATCTTGGCAAGACCCTGTCTCCAAATAAAAAATTAAAAGGGCTGGGGATGTGGTTCTGTGGCAAAGTGCCCCTGGGTTCAGTCCCTAGTACCAAAAAAGAAAGAAAAAAAAGAGCCCCTGCTATCCTTGCCTCCTTCCTCCTGTCCTCTCTACTCAGCCTCACCTTGCCCTTCCTCCCTTCTCTGTTCACAGTCTCCTGTGTTTTCTCTCGTCTCTGGTGGCATCTACACTTTGCCAAAGCATCAGGTTCAAAGGCAAAATGTTGGGTCAATCCCAGCCTTGCTTTCACATATCAAATGATTGGTCACAGTGCAGCTGTGGAGACACCTGCACACACACAAGGGTCTCACTAAGTTGCTGTCACACTCTGGGCTCGCTCCATCTCGACCTCCCCTCAACCAGGTCCCCCCCTGTTCCCACACACACACACTCCCAAGTCCAAGTGCTCTGCATTTTCCTTTCTCTTGTGTTCTGCACTGCCCCTAGCTCTGAACTCGGCAAGCCTGGAGGGTGAAAGCAGAGCCTGGCCCTTCGAGGGATGCAACTAGACTCCATTCTGCTCCTGTCTCTAGCATGGACCCAAGGCTGAGGGGAGACACAGAGGCCCATAAATCTTCCCAAATCTTCCTCGGACCAGAAGAAGGTATAGACACTGCCAGACCTGAGAGCCATGACCTGCTCCATCACTGCACACCCCCCCTACACACGTAATTACTATTCATAGTGCACAGCTGGGTGATTAATGACCTGATTAATAATTACTCAGGCTAATAAAATAATTAATTAATTTGGCAAGCCATTATTTATCTATTCATCCTCAGCCTGAAACTCTGCGACTAGGAGTTTGGGAGTCTCCCCTCCAGGCGCTTTCAGAAATGTGATCATTAATGTGGAGAGGGAAGGGGGGATGGGGCGTCTCCATTCCTGAGACCCTCCCAAGGTGGGAGAGGAGAGGGCGGGCCTGTGCCCTTCTGAGAATGCATCCAGGAATCAGCCAGGCAACCTGACGCCCAGGAAGGGAGCTGACCAGAGAGGCTGTGGACATTTTTTGGGGGGTAGGGGGTGGGGATAGGAGAAAACACAACAGGGCACATGCAGCCAGTACATGTGAGCACCCAGGTTTGGGACATTCTTGGATGTGGTCTCTGCAGCATATGATTGATGACACCATTTTCAACAAATGATCTTTATCTTGCCTCTTGTCTCCCAAATTTATGATTTTGCCCCCAAGCTCCAGGCAAGACAAGCAAGGACTGGGTAACTGGGGGTGGGGTGGGCTAATTTGGGGTGGGGCCAAAGAATCAGTGGGGAGTCTCCAGGAACAAGCCTCCCTCTAACATCTGCTCCTGGACTCTGTATGGGATTTAGATTTGGGTCCCCAGAACCAACAGGATCCAGAGCACCTACTTCCCAGAGGAAGGGGAGCAAACAGCACAGAGAAAGAGGGGATCCCTGATCTCTTGGGAGTGAGGGGGAAAATAGAGGTTCACCCCAGGAGCGGGGGAGCGAGATGACTAGCTGGGCCAGCCTGCTGTTAAACAGGAAGAGGCATCTCTGTCACATTGGAGGCCCAGGGCCAGACCTGTCTGGGGCTGAGGTCACTTTTGGTCCTTCAATGAGAGGACCTATATGGGTCAACAGAGATAACAACCAGATCTTATCCTGGAGAAGCAGGAGTCCCACTGGGGGAAACAGTCTTGTATGTACATAGATAATGCTCAGGATAAGAGTCATTGAAGAGGAGGTGTGTATGACACCCATGGGTTCAAAGAAACCCTTCCTGGGGATGTCAGAGAAAGAAAATCTCAGAGAGGGGACATCTGAAGTGGGCCTTGAGGAATGAGTAGGAATCTGTCAAGGGAAGACCAAACCCCATGAGCAGGGTGTTTGGAGAATTGTGAGGGGAAGGCAAGGAGGTTCCAAGAGATCCCAGGCACAGGCCTGGCCAATAGAGAGGGGCCCGAGCAGGAGTCTGGGTCCACTCTTGTAGGCAATGGGGAGCTAAATTAGGAGAGTGACCTGCACCGACTTGTTTTAAAAAGATCATTCAGACCTGGTGCCCTGGTGCACGCCTGTAATCCCAGCGGCTCCGGAAGCTGAGGCAGGAGGATAGGATCACTGTTCAAAGCCTCAGCCGCGGGCTGGGGATGTGGCTCAAGCGGTAGCGCGCTCGCCTGGCATGCGTGCAGCCCGGGTTCGATCCTCAGCACCACATACAAACAAAGATGTTATGTCCGCCGAGAACTAAAAAATAAATATTAAAAAAAAAAAAAAAAGCCTCAGCCTCAGCAACTTAGTGAGGTCCTGAGCAACTTGGTGGAGGCCTGTCTCTAAATAAAATATTAAAAGGGCTGGAGATGTGGCTCAGTGGTTAAGCACCCCTGGATTCAAATTCAGTACCTTAAAAAAAATAGATAATTCTGGTAGACAGGGATCTGGTAGGCAGGGAATTAATTGGAAGTCTGGAACATCCCAGGATGGAGATTCTGAAAGATTGACAGGCTGGGACCAGGGATCTGGGAGCAGGCAGGCTGGGATTTCAAGCCTCTGTGAGTGGCTCATGGGGGTCCATGAGGCCCTCAGCTTGAGCTGCTGGGATTCTCCTCGCCACCCTCCTGCAGTCCAGTGTGGGTGCAGAGCTGGGTGGGAATCCTGGTACTTTAATCAACCCACACTTCTGAGGGCTGGGGAGGACTGGGGCTCGGTTCCGGAGCTGAGCGGTGAGTGGAGTCAGAGTCAGGCCTGACCGCTGGGCCCACATCTGGGTGCTGTTCGACTTCCGCAGGAGAGCGACGGCCAGAAGAAACCCACCCATTGGGTGCCCACCGGGAAGGGGCCGCGCGGCCGTGTCCTCAGCGGCCAGCAGAGGGCACACGGGAGACCGGTCGCACACTGGGACTGCACCGCGTGGGCCTGAGCGCCCTCTGCCGGGCACCATCGGAGAAGCCCCGACTCTGGGCTCCCCCGGACCAGACGGACTACACTGAGTCCCGGGTCCCTGGGATCCCGCCCTGGAGAATTGAGTGCTGGTCTGGGACGCTCAGTTCTGAGGACCGTCTCAACTGGGGGCTTTCTCTCCAGCACCTCTAACAGTGGACTCTCCAGTCTTGGCTCGATGGCCTCCAGGGACGCGGACCCAGCTGCTCAAGTGCCTCCACGTGCACGCGGGGGGCTGCGCGCTGCGACTCGCTCAGCGCAGGCGGCCACGCACCAGGACGCCCCCTGCCAGGCCTCGGCGCAGGCCTTCCAACAGCTGGGAAGCGAACAGGACAGGGGGCCTCCGCATGTCACTGATGCGGATGGACGTGGAGGTCGCACGGTCCACCGGGCCTCCATCCCAAAGCTGTCCTTGTTGTCCTTACTATGTGCTAATCAAAGTGTGGTCCCCGCTCAGCGAGGTCACCTGGGAACACAGGTAGAGGGGCCCAAGGATTCAGGGCGAGTTTCCTAAGGCCCCTTCCTAGGGTTGCTGAAGACCATTTCAGCACCCTCCCCGGGCGCGCCTACGGTAAGGTTTGGGGTAGTGGGTTGCCGCCTGGAGCCCATGGGGGTGGGGGGTCTTTAAGAAGGTGTGCGCCGCCCGCGTGCCGCCAGAGGCTCAGCAGCATCCAGAAAGTCTGCGGGTTGGGCTGGGGAGGGGCTTCTGCAAGCCCCAGGCGGGGGCAGGACACAGGGCCACCCGGGTGTCATCCAGGTGGGCGGTCAGAGAGCACCTGGTCCTATGCCTCTCGCTCCTCAGTGCCCCGTCCGCTTCCGTGGGGGAAGGGCCATCAACTCCCCCAGAGTTTCTTCCCACTGGGTCTAATCCTTAACTCTATTTCCCTCCCCCACCACCCAAGATGAGTTTCCATTATCGAGGGGGTTTCAGACTACCCGACTTTAGTCCCCGGGAACGACTTCATCCTCCCTTCACCCACTACATCCAGATCCGACTCCAATGGGAAGTCCTTCCTGGTGTCTAACCACCTTTCCTCCTGCTGCAACTTCAGCTAAACGTAACAAGTTCTGTCCTCAAAGAAGAAAGTGGATGCCTGATCGTCTGATCCAAACTTTCGACTCCTTTTCCAAGCTCACATCCCATTTCCCTATCCTGACAAAACAGCCCTTTTGCGGTTCCGATCTTTGGTACTCTTGCCTTTCGTGGTCAGGGAAATATTAAGGCTGCTTTCTGGTTGGCTGCCCACTCCCTTCTAACTTCCCTGGTCACTTCACGACCTCCCCAGCAGTATCAATAGCTAAGTCCTATGTAGCTGGGCCCGTAGATGGCCTCAGTTTCCTTGGTAGGCGGTTGAACTGCCTCCGTGGCCCTCTCTTCCTTTGGGAATTCCTACTGCCCTGCATCAAGGTCATCCGGTCGCTCCCCTAGCTTCTGGACAGGACACTGCCGCATCCTTTCTATCACCAGCTTTCATTGGGTGTCTGTGATGTGTCCAGCCCGGGGCTCTCCCCTCTGCTCCCAGCCCTGGTGCTGCTCTCTAGGCTTAAGGGCAGGTCTGCAGAGTCAGGAGTGTCGAACTCCAGGTCTAGAGCGTGGGGTACGCGAGCTCAAGGTCGTGCGCGACTAGATGCAGCCGCCTGGATGGGGCGGGGGTGGCGGGACACCGCCGAGTCTGGGAGCTGGGGACTGCGGAGGGGAAACTGCTCCAGACCCTCCCGCCCCTCTGCGCTCAAGTCTTGCGGAGGTTTTCCCATTCTTAGCGCAAGGAAGACCCCTTGTGGCCATCGTGGGAACAGCAGGCAAGGAAAAGGGCCCAAGATGCGAGATTGACAGTCCCCAGCGCAGACTAGTTTTTGCCTCGGGTGGGGATCGATTGCCTAGACGTCCTTAACTATGCCCCCTGCTCCCACACTCTCAAAATCTAACGACTGGGGCTTAGGGAATAGAGTCCTCTCGCTAAACCGCAAGGAAATACAAAACAGCAAGTGTGATTGTGGTTAGACTTCTGAAAGGACTTCTCAAAAATCGGATGGGAGGCAGGAGGAAGGATCGCAATGAAGGGGTGAAAGAAGATGGGTCTTCCCTGGTCGCGGGGAGAGGGACTTCTCTAACACTGGGGCGAAGGTGGGATGATTATGTCCTACGGAGGGCCTTCCTGCTAACGGTAAAGGAAGGACACTTGGGTCTCTAGGCGCCAGAGGCCTTCAAATCTCTGCCTGCACCTTGCTCGGAATGGGGATGAGCGTGGGAACCTAGGGCGTTGGGGACAATGTTCTTCCCCAAAGACTGTCATGGCCCTGAGGCGGGATCTTCTGGACGGGGAGGATAAGATGCACCCTCCCCACCACTCACCCGCCCCACCGTCCGAGCTCCTCCCGGGCCAGGAAAGACTGTAACAAAGCCCCTTCCCCCACCCTTTGACTCGGCTGGCTGCGGGCCCCGGCGGGGCAGCGTAATTTGCATACATTTGCATGCCCAGCTGCGCACAGCTGCATTCGGCTTTGGACCATAAATTCGTGGCAGGCGGCTCCGGGCGAACAGGCCCCACGCGGGGCAGGCGCCCTGTCTGCGCCTCCGCTGCGGCTGTTCACGCCCCGGGTGCTGGCGGTTTCTCACGCCTCCCTGAGCAGCTGCGGGTGCCGTCCTGTCCCTACCCGCCACCTCCAGCTCGCGCCACCTTCTGGGCATCTGTCTGCCTCGCATAGCCGCAGGCCAATCCTGAAACCACAGGGTCGGGTTTCCTCCCTCTCTCTAGGACTCCACCGGGTCAATGTCTCCTGGGGGTACTGATCTTTCTCCCCAACGCCTAGGGCGGGGACTTCGTTGGGATTTTCCTGCCAGGACTGGCGCATGGTATCCTAGGTGGTAGTCCTGCCTGAGAGGTTACCTTGCTATAAAAAGGGACTGATCAAGTTCAACAACTTAAAACTGAACTTCCCAGGCTTTCAGAAGAAAGCTTATATTGTTCGCCCCAGCCAAGCCCCTCACATTCTGTCAGCATTCCCCTTTTCTAGCCTCATCTCCTGCATCCAGGCCAGACTCAGGCACACAACAGCCTCCTCAAGGGCTCTCCTGCTCTGCCTGGACTTTAGATGCGCTTGCTACATTTAGACCGCCTTTCTGCCCTCTTGTCTGCTTGACAGGCATCCTTTGAAAATGATCACTCAGCCTGCAATCCCAGCTACTAGAGAAGCAGAGGCAGGAGGATAGCAAATTTGAAGCCCAGCCTGGGCAGTTTAGGAAGTCCTGTCTCAGAACAATTTTTTTAAATATTTATTTTTTATTTTATGTATTTATATATGGTGCTGAGGATCGAACCCAGGGCCTCCCAAGTGCTAGGCAAGTGCTCTACTGCTGAGCCATAACCCCAGCCCTCAGAACAAATTTTGAAAAGAGGCTAAGGGGCCTTCTGGACTCTGGAGGCTGAGGTAAAAGAGAAAGTTCAAGGCATTTGGGCAATTTAGGGAGACTCTGGCTCAAAATAAAAAGTAAAAAGGGCTGGGGATATAGCTCAGTGGCAGACAGCCCCTGGGTTCAGTCCTCAGTACTGGGTAGAGGGAGAGAGAAGGGCGTTGGGGATGTAGCATAGCTCCGTGGAAAAGCACTTGCCTAGCATGCCCAAGGCCCTGGATTCCATCCCTGGTACCAATAAATAAATAAAACTCAAATATTCTTGCCTCTGGTAGACCTCCCTAAATCCTCTCACCCAAGGCAATTAGTAATGACATCTTTTAGTATGCACCCCATGAACATTTGGTCAATTGCACTCCCCAGGTTGTGAGCTCCCTCAGTGAAGACAGGGACCATGTCTGTCCTTGGTTGTGTCCTGCTTTTGGACAGTCTGGAGCGATAGGAGACACTCAGAAACACTGAATGAGTGAGTGAGGGAGAGAGGGAGGGAAGCCCTGATTCTTTCAGGCACTTGGAGTATGACACATATAGACACTTAGGGTGCTGCTGGTCCCAGGTAGCCTTGACGTGACATCTGTGAGCCTATAGGAGAGTCCCTGCCCCGAGTTCCTTTTGGATCCTCACATATCTCCCCAAGCACCCAGGGGCTGTGAAGGACGAGAACCCGGGCAGTGGAAGGTGCCACCGGAAAGAGCACCGGACCCATGGTCAAGAGGCCTCAAGCTCTGGCACTGCGCAACATTCAAAAAAGGAGCTGCCTCCCTCCAGAGCCATTTATTGAACTTTAAAATGGGGATATTGACTACTCAGTGGAGACTTGGTAATAATTCAATGAAATAGTACAGGACCTGCTTACTGCATGTCAAAAAAGTGCTGGATTCCTGGAGATTCCGGACAGATGGCGTGAGCCTCCATCTTGCTCTCTTACCCATGGAGAGGGGAATGCTTCCACTAAGGATCCAGGTCAAGAGGTGTGAGGAATTTCAACCGGGTGCATTCTGTGAGGACACAGGGACAAGAAGAGGTCCTCAGGTGAAGCAAGGGGTCATGCTGGCTTGCCTGCTTGCCAGGCTGGATGCCGTTTCCACACTGGCTACCAGGGGGCAGCACAAACCCCCAAATCACCTCGGGCTGCCCAAGTGAGCTAGAGGCAAGGATCCTTTGGGCCTTTCTTTGAGGACAGTCCTGGTCTGCACATCCTTCCCCTGTCTCCACCATCCCCTCCCAAGAAGGCCTGGAAACCCTGTCCCCCGACTCCCGTCTTCTGAGGCGTTGTGCTCCCTGGCTAAATTTCAGCAAGCATAGGGACCTCCTAACTGCTCAGCCTTCCTTTTATTGTGACTCTTTATGTCCTAAGTGGGCATCCGAGGACTGGAAGGGGCACAGCCACTGCGCAGAGGGGAGTCCTGGGGAAGACAGACCTGGGTTCCAGGCCTGGTTCTGCCACCAATCAACTGTGACACCCTGGGAAGTGTCATAGCCTTCCCCTGGGCTCAGTTTCCTCTGAGTTGTGAGGTGCGAATGCTTTCATGTATTGGAAATACACATTTGCTCTAAGTTTCTCTGGTTTAACATTGTTCCCTCTGACCCCACCCAGGCTCCACCTGCTCAGGCCACAGCCTTCTGTGCCCAGCACTGAAGGAACTGACACAGGGCTCCTGTTCCCACCTATTCAGTCCCACCAGGCATCATTTCGGGGTGAGAGAACTGACAATTGCCTTACCTAAGGCTAGAGCGTGTGTGTGAGAGAGTGTGTGTGTGTGTGCATGCAAGAGAGAGGGGGGGGGAGGGGGGGGACAGATTGAGAGATGATGATATTTAATACAAGTTTTTTGGTGTCACTGTTATTAATGAGATAGGGTGGACAACAGAGATAATAATGACAGCCACAAAGGGAGTGTGAATATGACCAAGTTAACGATGGTGACGTGAAGTTGACGATCCAACAATGAGCTAGAAGTGGACTCTGTATTTCATAATACAGACGAGGTGCAGGAGGCTGTGGAAGCACCACAGGGAGGGGGAGGAACTCTGCTTGGAGGATCCAAGAGGCATGGAGGAGGAAGGAGCCACTGAAGATGTAGGGTGAAGGGGACAGGGGCATGGCTCTGTGAAATGCTGGGAGAGGGACCAGGAGAAGGGAAGTGGAGGAGGTGCAGAAAAGGGAGTCTAGGTTAAACAAAGGAGGGTCTATATTTGAGGAGTCTCTAGGTTTCTTGGGAGGAAGGAGGCAGCATAGAGCAAGTGGCTAGGGTGGGAACAGAGAAAGTATTGAGGTCCTGAGATATAGGTTTGGGGGGTCATGAGTTCATATGCAATGGTTGAAACAATGAGTGTATGAACTATTTCAGAAAACAGAAACAGCCAGGCGCAGTGGCCCAGGCCAGTAATCCCAGTGGTTCAGGAGGCTGAGGCAGGAGGATCTTGAGTTCAAAGCCAGCCTCAGCAACTTAGCAAGGTGCTATTTTGTCTCTAGAAAAATATTTAAAAAGGGCTGGAGATGTGGCTCAGGAGTTAAGCACTCCTGGGTTCAATTCCCTGGTACAAAGAAGAAGGAGAAGGAGAAGAAGAAGGGGAAAAAAACAAAGTATAATGAGAAAAGAATGAAATTCTGGAAGCACCATTGTTTCAAAGTACAAGACTGAGGGGCTTGAGATGTGGCTTGGGATGCGTGCTCACCTGGCATGTGTGAGGCACTGGGTTCGATGCTCAGCACCACATAAAAATAAAATAAAGATATGTGTCCACCTAAAAAACTAAAAAATAAACATTAAAAAAAAGTACAAGACTGAGATGAAAGAGCCAGAGAAGTATAAGAGGACCTTCCAGCCAATGAGTCCTGACAGACTTTATTAATAATGATTTTAAATAATAATAACTATTAAGAACATATAGTGCTCCTGATGAAAATAGATGTAAAAATTCTCAAAAAAAAAAATAACATACTGAACTCAGCAGCAAGAATCAATTTAGTTACAAGGATCAATATCCATGATCAAGAAGGATTTATCCCAGGGATACATACACTCACTAACAGAATGAAGTCTATGATATGCCACTAAATCCAGAGAAAAAGTCCTTGATGAAATTTAACATCTTCTCCTGATTAAAAAAAAAAAAAGTCTCAGCAAGTTAGGTAGAAGGAATGTACCCAAACCTAACAACAGCTGGATATGACAAGCCCACAGTTAATAGCACCCCCTGATGGTGAAAACTTGAAAGCTTTTCCTCTAAGATCAGGAATGAGACAAGTGTGCCCACCTTCGCCTCTTGGGTTCAACACAGTGAGTGCTGCAAGTTCTTGTCAGGCAACTAGGAAGAGAAAGAAACAACAGGCATCCAAATAGCAAAGATAGGAGTGAAGTTGTTATCATTTGTTGATGACAGGAGTCTGTATATAGAAAACCCTAAAAATCCCAACAACAACAAAAACTGTAAGAACACATAAATACAATAAAATTGCAGCACACAAAAATCAATACACAAAAACCAGTAGCTTTTCTATACACTAACAAAGAACTATCCAAAAAAGAACTAAAGAAAACAATCCCATTTACAGTAGATCCAAAAAAATGATAAAATACTTAGGAATAAATTTGATCAAAGAAGTGAAGGAGCTCTGCACTGAAAACTATAAGACACTGACGAAAGAAACTGAAGACACAAATAAGTGAAGACATATTCCCCATTTATAGACGTGGAAGAACTAATATTGTTAAAATCTACTACCCAAAGCAATCTTCCCATTCAATGTACTCTCTTGAAAATTCCAAAGTCATATTTTATGGAAATAGAAAAAGATCTAAAATACACATATAATTACCAAAAACAAACCCCAAATAGCCAAGGTAATTAATTATAAGCAAAACTAACAAAGCAAGAGGCATTGCACTATTCTTACAAACCACATTATACATCTATAATAACTGAAACAGCAGGGTACTGGCATAAAATAGACACATCAACAAAAGGAACAGAATAAAAAGACCAGAAATGAACCCATGAATTTGACAGAGTTGTCAAGAATGGAAAACAAATGGGGAAGACAGGCTCTTTGGTAAAGGGCACTGGGAAAACTGGATATCCACAGGCAGAGGAAGGAAATGGGACCCTTTTCTCATACTATACAAAAAAATTAACTCGGAATGGACTAAAGATTTAAATGTAAGAACTGAAATCATAAAAACACTAGAGGGAAACAGAAGAAAATTTATATGATGTTAGTCACAGGCAATGATTTTTGTATTTGACATCAAAACCATGGTCAACAAAAGCAAAATAAGAAATACGATACTAAACTAAGAAGTTTCTGCACAGCAAAGAAAACAACAGAGTGAAGAGATTTCCTACAGAATGGAAGACAGTATTGACAAACCACACATCTGATCCATTACTATCCAAAACATATAAGGAACATGAACAACTCAATAGCAAATAAACAAACAAACAAAACCCCCCAAATTTAAAATGGGCAAAGGTCCTGAATAGACTTTTCTTGAAAAAAGACATTTAAATGGCCAACAGATATTTGAAAAAAATAATCACTTGGGAAATGCAAATTAAAACCACAACGAGGGCCGAGGATATGGCTCAAGTGGTAGCACGCTCGCCTGGCATGCGTGCGGCCCGGGTTCGATCTTCAGCACCACATACAAACAAAGATGTTGTGTCCACCAAAAACTAAAAAATAAATATTAAAAAATTCTCTCTCTCTCTCTCTCTCTCTTAAAAAAAAAAACACACACACACACACACAACAAGGGACTGGGACTGGGGATATAGCTCAGTTGGTAGAGTGCTTGCCTTGCATGCACAAGGCCCTGGGTTCAATCCCCAGCAACACAAAAAAACAAAAACAAAATCAAAAACCCACAATGAGACCAGGTATAGTGGTGCATACCTGTAATCCAGCTACTCAGGAGGGTGAGGCAAGAGGATCACAAGTTTGAGGCTGGCCTCAGCAATTTGTAAGACCCTACTCAAAAGAAAAGATGAAAAGGGCTGGGATGTAGCTTAGTGGTAGAGCACCCCTGAGTTGAAACAAATGAATGAATGAAGAAAATGTGACTAACACAATTGAATATTATTCAGCCTTTAAAAAGAAGAAACATTTGTCCTTTGCAACATGATTGGGCATGGAAGACATTGTGCTAAGTGAAATAAGTCACACACAGGATGTTGTGTGTTCTCAGTTGTTTTAGAACCTAAAACTCAGAGAACAGAATGTGGTTACTGAGACTGGGGGTGGGGGAAATGGATCAACCATTTCCAAAGGTCAAAGGATACAAAGTTCCAGTTAGGAGTAAGGGATAAGTATTTGAGGTGATGAATATGTTTATTTGCTTGATTCAGTCATCCACACTGGATACATATAACACCACTTTGTATCCTGTAAAAGGGTATATATTATAATTTGTGGACACAATTTTTAAAAATACATAGTGCTATAATGTCAGGAGCTGTGGTGCACACCTGTAATCCCAGCAACTCAGGAGGTGGAGGCAGGAGGGTGGCAAGTTTGAGGCCAACCTCAGCAGCTTAGTGAGGCCCTAAGCAACTTAGTGAGACCCTAAGGTGCTGAGGATGTGGCCCAGTGGTCAAGCATCGCTGGGTTAAAATCCCAGTACCAAAACCAAAAACAAACAAAACACATTGTGCTATAGAACTATTTTTAATATTAAATTTAAAATAAAACCACACACACACAAAACATTACTATGTAAAAATAGGAATTTGTCTTGTATGGACAAAATCTGATCAGGCACATAAACATAAAAAAATGTATTGTATTAACATGATTATGGTTTTTCCAACTTTTCCTTTTATTGGTTTTTGTTGTGATTACATTAAAATATCTTATGAAAAAGAAAGCCCTCAGGAAATTGATACCCAGACAGGAGGATTAATTTAACTGATCTATGGCCTGCAGAATGACAAAGCCAGAGTTTGGGTTTTTTGCTGTTCTGTTTTGGTTTTGGGTGGTGCTGGAATCTAACCCAGGGCCTGGTTTAGGCTCAGCATGTGTCCTTCCACTGAGCACACCCCCAGCCCCAGACTGGAATTCTCCCTGCCCCTTCTTTGGCACCAGGGATTGAACCCAGGGCCACATCCCCAGCCCTATTTTGTATTTCATTTAGAGACAGGGTCTCACTGAGTTGCTTGACACCTCGAAGTTGCTGAGACTGGCTTTGAACTTGTGATCTTTTGAGCTGCTGGGATTACAGGGGAGCACATCCATGCTCAGCCCCAGACTTGAATTCTTTTTTTTTTTTTTTTTTAAAGAGAGAGTGAGAGAGGAGAGAGAGAGAGAGAGAGAATTTTTTAATATTTATTTTTTTTTTTTAGTTCTCGGCGGACACAACATCTTTGTTTGTATGTGGTGCTGAGGATCGAACCCGGGCCGCACGCATGCCAGGCGAGCGCGCTACCACTTGAGCCACATCCCCAGCCCCAGACTTGAATTCTTACCTAATGATTTTGCCCAGTGCCTGGACTGGTCTGGGCTGGTGTACTGGCTAATTCTGGAGAAATGCCAGTGGTGACTTTGCATTGCTTCCTAACCTCTCTCAGCTCCCACTTTATTCTACAGCTCTTTGGGCCTTTGGCCTGCCAACATTCTCGATATTTTTCCCATAGTTTGCTGCCCCTGAGGCTCGCTTGAGCCTCCCACCTTTCTTCCACCTGCCTCTTCGATTTTCTGCTTCTGAGTTGTGTACAGCTGTCCTGCTGCAGATCTAAGAACTTCTTCTTTACCTCCTTTAATGACTTCTTCCTTTTCACCCAGAGAAGCCAAGAAGCCCACAGGTACCTACCTTTTGATGTTGTCCCAAGATCCAGTCCAAGAAACCTTTACTCATATTTGTAAACAATTTGGGAATTATTTGCTGCCTTGAATTATCTAGGCAATTGCTTCCCTTCTATTAAAGTGACACAACTTGGACTTAAAATGATTTAATATATTCAAATGAGCACAAACATATATTCAGATTAATCCATCCCTCCAACTCACACACACAGAGACATGCCATTTCCTGTGGGAAGAAGGGAGCTGTTTGCCCATCTCTTCTCTGGAGGCAGCAGCAGCTATCCAGCTCTGAGATCTCTCTTGAGGATGAGGTGGCCCTATCTGCAGCCACCATACTGCCAATGCCTCACCTCCTTCCTTAGACACACTCTCTTCTCTGTCCCTTCCTGAGACCACCTGAAGCAGGACTGGGGCCTGAGGAAAGGAAACTTCAGGATTCCAGGCCCTCCATCCTCCCAACCCTAGGGTGGAGATTAAAGTCCTCAGGATGCCAAAGAGCCTCCTGAAATAGTCCAAATATTTTTCAGATTTCCAGGGAGGTCATCCAGTCTTTTCTAATTCAGAACACTTGAGGGTGGATGCTCGGTTGATTCATTGCCCAGAGCTCTTCAGAAGGGAAGTTCCAGCTGGCTGTGTTTGTCTGGGTGCACCAGGAGGCAGAGGATGCGCAGCGGCCAAGGGCCTCACCTGCTCCTTGTGTGAGCTTCCATACTCCTGGCATCTGTGTGTTGGCACACATACATCCCCTACACATCATCTGTCTTTTCAAGCTTCTTGTTTCCCATATTTTAATCCAGTCTCCTAGTTCTTTCCAGGGACAACCCTGTGCCTGTCTTTCTACCTCCTTTCTCCATGCTTGTAACCTGGTCGCTAAACCAGCTCCTTAGTCCACACCAAAAATCCTCTTCTCTGCTTTGAGAGAAAGCATAGAAGTCAAAGGTAGAAATGAGATCCAAAAGCCCAGACATAGTTCCTGGCCTTCATCTACTTGGAGCAGATTGGGACAGGGAGAATCAGGAAAATGACTTCTACCTGCTCATGATCCCTTAGGCTGATGAATGGGGCAATGGGAGACCCCCAAGGAGGAAATTTTTTATTCCTATGCTACAAGGAAACAGGAGTTTCAGACAAAATAAGGATTCAGCTGGTTTAGCTGGACACTAAAGTTCAGTGATGTCCAGTCTATGGCAGCACCCCAGATGGCCCCAATCACCCCCAGAGTGTTATGAAAGTTTCCAAATTGATTGTTAAGTTTTATTTTGCAGTTCTGGGATCTGAACCCAGGGCCTTGCAATATAGGCATGTTCTCTCCACTGAGCTATATCCCCAGTAAGAGTCCTTGTTTTATACATCATTGCTCACTCTGGTGGCTGAGGATGGAGAGAAAGATGGCAACTCCCTGCCCCCTCTCTCACAGAGCCAAAGGAGAGGAGGAAAACAATCTTTATTCTCTCCCTCTCTCACTCTGCCCCTCAATCCCCCTTATTCACTCTCTAACATAAAGGAAAAAAAAAAAAAGCAACTGAGAACAGACAATGAACAAGAAAAAAAGTCAGGGAGAAGGAAGCAACTGGAAGGGCAGAGAAAGCATGGAGCATCCGTGTTCTGGTTAGAGGCAGTTGGGGCTGGGCTGCACTGCACCCGGAGCAGCACCCCCCCCCCCCCCCCGCCTCCCCTGGGGGCATGGGGCAGCTCAGTCCTCTCCAGCTCCCAACTCCCTGCACAGATCTGACTGGAGTGGTAAGGCAAGAACCAGAGCAAGGGGGTATGTGACAGAAATCACAGGAGCTGTCAGGCCCAGGTCCCTAGGACCTGTGGTCCCCTGGCTCCTGCAGGAGATAAAACAAAGAAGCATAGAATTGGGGTGGGGTAGGGGGCATGCTGCACAGGTCCCTGCACATGGTTTGGGAAACGGCAGGAAAGGAATGGCCTATCCCATTGCTATCAGCAGAGGAGAGGGCTCCAGTGCACCTCCCCCTGCCTCCGCCCCTTGCTGCAGATGTAGCAGAATTTCATAAACTGCAGCAGCTGTGGCCAATACCTCAACTCCCCACCAGCTTCTTTCTCCAGAAGACAGCAGCAGCAGGAAAGGGAAAGAAAAGGAAAGGGTGCAATAATAATCCCAACGCTGTTCATCTCAGCAGCCCCCAAATTTAAATTTATCAGCAAGCTCAATTCTCAGCATCTCTTTCTCCCTCCCTGGCTCATAACCAAATGATCTAACGGCTTTGTGGAGAGGAGGCGCGAGGCTGTTGAGACAGCTGCTTCTCCCAGTCTGGAAGGGGGCATCACATTATATACAGAAAGGGATGCACCTGTTTCCAGAGGTGGCATGGGGTAGAAAGAGCTCAGAGTCCCAGACTGTTGCAAGAAAGATATTAATTTGATGGGATTGAAAATAAGTGTCCAAATTGAGGTTGCTTGTGGAATTTAAAGGATGGAGAGAACATGGAGAGACCAGAAATGAGGAGAAAAAGAAAACAAAAACAAAAAAATGAAGAACAAGAAAAATACACACAATATAGTAGACAAAGGGGAGATCATAAAAAATACAGCAGCACAAATAAAGACAGAAGCTGGGCGAGGAGGGAGCCAGCACCTGGAATGCAAGATGCTCCAGCTGCAGAGCGGGTAGGGAAAGCAGGAGAGCCATAGGAAGGAGGGGAGGAAGACGGCCACAAGCCACAAAAACCAGCCCTTCCCTTCATTTGTCTCCAGCTTGTCCATGACTCCAAGTGAGTTCACAGGGTTTTTTCACACTCTGTAGTTCCCCTTCAGCCCCAACCTCTGCCTGAAGAGTCCCATTGTGCCTGTGTGGCACATCCATAGACACCAGTGGGACCAGCTTTTCTGCTCGTTCCCCTGCTCCAACACACACACACAGACACAGGTCACATCAAGGTTTGGATAGCACCTGGGTATGTCCATGGACTGTAGTGGGCTCCCCTCTGCAAGGTTCTGTCTAGCAGGCCACAAATAATGAGGCTCTCGCCCTGACTCACACTTCATTCCAAAGGGCAGAGGCTGCCTGAAGGCTGCTGCCTTTAACAGGGCATGTTAGAGCTGCATGTATGTGCACGGTGATCCCCACACATGATCCTCGTGATCCTCGGTGCTGCACGGATCTCACTAGCTCTGTAGCCCTTGAGGAAGACAAAAGGAGAGGCCAAACTGCCCAGTTTTGGACTTCTCCAGCAGACCACTAGGCAAGATTCCGGGGAAGAGTTCTGAGCTAAGATGAGCTCATCTGAGCGAGCGCCGTGCAGGCACACTGGAGGAGGCAAAAACTAAGCCACAGTTGTTTAGGGGTGAGAATGCTGGTGTCAAAACCCTGGAGTCGTGCTTTCTGATGGGCCTGAGGCAGAGACAAACCGTCATGGTGGTGCGAGAACTAGAAAGAGATAGAAGGGGAAGGGGGCAAGCAGTCCCAGGCTTCAGAGGTAGGAAATAAATAATGTCCAGAAGGGTCTGGCTCTGAAGTGGACCAAATGGCTCTCCTGTCCCATGTTTATGGGGTCATGGACCATTAAGTCAGCCAACCCACAGATGTCTTCATAAGACTTTACGAGATTAGACTGGGGAGACTCTATAACTCAACAGCAAGGAAGGAAAACAGGACCAGAGAACTGCAGATAAGAGCTGGTAGGAACAAGGACTCTGCCTCAGAGTCACATCTCCATGGGAGGGTGCCTTGGTTCTGGGATCTTCCTCACTTCTCACTCTTCTGGGAGTTTCTGCCTATCTCCACTAGCTTCAGGGCTACATGAGACTTGGGTTATCCAATAAATGCTGGATTTTCCAGCATATGCTTCCCCTGCTAACCCAGCTTCCAACTGGCCTCCATCACACTCCTGGCCCCAAGCATTTAGTCCTCAGAGAAGACAGATTATTTGGTTATTTGTCAAAAATCAGGAAGATAAAATACGAAGTTATATTTACAAAGACATACACTGTAATCCTTAAACCTGATTGACTGTTTACTTGATGTGGTGTTTCTTAAGTTCTAACGACCATGTGCTCACTTTTATAGAGTGCCATGGGTCATGTTTATTCTCTGAACTGTCAGCAGCAAGAAGAGCCTGGGAACCAGGAAGGCACACAAACAGAACCAGTTCAAGGAAGACTGGGGAGTGGGACATGTTTGTATTCCCGCAGGTTTGCACCACCCTGTGGCTGTAGAAAGACAGCGACTAAGAGACCCAACAACCCTTAGGAAACCAGCCCCCCACCCTAAGGCACCCCAACCTTCATCCACCTCTATTCTTAAAGTCCCGCTGCTCTTTTGGAAACGGGATGTATGGCTACGGTCTGACATTCCAGGGCCCAAACTAAAAAAGGGTGTGAGATCCAGATCTTCAAACTACCACTCAAGATCCATATTTGAAAAGCAACCATTTATTAGAACCAATACAAGAGTATGAAAAGAGGGAAAAGAGGGTGGAAGAGGGGGAGAGAATGAGGTCTGAATCGGATGTCAGTTGTGGAAACACATAAATGCCTACTTTTAAACATTTTACATTTAAGAGGCAAACATACATATAGATCACTTATCCTTTAAAAAAAAATCAAAAGCAGACATGTTTGGCTGAAATAAAACTAAAAAACACAACCAAAACTCCCCCACAAACCAAAAAGTCCATAGAGAATTCAATGCCTCATTTCCATTCAGAAATCTGGCTACAAAGTGTGACTTTACTACTCAGGATGGTGCAGTGCTGGAAGGAACCCAGCCTCTTGAGTTTCTTAGATCCCATCCGGTGGGAAGTGGTGGAAGGCCAGCAGGCCATGGGCGAGTCAACTCCTGGCTACTTGGCAGGATGTCAGACTGTGCTCTCTCCATCCTCCAGGACTCCACAGAACCCTCCAGTACCCCCAGTACCGGGTGAACAGCAGGAGCAGAGTCCACAAAACACAGAGAACTGGAATGTGACTGCAAGGAGCCAGGACATTGTGCTTTTTCATGGGTTACCAATTTAGGACTAAGGAAGGGAAAGGAGAAACAGCCCTATTGGGAAGAGGAGCTGGCAGAGCCCCTAAAATGAAATGGAAAGAGGACAGTTCTTGAGCCCATACCTGGGCAATAGAAATAGTTTCCAAGGTTTTCTCAAACCAAAGGGGGAAAAAAGGTCAAGGTCAGGTTCAGATTGTGGACATTGAGAAAGAGATGACAAATACTAAATACAGAAAATCAGATGTAAGTCTTAAGGATCAATGCCCAATTCTAAGCATTACACATATTTCTGGGGGGTAAAAAAAACCCCTCCAATGTAGCTCTTTCTGGTGGAGAATGAGGTGGTGGTAACATTTACTGAACCATCTGGTTCCTATGAGGAGGTGGAGGCTTAGGAGCACGTAAGGGTACAGTGACCTAGCAGTACTGGGATCATTTGGGGGGAATGAAAAGTAATAGAAGTCAAAACCATTGAGACCCTCTGGAAACAGTCTGTTGGCTCCAAATCCATAGGTAAAGGAATCTTAATTCCCAACCTGCAAAGAAAAACAAGCAGTAGCACCCCTCCCTCATGATTCCCTAATCCAAAGCCTCTCTGTGAATGCAAGACAGAGGAGATACTAGTGCCTTCCCCCATAACATCCCAAGTAAGTCTGGACTATTAAGACTCCAACATTCAAGAAAACACTGTCAACATCTGAACTAGCAGCTTTGATGAGGGGTAGGGGGCAGAGAGTTGGCCGAGGTCACTAAGTAGTTCCAAACTTGGAGACAGCTCAGTGAGGACTAAAAGCCTGCATCAGGCTTACACTTCGGCTCAAGGAATCCTCCACAGAGGAACCTAAAGTATTCTATCAACTTTGATTCACAATGCCTCACAACACCCCTGTGAGGTAGGTCAGTATTATTACCCCCATTTGACAGATGGGGAACTGAGGCATTGAAAGGAATGACTTGCCCAAGGTCAGCCATTATGAAATCAGTTGAAGAGGTTGGCACACGTAGTTAGCATCCACTCAATTCATCTTCTGCTTCTTAAGAGTATTCTACTTCTCAGGTACACTTGGGAGCAAAAGGAAGATGATAGGTACACCTCACTCTGCAAATGAGATGAGCTCAATCAACCCACAATTATTAACTAAGGGTTTATTATTTATCTAGTATAATGTGAGGAACCTAAGAGAAACCATCTGCTTCTGAAAATTATGTTAGTGGAAAATAAAATTACATTTTAAACACTAAAGACATGAATTCCTTTGGGGGAAAAAATCTTAAGACGTGAAGAGCTAAGTCACAATGATTTCTCAAGGTTTTGTACTGAATAACCCAAATTCCTAAAATCCAGAAAGAAACAAGACCACTCTCAGGTAGGCACAAGAAAAACCTTAACCCACTGGTGGGCTTGATCAAGTCTCCTAGGGCTACTTATCACACAGCGCAGAAGCCCAGCACCACCAACCAGCCTCCAGCTGCTGCACACCCCTCCCCACCAACCCAGAGGGCATCATTTCCCAAACTCTCTGCCTCAGCTCAAACCCAGGACTGCATCAACAGCTTAAGATTAAGAATATAAACGGTGACCTCTATAACTCGTCATATATACTCTTGTAATATTCTTACCTCCTGCCAGAGCCATAGCTCTTTAAGGCAAAAGGCAAAAAACAAAACAGAAAACCCACGGACAAAAAAAACATTTGATGCATTCCCCACCCACTTTGGTTTTATTCTGAGTTCTGGTAGAAACCATTATATTCCTTACCCCAAAACTAGGACAAGGGGTTGGGGGTCAGGAGGGTACCAAACCCCAGCCAGCCCTGTTTTAGAATAAAATCCTAAAGCTACCGGAAACTGGAAAACACTGACTTGAGCCTTGAGAATGCCAACACAGTGACTTGAGCCTTGAGAATGCCAACACAGGAAACTATCGTTTCAGGTGATCTCAAATAATTTCCAGACAAATACCTTGCTTTTTTCATGCCCCTCACAGCGGCTAGTGCAGCAGGACCTTCTACATGCAACAGAAGCTAAAAAAATTATCAACACAGTACCATATTCATCAGGGACACTATAGTTCCAGGAACCATTAAAGACTTTAAATATAATATAAACTTTTTCTACTGATGGCTGATCACAATGGACAAATCCAAATGACAAGAAAGTTCAAGATTGATCTTCAGCAATGACAGTTTGGGTTCAGTTTTAACTGTCCCCAAGCCCCCAGAAATACACTCCTTAAAAAAAGGTAATGAGCTGACCATTTGGACCTGGATCAGCTGTCAGGGTCATACCTGTCAATGCCAAGGGACATCACACACACAAAATAGTGAATGACAAGATAAAAAGTTCATTGCATTCAATTTGGCCTAATTTCTTGATAATAGTTTCCTATTAGATTTTCCGATTAATACTGATGGCTCTTACCTAGACTGTGATAATTAGGTTTTGATCTATTATGACATTAATGATCACAATCAGTTGACTTTGAAATTGTCTTAATTAATGGCTCTTTCCTTGTCAGATTTTGCCTCCAGTGCAGGATCTGTCCCTCCCCCACCACCTTGTTTTAACTCCTCTCTTACTGACCTCAGAGACAAACAGCACTGAAGGATCACTTCTTCCCATAAAACAAGACTTTATAAACTATTTTAAAACATTTCTTCTGACAGAGAAGCAATGTGAGATGATGCTAGGTGAAATGAGGACCAGAAGAAAAGGAACTACCAAATAGGAAAATGCCACCTTAGAAAACAACCAGTCAAACATGATGTTCAAGTGGCAATGACAGGCAGAAGTAACTCTAAAGACAAGATGAGGTAGATTAAAATTCAAGAAATCCAGCACAAGCAAAATGAAACAAATTGTTTTTATGAAGCCATCCAAAGAACTTCACACTTAACTTTCCAGTAATTAGTCTAAATCCTGGGAATTCTGACTTCCAAAGCTTCTTTACTCTTGTTAATCCAGTCAGAGCTAAATTTCTTCTTATGAGCATGTGGGTTAGAATGGACAATTTCTTAGGATTACACTATTTCATAACTGGGTTAGGATTCATTGAGACTCCAGGTTATGTGTATTTTTGGGAAAGGTTACCACATAACTGACATAAGTGAGAAATCACTCTCCTGCTGTACTTGAATAAAACTGTACCACCCCAAGGTATATGCTCAGGTATTAACAGATGTGCCCCCAGCTTTTTTTTTTTTTTAAACAAATCTTCTCAAGAGATAGTACATTTTAAGCTTAAAGCCCACCTCATGTTTACTCCTCCAAAAGGGATAAGAAACTGAAATATGCATGAGCAACTTTGATAACATGTCCATGAAGAACAGTGTTAAAGAATCTACAAACAATTGGATACGTAACATAGCTGATACTTTCCACAAGCAAGAACTAACTACATCACTGAATACTTTGGCAGAGGACAAGCCAGGGACTCAAATCAGGGGTTCTCTATACCCATTCATCTGATTTCTCTCTCCATAATGACAACATTTTAAACTCAGCTTTGTTTATTTTCTGGAAAACAATTTTGCTGTGTTCTACGGCCAATTAGCTCAGTTCATCCAAGGCCATAGGTCTTTTCCACATATTAACTAATTAATGTCACCTTCCTACTCTAGAGCTCAAAACTACACCACATCAGTCAGCTGTCTCTGTTCCTAAACCAGAACTTTATACCCACTTGTAATCTTTTTTAAAAAAATATTTTATTAGTTGTTGGTAGCCCTTTATGTGGTGCTGAGAATCGAACCCAGTGCCTCACACATGCTAGGCAAGTGCTCTACCACTGAGCTACAACCCCAGCCTCCACTTGTAATCTTTACTACACAAAATTATTAATGATCAATTCATCCCATACCAATATTAAAATTCTCTTGAGTGTAGAAGGATGGCCCCTTTTTGAACTTGGTATCCCCAGGCCAAAAAATGTTTGTAGAATGAAATCACCAAAGTTGATGTAAATTAACATGGCGAGAATTCAGACAGCTTTATGTAAAACTCGGGGCACCCGATTCAGAGCATATGCCTTTGTGTGTAAGGCTGGACAACATCTGTTTTTGAAAACAATCCTTCATTAGAGGGTGAAGCCAATGTCAAACAGTGGCTCCAGACCTTTCCTCTCTCCTCCTTGGTACAGACATGCCTGATGATTCAATTATAAAAGTACAGACCTCAAGTCTATACTGTGTTAGACTGTAAGTTAAAGACTGTAAATAAATAACCCTAACTTTGACTCTAAAAATCTAAACCAAAGGGATGGGGTCATAAATCCCCCTTTTTTTTAGCCCATTTGAGATTTTTCAATTTGGCTCTAATAGGGCTCTCACATCCTCACAAAGTAGTGTTTTAGACCCTCAAATTTGAACCCTAATGCCGGAGACAATGATTCCTCAGTCCAAATGCTGCTCCTTCACTGTTCCTTAGTGAGCTGGATTAAAGCACAGGCCCAATAAAAACTCAAGATGAAGTCCTAAAACCTTTCCCAGTGCCCTGTTATTTGGACTGAATGTAAAGAAAACAGACAACAGGTAGTTCTAGAACAGGAATAAAAAGAATTAAGGATAATAACTGCCTGGGCTGTGGGAATAGGACCAACCCTTCAACAACCAAAAGTATGCAGATATGGTTGGGGGACAGCCAAGGACCATCTAGAGTTGTCAGTGCTGGGAGCACCACAGGTTCAAATATTCCCGAGAGCCCGTTTGAACAAGGAAAAAAAAAAAAACCAAAAAAAACAATATAGCTCTCTCCAGGTTTAAAATGGGCACTGCCCTCCAGGCTGACCTTCCCAGTAGTGGACTTAAACCTGAGAGCCATTTGTGCAGTCCTGGGAATCAGAAGACCTGCTAAGCTGTCCCTGGTAGACTCTACTCCAAAAAGCTCTGTTAAACTCTGTAGAAAGGGATATCGCTTACTGCTGTTTATTGGAAGAAATTCAGCATTAGAATGTTTTGAAAGAGAACTGAACACAGGAAAAATATACCGCGAGCACCTGAGACCTACGCATTTAAGAGTGTTTTCTTTGCAAACTGGGTGCAACAGCATACCTGTAATCCCAGTTACCTGGGAGGCTGAGACAGGATTCCAAGTTGGAGGCCAGCCTGGGCAACTTGGCAAGACCCTATCTCAAAATAAAATAAGAAGATCTAGGGATGTAGCTCAGTGGTGAGCACCCCTGGCTACAAACTCCTCAGAGAGGAGAAAGTTCCATGAAACAGATTTGTTTGAGGCTGCAATTCTCCAATGGAGAGAACAACTACCCAGCACCAACAAATGCTGGAGGCACTGGCAGGCATCTGGTTTCCTTTGTGCTAAGGGCTGAAATTAGTATTGGTGCTCTGGTTCCCTACATTCCACACAACCAGCTGTGAGTAGCAAGGAGAGAACAAAAGTTGTTTTGATGGTAACTCAGAAAACCATGATTCTATAAACTGAAGACAGAAAAAGATGAAATGAAGAGAATTAAAAGGGGTGATGAGTAACAGATGACACTAGGGTCATTTTGGTAAAGGAAATTCAGACTTTGATAAATGTTTTCAACATTACCTATAGCCACAGCAAAACATCGTGTACCTGGTTTCAAGGACTAATCTCAGTACCAAATATTGCTGTTTTCCTTGTCCATGTGCTAGATTTGATTTTAAAAACATGGTCATTGCAGTTCACATAACCACTATCACTGGGAGGCATGCACTGGTTACTTAGGTAGGTTAGCATTTTCTCCAGCAGTCAGTCAAAGTGATCTGGGTGATCCCCTTCTCAGGAGCTCTGGACATCTTTTGCCCTATTCTTACCTACCCTGATATCCTGTGTTACTTGTACGAAAAATGTGTTTTCTGACCATCCTTCTTTTCTTGCTGATGCCCATCAGATTAAATACAAATGACTGTCAATGATCTACCACTTGATCCGGCCTTTAAATCCTTCATAGAGCAAAGAAATATGGAGATAAAAACTCCTACCCACGAAAGGAATGGGTTATGAGCTCTCCCCCCAATCACATTACCATTCAAAAAGATTTTCCTGGCTGACTTAAACCAAAAGCTCCATTGTTCCAGTCTGTCCTGTCACTGCAGCAACAGCTGTCTTCTCAACTGTGCAGTATAATTTTTGACATAATTTATACAACATACAGAATTCAATCAGCAGCTGAGCAGGGAAGCAATGTAACAAATGCTATGAATGGGTATATGATTTGCATATTATTTGGCTCATCTGTGGACTGGAGCAATCCACCATTCCCCTCATTACTATGAATAATCTAGCAATGGCTGAATGCTCCTGGCCAGACAGCTATATGTTTTAAAAATCAAAAACAACAAAAACAGCCTCAATGGCTGGCAAACTCTAGAATTAAGGCTACTTCAAGCATTTATTCTTATTTCCTCAGCTTTGAGGCTGGGACAAGGATGCTCAAACCCTGCTACTTCCTTATGTTTAGTCCTGATTCTCTAGCCCTCTCAATTACAAGAAAAGGATAAAGGGAAGTAGGGCATTGTTTGGGGGACAAAGGCAGAAGGATATTATCATAAAAAAATCTCTCAATTAGCAAAGCAAGAAGAAACCAAAAGGGAACTATTTGGCTGAGTAGGGAGTAAAGGTTGTGTCGACATGCTAATGCAAGGACCTGCCACTTTCTGAGGTGATAGTTTTCCATGAAAATGGGTTTTAAAAAATAAGATTCAAATAAAATTTGAGGGTGGAAAAGGAGAAGAACATTAATACTTTGTGGACTCTGTTGGCAAATCCAGGAGTCAAAAAAAGCAGGAAACGTATATATAATTGTTAATGAAAATTTAAAATTGATACTGTGGCCAATGGCTCCCCTCCAATAATTCCCCACTGAAAATAATGACATGGAAGGGCAACATAGGTCCATTGAGAAGAGAGAGTCAGGTTTGAAGCCTCTTTGGTAACAGGAATGCTTTGGGAGGCCACAAAAGTTGGCAGGGTTGGAGGGTGCCTAGCACCTTGGCACAAGCAAGCACCAGGCAATCACTCACACCTACATAAATACAGTCTAAATATAAGGGATGGAAGGAAAGAATACGTACACATCATACATGATAAAGACAACTGTTTCTTGCCCCTACCCCATATCCTCTTGTCCCATAGTTAATAATCTTGTCATTTTATGACAAACTTACAGAAGGAGAATCAGGGATTACTAAGAACAAGGCCAAAAATCCTAGGGCTAAAAGGAGGGCCTTGATAAATTTCAACATAAAATTTCAAGTCCTCCAAAGGACGGAGTTATTCTGGGAGGATGGGTGAGGATGAACAACAGAGGGTAGCCCAGAAGAAGACCACATCAGGGACCCTGGATTCTCCTGGGTAGAGCTAAAGAAGTTGGGAAAGCCCCAACAGGTAGGCAGTTGCTATTGGCTTTTTAAAAGATGGGCAATATTCTTTCCATCCCAACATGTTAAAATAAAGGCCAGCTGGTCATCAACATATTCTGAGAAACAAAGCAAGAAACCAAAATTCATCATCATTGTAATAAAATCCCCCAATCTAAAAAGCAACCAACCCTGAAAAGATCAAGACTCTTAAGGTGATTAAAAAGTTAAAACTTATCTTGAGGTCACAGGGGAGCAGAAGGAAGAGATAAGGGCAAAGGAAAAACTTGTGGGAATTACACACAGTATGTAAATGCCTGGTCTTCACAGAAAGACACTTATCATGAATCAGACCATCAGTTATGTTACAAGAGAACCAATACCAACATTTCTCCTGTGGAGCACAGTGATAAGCACATTTTTTTTTTTTTATGGATGTGTTTAGGATAGAAGAGGGTGGGCAGAAGGGAAAGGCAGGGAGGCGAATGTATTATGTACAAAGAGAAATGACAGAGACCACCCGTCCTTTAGCTCTTTGCGGTTTCTTTCTCTTTGTTTTCCGCATCCTCAGGATATGCATGCCACGTCAGTCTCTCTTCATAAAATGCTATCACAATTTGTGGACATTTCACATTAGCTTCTTTTGCAAGAACCAAGTCGGCTTCATCTGTGTCTTTCCTGGAAGGAAGAATAAAAGACTTAGAAGGAAATGAAGTAAGAGGGAGAGAATCTGTCCAAACAGACTTTATGTCACTATGTGCACTGAACTGACTTGATGTCCTCCTCAGCTTTATTTCAGGGTGAAAGGATGAATAATACATTATTCTACTTTTGTAAGTTTTATTTGTGTGTCTCAACATGTGAGTAAACACAATTAAACATGTACTCAGCATAATTATGATATGTGTAAATCTAGTTTCTGAATCATTTTAAGCAAAGAGATCTAATCCTCCTCATTTTGTGGCCTTTTAAATACTCATTACCCTTGGTCATAACTATGATCCCCCCGTCCCCCCACCGCCGCCCAGTGCGAGGATCAAACCCAGGACCTCATGCATGCCAGGCAGATGCTCTACTACTGAGCCATATCCCTAGCCCAAGAACTGTGATTTGAAACAATAAGAACATGGAAATTTGGTGAAAATTCCTATTACCCAAGTCACATAGCCCCATTACCAAGTAAAAACAAAATTATCTTAGCAACACAAATATTTTAATTAATCAAAAAAAATTTAAATTCTCCTGAGATGTGGACAAATATAGCTATACTTTCTTTTCTAGAAAATTGAGCATTTAATTCACAGAGGGAAGTATTATGGATGAGAGGAAATAGAAAATGCATAGCTTAGAGCAGATATTAATTTTGGACTATGGTAGAAAAAACTAGTTAAATATGTGAATGTAGGTGGGCACACCTATAATTCCAGTGACTTAGGACACTGAGGTAGGAGAATTTCAAGTTCAAGGCCAACCTCAGCAACTCAGTGAAATCTTATCTCAAAATAAAAAGAAAAAAGAATTGGGGATATAGTTCAGAGATTAGATGTACCCTAGTTCAATTTCCAGTATCAACTACAACCAAAAAAAGTTACGGGTCTAAATTGTTTAGGGCCTCACTAAGCTGCTGAGGCTGGCTTTGAACTTTGATCCTCCTGCTTCAGCCTCCTGAGTCACTGGGATTATAGGTGTGCACCTCTGCACCCAGCCCCCTTTTTATTTTGTTAGACAGGGTCTTGCTAATTGCCCAGGCTGGCCTTGAACTTGCAATCTTCCTGCCTGAGCTTCCAAGTGGCTGGGACTACCTTGGCTAATCACCCCACCTTTAAGAACCCAAATTGAGCTGGGCACATTGATGCACACGCCTGGAATCCCAATGACTCAGGAGGCTAAAAACAGGAAGATGTGAAGTTCAAGGCAGCCTCAGCAACTTAGCAAATGTAATCTGTCTCAAAAAATAAAAAGAACTGGGGATGTAGCTCAGTGGTAAAGTGCCCCTGGATTCAATCCCTAGAAATAAATAGATACAACAAACTGAAAAAAGTACTGCACTTTACTTCAAGAGCCACTCTCTCTACTGGCCAAAGTAACCTGTGCTTTGGTCAGTATTAGCCTTAATATTTTTTGTTGAGGTTATTTTTCTCTTTTTGATCATTCAGTGGTCTTAGCCCCCAGGAATGGTAGAAAGTCTAATTCAACTCTTATTGTCATAGGCTCATGGTCTTATAGTAAAAAATTCAGAACTGTATAAACAGATAGTTTATGTTTTCTACTTTTTTCTGCTATATGGGCTACTATAACATAATTTGGTTTCATAATGAAGCTTGAGAATGTCATAAATACATTGTGAATCACAATTCTCATTTAATGCCAAATAGCAGGCATAGGATTTGGATCTCTGAAATTCAAAATTCTTAGTTTGGGAATTCTCAGTCTTGTCACTCTATCTTCCATACAAATTCAAAGAAACACAATCATGAAGTGGAGCCCAATCTCTCTCACCATTTCATTAGGAACATTAAATCACCACAGGAATCTGTCGCCCCAATGATCTTTTCTGGTTCCAGTCCTCTCTCAAAGCCCCGAGCAATATCATTGCTCTGCTATAAATAGAAGATAAAGAAAGGTTACTTACAGCTTGGAGAAAGAGTAAAAAAAATTTCTGTTTCTCAGCACAACAAGCTCAATCTGGGTTAATATCATGTGATACCACTTCTGTCACTGATTCAAAAAAAGTCTTAGGATTTAAGAAATATAATAACTAGGTTAAGTTGGTGACACTATGATGCCCAGAGATTTTTTTTTTTCTTTTGCAAGAAGATGCAATTGTCCTTCCTTATATTCCCTTCAAAAGATTCAGAGTGACCCTTACAAGTCTGTAAGGTCCCATGAGATGTTCGGAAGTCACTATTTAGAAATTCCTCTAATCCTCCTACTCACTCTGAATCTCTCTAGTATTCTAAGCAGCTGCCCCTGTCCTATAGCTTCTGAGACGACAAGCAAGTTCATGTTTACGCTACCTAAACCTTTTCTCACCTTAAAAACTTCAAATATACCATCTCTCTCAACTCTTTTTTTTTTCTTTTTTAAAATTTTTTAGTTTTCGGCAGACACAACATCTTTGTTTGTATGTGGTGCTGAGGATGAACCCGGGCTGCACACATGCCAGGCAAGCGCACTACCATTTGAGCCACATCTCCAGCCCTCTCTCAATTCTTATTTGAGGCTTTTACCCTTAACACTGAATAATAATTTCAATTTTCCTTTTCACACAGTCACCTATGTTATGAAAGAACAGAGGTAAAAATGATATGAGGCTGATGACACAAAACAGTTTCAAAGATCACAAACTCTAATACCCACACACTTGGTCTGCCTATCCCCTCCAATGTGAATGAGCTGTTAGTGAAGGTAGAATTGGACTGTGATTATGAACTAACTAACTAGTTGATAAGTCACAAGAGAAGTGTTGAAACTTGGTTTAAGTGTAATCATTATCTAGACAGGGTCTTATCCAGGTGGAGAGCAAGAAAATAAAATTTCATATAAAACATAATTTTTTAAAACTATATCATGGAAGATAATGCAAGCTTATCTAGTAGCAGCATACTAAAAAATTTAGGAAAACTATCCAAATGAATGAAATCCCTTGTGTCTAATTTTTATAAGATCTCTTTGATCTAAAATTCACCTTACTTTCCTCTAAGAGATGCAGGGTTCAGGTGGCCCCCAAAGATACCAGAACCCACAATAGGAAGGAAATTCCAGGCATGGATCAAGGGGAAATACTTTTAAAAACATAGCCTCTTTTGGGGGTTCTTAAGGGGAAGAGGTTCCCAGATGTGCACACAGCTGCTCACAGCTGGAAAGCTGGCACATGGTCTGGGTAGTAAATCATAGTTGGCGGCTGAAAACAGTTTGCCACATTGAGAGGGAAGGGGGGAGGGGGAGGGGAGAAAAATATTCAAGCTGCTGAAAAGGAGCTGAGGCGAGGTAAATGCTAAAATCATCATAGAGACAGTGATTTTAAATCAAGCATAATACCAACTAACCAATTTTTAATGCAATAGTGTTAAAAAAAATGCAATCCTCCTCTGTTCCTCTATACTTTAAAACATACAATCACCTGTCTTCCCTGCTACCTACCTGATAGCCACCAGTACTGCTCAGAATGCTATCAAGGGCCGCGGGTGAACAGCACAGGTAGGGGTTGTTTTCAAGGTCGGCAGCCTCAGAATCAGGCCTAGGAATGAAACTCTGTACTGGCCAGTGACACTAAGCCAGATTACTCATATTGCTCCTTTGCAAAAGGACAGAAACCCTAGATTGAGGACATACTCACTATCTGTCACAAATGCCTAACTGGAAGTTTTATACTGTGTTATTTTTGCTCTCTTAATTTAGACAGAAACTGAATCAAATAATAAAAGCCAGAATACAAAGGACTCATAAAAAAGAAGAAAGAGACTCAAGACCTCCCTCCTTAGAGAAGGCAAAGCATTCTCAAATCCTTTATCAGTACAATATATCATAATAATATACAGACCTCACCAAAATAGGGCAGTTTTTAAAATAAGGTTGCAAAAAACAAAACAAACAAACAAAAAACAATTATTCGGGGAAACAAATAAGGACATAGAAATTGTGAGTCCCCTTTCACTTGCAGCTTCCAATCTTTCATGCTCACTTCTTTTTAAGCTGTTTTTCTATATCTTGCCCTATGAAGACCAGGAATCATTTGTGTAAGATTTTCTAAACCATGATTCCTGGGTCCAAAACACAGAGATTCTCCTTGAACTAGTCTGGGGGTGCATCTTGGGCACTGGAGATTTTTTAAAGCAGCTCCCCCAGGTGATTTTAATGTGCAGCCAGTGATAGGTATCCACGCAGAATAAAGATAAATAGAGGTGCTTGTGGCAGTGATGCTGGAAGACTCAGAAGTGGACTTATGCTTTTATTTTATTAAACTTTAAGTGTGTGATATATCCTTCACCACAAAAGGTTTGTAACCTTGAAATAAATGAAAGGAATAAAAGCTGGAGGGTGGTGTGTGTTTATGTGCACACATACAGGTGAAAAAGGATGTAATAACAGTGCTTATGCTAGTTACTTGAGAGCTAAAGAGCACAGATTAAAGCAACTGAATCAAACAAAAATTTCATAAATATACTTTCCAAATAAACAACAAAAAGATTCAAAAAGAAGATTAAAATTAATTTCTTTTGTGAAGTATGAAAATACATTAGGATCAAGAGAGAACAGAAATGTCAGTTAATTGTATATTATGTGAATTTCATCTCAATTAAAAAAATAGAAAGGGTTGAAAACAAGTACTATCATTAAAACAAATAAAGGTCTTTTCCATTCTTAAAAAATTCATCAAAGATTCTCCCTCTCTAAAATAACTAAATCTTCTATTTACTGAGAAGTCAAAGTAGTTAAATGGTGCTGATTTAATTTTGCCACTTTAATACAAATCCATTGACCACAAATTACATTTCCCACTCAGCCAGAAGGGGGCGCTGCAGTTAACCAACAAACCTCCGGAAAGCTTTTGTTCTAGGTACATCCTTAGAACAGAAATACCTAAAATAAAACAGTTTGTGAATGCTATGGTTTGCACACATAGTGTTCCCCAAAGACTCCTGTGTTGAGGCTTGGTCCCCATGCAGCAATGTTAGGAGGTGGGGCTTTTGGGAGAATGAATCCACTGATAGCTGAATGGGATACTAGGAGGTGGTGGAATCTATAGGCAGGGGGACATGCTTTTGAGGAAGTAGGTCACCCGGGCATGCCCTTGTTGGTTCCTGGCCTCCCCTTCCCCTTTCTCCTCTGCTTCTAAGCTGCCATGAATTGAGCAGCTCTGCTTTGCCATTCCCTTTGGCCATGATGTCCAGCCTAGCCTCAGACTCAAAGCAATGGAGTCAACAACCATGAACTAAAAGCTCCGAAACAGTGAGTCAAAACAAATCTTTCCTTTTTTTTTTTTTTCCCCCTTCATGTATTTGTCACAGCAACAAAAAGCTAACACAGTGGCACAGTGGGGAACAGGGAAAGGAAACTTACCTCTCTCTTTTTTTTTGATTTGATATCATCAGCACTGTTTGAAAAATTGGATTTCCTCTTGTTACTTTCTGACTTCTCCCTGGGTTTGTTATTCTCACCCTCCTTCATCTTCTTATACTTTTTCATAAACTCAGAAATTAGCTCAGGACAATCCAAATTTTTCTCTGGTTCCCAAGTATTGTGCTCCCTGGGCAAGAAGATTGGAGAAAAGAGGAAAATGAGTGTACAAAAAAAAAAAAAAAAAATCAGGCATTTTTTTTGTTGTTGTTGTTGTTTTTTGAACCAGGGATTGAACTCACTGAGCCACATCCCCAGCTTAAAAAAAAAAAAAAAATATATATATATATATATATATATGTATATTGTATTTTTAAGATTGAGATAGGATCTTGCTACATTGTTGAGGTTGGTTTTAAATTTGCAATCCTCCTGTCTCAATCTCCCCAGCCACTGAGCTTACAGGTGTATGTATTTCAGCATTTCATTCTTATTTACTAATTTTTGGCAGTACTGGGAAGAACCCAGGGATGCTCTACCACTGAGCTACATAGTTTCACATTTTTTTAATTATAAATTTTAAATCTATTTATTTTTGCAGTACTGGAATTAAACCCAGGAGCACCTTACCACTGAGCTACACCTCCAGCCTTTTATTTTATTTTATTTTGAGACAGGGTCTCCTTAAATTGCCCAGACTGGCCTTGAATTTGTAATCCTCCTGCCTCACCTCCTGGATCACTGGGATTACAGGTGTACACCACCATGCCTGGCATCCATCTTAGATTTCTACTATGAAAAATGAAAAAACTATGCCGGTACAAAGACTTGTACACAATTATTTACAGCAACATTTCAATAGCCCAAAATGAAAACAAACATCCTTCAACTGGACAAACTGGTATATTCATACAAGATAATGCTATTCAGCAACAAAAAGAAACAAAATACTAACATATGCTACAACTTCAAAGAACCTCAAAAACATTAAACTAAGTGAAAGAAATGGAAAGCAGATTAGTGGTTGCTTGAGGTTGAAGATGGGAGTTGGCATTAACTACAAATGGGTTGAATGGAATTCTGGGGGATGGAGGCATATAAACGTTCTGAAATTGGAGTGTAGTAATAACTGCACCACTCTACAAATTTATGAGAAATTACTGAATTGTATAATTTCAGCGAGTGAATTTTATACTATGTAGATTACACCTCAGTAAAGCTGTTCAACAGTTCAAATTTAGGGCAGAAGGTTATAACTCAGTGGTAGAGTACTTGCCTAGCATGTATGAGGCCCTGAGTTCATTTCCTTGTAGTACCATGTTAAAAATTCTTTTTGAGGGCTGGGGTTGTGGCTCAGAGGTAGAGAGCTCGCCTAGCATGCATGAGGCACTGGGTTTAATCCTCAGCACCACATAAAGTAAAATAAAGACATTGTGTCCACCTATAACCAAAATATTAAAAAAAAACTTTTTGAAACTTGAATTATGCCTTATTAAGCAAGAAATATGATTTAACATATAATCAACCATTTGTACAACTCTTGAAAAAAAGGGCAACCTAATAATCATTCACCTCCAGTTTTTAAAAAAAATTTTTTAATTGTAGATGGACATGATACCTTTATTTATTTATTTTTACGTGCTGCTGGGGATCAAACCCAGGGCTTCACACATGCAAGGCAAGCGCTCTACTACTAAGCCACAACCCCAGCCCCTCACCTCCAGTTTTCATTGTCCTAAATGTTACTCATATTTTGGGAAAAAGTTTTTAAGTATTGGAGGACTTAAATAGTCACATAGAAAAAGGCAATGAAGTTAGGTGTGGTGCTGCATGGCTAGAATCCCAGCAGCTCAGGAGGCCGAGGAAGGAAGATTACAAATTCAAGGCCAGCCTCAGCGACTTAGTGAGGCCCTAAGCAACTCAGAGAAACCCTGTCTCAAAAAAAAAAAAAAAGCTAAGGACTTAGTTCACCACTAAAGCGCCCCTGGATTCAATCCCCAGTATCAAAAAAAGAAAAAAAAGGGCAATACAGTACTATACTAAATCACCACAATAAAGACAAAGAAGTAGGATTTGGATTATATTAATTCAAATGGACTCAAGAGTACTGTCACTAGTCATTCAAAAATATTTTCATATTCTCAACAACAAAAAAATCATTCACACAACTCTTCTCCCAAACCCAGAAACCATATAGTTTACTATTCCAGAGGAAATTAAGGCACCAAAATCAAAAGTCACAACAACACTAACACAAGAAGTAGACTTGGGGGTGGGAAAGAGTCTGCTGATAGCAAAAAAGCCTGACCTGTGATGGGATTATCTCTTTCTTACCATTTTGGCACTGCTGCTTCTATTTTAACAATTTTCACCCAAAAGAAAGCACAATATAATTTAAAAAGGATTTTAGAACCAAAGAAATCTTTTTTTAAAAAAAAATATTTATTTTTTAGTTGCACACAATACCTTTATTTTGTTTATTTTTTTAATGTGGTTCTGAGGATTGAACCCAGGGCCTCGCGCGTGCTAGGCGAGTGCTCTACCCCTTAGCCACAACCTCAGCCTCCCCTGGCCCCCGAACCCCCCCCAGCCAAAAATCTTGATACTGGATTTTTGTTATACTATCACAGGTTATGTGATCTTTAGGAAACAGCCTCACTAATTTCCTCATCTGGAAACTGAAAATACCTCTAAAGGCTTGTGTGTATGTGTGTGTGTGTGTGTGTGTGTGTGTGTGTTTGTTTTACTATGAGTTGACCCCAAGGGCAACCTACCACTGAGCTACATCCCCAACTTTTTATTTTTTACACTTGATCTTAGCCAAAAGGCCGAGAAGCGATCAACTTTTTATTTTTTAAGACATGGTTATCATGAAGTTGCCAAAACTGGCCTCAAAATTGTGATCTTCCTGCCTCAGCCTCCTAAATCCTGGGATTACAGGTGTGCACCACCATGCCCAGTTCTTCTAAAGGTTTTTATGAGAATTAAATAGAACAGAGGAAGTAGAATCTGATCACTGCTTAGCACATACACTAGTGGTTTCATTTTCTGCAATTTTTAAAAATATTTATTTTTTAGCTTTAGGTGGACAGAATATCTTTTTATTTTATTTTTATGTGGTGCTGAGGATCAAATCCAGTGCCTCACGCATGCCAGGCAAGCGCCCTACTACTTGAGCCATATCCCTAGCCCCTCATTTTCTGCAATTTAATTTACCTGTGGTTGACTGCAATACAAAAGTATTAATTGGAAAATTCCAGGAAATAAACAATTAGTACACTTTAAATGGCATGCGTTTTGAGCAACATAATGAAATGTTGCACCATCTCACTCTGTTCTGTGAATGTCAATCATCCTTTGACCAAAGTTTCCACACACTATCTGCCCAATATCACTTAGTAGTTATCTCCACTATCAGACTATCATGGTATTTGTAGTGCTTATGTTCAAATAACCCTATGCAGTAGCCTAACACTATATTAGAATGCCTATGTTACTCACCTCACTTCATCGTATCACAAGCACTATATCATCTCATGTCATCATAAGAAGGGTAAGTACAATAAATATTTGAGGGAAATTCACATTCACATAACTTTTATTGCTGTATGTTGCTACAACTATTCCATTTTATCATTAATTAGCTGTTGGGGCTGGGGATGTGGCTCAAGCGGTAGCGCGCTTGCCTGGCATGCGTGCGGCCTGGGTTCAATCCTCAGCACCACATACAAAGATGTTGTGTCCGCCGAAAAAACTAAAAAATAAGTATTAAAATAATAATAATAATAATTAGCTGTTAATCTCTCTCTCTTTTTTTTTTAGTACCAGGGATCAAACTCAGAGTCACTCTATAGCTGAGCCATATCCCCAGCCCTATTATGTATTTTATAGAGACAAGGTCTCACTGACTTGCTTAGTGCATCGCTATTGTTGAGGCTGGCTTTGAACTCATGATCCTCCTGCCTCAGTCTCCCAAACCACTGGGATTATAGGTATGCACCGCCCCGCCCAGCATTAGTTGTAATCTCTACTGTGCCTAACTTAAAAATTAAATTTTGTCATAGATATATAAGAAAAAAACATATAGTGCATTTATATACGATTCAATATTGTCCACGGATTCAGCATCCACAGAGGGTATCCACTAGCACTCAGGCAGGTACTTTTGTTGTCAAACGCTGGGTTAAAGGGCCAAATTTGTTCCAGTCATTTATGAGTCCCAGGTATTGATGACAAAGTAAGGATCAGTGCTTAACCTGTCTTTCCCAAACTTCATCTTCTTCCTTTTTATCTATGGTGAGATACCAGTAGCTCAAAAGAGATAGTTTTAAATACCTTAGTACTTCTAGTTGTGATTTGATGGACCTAAAGAACTCCCTCAAAATCTTTTGTTATTATTTTAATTCCTACCTCACGGTGCTCTCAGTCTCCCCTAAACTCAGTGGTTCTTATCTAGTGGAAGTTGTATTACCACCACTCTTTAAAAATATGGAAAGCATCTTCAGATTGGTGTACTACCCACGTATAGTACTCTAGGTGCTAGAGATGCTAGGTATCTTACAATGCTTGAATTATCTCTTATTTTGAGATAGGGTCTTACTACATTGCCAGGATGGCCTTGAACTTGTGATCCTTCTGCCTCAGTTTCTTAATAAGTTGCTGGGACTAGAGGCATGTGCCACCACACCTGGGCTATGTTTGAAATTTCTGCAAAAATGGGCTGGAGATGTGGCTCAGCGGTAGCGCGCTCGCCTGGCATGCGTGCGGCCCGGGTTCGATCCTCAGCACCACATACCAACAAAGATGTTGTGTCCACCGAGAACTAAAAAAAAAAATAAATATTAAAAAATTCTCTCTCTCTCTCTCTCTCTCTCTCTCCTCTCACTCTCTCTTTAAAAAAAAAAAAAAAAAAAAAGAAATTTCTGCAAATAAAATGTTGACCTCAAATAAGTCTTTCAATAAGATGTATAATTCATCTTGATACAGTTTTAAGATCCGATTCAGGCTAGATGACTTACTTCTTTCTATGCTATAATATACATATTTTTATCTTAGTTGTATCCCAAATACTGCTACTACCAACAGTTTATACTTACACTAAGCTTATGATTCAGACTCTATACATCTACCCAACAACTCTCAAGTACTTTTTCTTTTCTTTTTTTTTTTTTTAAATATTTATTTTTAGTTTTCGGTGGACACAACATCTTTATTTTATTTTTATGTGGTGCTGAGGATCAAACCCAGTGCCGCACGCATGCCAGGCGAGTGCGCTACCGCTTGAGCCACATCCCCAGCCCTCAAGTACTTTTTCTTATCCAAATTTTATTGAAGAGAAATAAGGAAATTAGCCAAGATCATCCAGCTTGCGTCTTAAGTGGTGAAACAAGAATATGGAAACTTTGGTTCCCAAGGCCTATGCTCCTTAACCAATCCATTATCCTGCCCCTCAAAAGCTGTATCAAAACATCAGCTCCAGGCTGGGTTTGTAGCTCTCCCAGCATGTGTGAGGCCCTGATGCTACATAAAACTAAATAAATAAAATAAAGGTTTGTGTCCAACTACAACTAAAAGAAAATTTAAAAAGAAAAAAATCAGTTCCATGAGAAGGGAGACTACTTAGTGACTTCTGCACCTTCTGATTCTTCGGAGAGGTAAAAAAAGGTGGGGGGAAAAAGACAATGACCGTGGTGGCTCATGGGTGAGTAAACCAATGGTCTCTACCTCTATAGAGTCCTAAAGCCTGAAAAAAAGCACTTACTCAGAAAAGCCTTTCCACTTCAGCAGATACTCCACTTGGCCCTTAACCACACGCCTGTCTAACACCTTCTCCACAACATACTCCTCCTCATCCTCTGAAGAAGAACTGTCAGCTGTCCTCTTGGTTTTCTTTCCCATGTCGCACACTATTCCACCTGAAGGACTAAGGCCACGGGTTCCTGCAAAGGGGAAAGACGAAATGGTTACAACCTTTGTGAGGATTAAAAACTTTGTCTCTTATCAATGTGATGAAAGGGAGAGAACAAAGTTTCCCAACATTCTATATAGACAGCTTAAGAACTTAATTTAAACAAAAAGAATTTAATTAAAAAAAGGATCAATTCCTCAATCCCCCAGCTACAATTTTCTCTTTGTCGAAAGAGATGAAAATTATCAGATGGCAGTTATCTAACTCCTGGTTACTTTTGTAACTGTTTTTAAGCCTGGAACTCAAAGAGAAAATGTGGAAAACCTTTGGTTAAATGAACCAAGACAGAATGAAAACATTTCCCTACAAGGTGAATAGAGTCTTTATAAAAATGAAAAAAGAAGCCACCAATATGTAACTTTTCTCTAATCTGAGCATCTTGACCAGTCTCTTAGCACAAAAAAGGCCTTGCTTAGGCATCTTTCACCACATTTTCAGTGACTCAGTACATTTCCTTGAAACAAATTGAGCTTGTCCCTCCAGAGCATCCATCAGCTCACAAGAGCAAGGCTGACATCTCAAACACACTAAGCCTCCTTTTCCAGCATGCTCATTTGGGGATGGGAGGGAAGAAGAAAAACTTTTTAGTCCTAAAATTCAAAATTAGTCACTGGATTATTCAGTAATTCCCATGGCTCAACTAACCCAAATAGTTAAGGAGGTCCCTCTCCTCTTAACTGAAGTTGACTCTGGGCCAAAGGAAGAGGAGGAAAAAGAAGTCTGGCCCCAGACTCAGCATCAACATTAAGCCTCCTCAAAACACAGAGGAGCCATTCATAGGCCCAAGGAAAGCTGAAGCAAGGCAAAACTAATGGAAATTGAGTTAAGCCCAGAAATATGCACAACAGGGGGTGCTCCATAAAGACTCTAGTTTTTTAAAAATTCAACACTGTTGTTACCATAACCATATTTAAGAATTCTTCCTTAACCATGTTAAATGATGCCTACAGTCTGGATTATAGAGTACCAGGGATTGTTTTCTTAGCTGAACTTCATTTTTATTTTGCTGTTATCTTTAAAGATGTTTTTCAGCACTCCTAAACATTACCATGTTAACCAGGAAACCACTCCCAGGAATAAGGACCACTAATGTCAGAATTATGTTCATGTCAAGTAAACATAAAAAGTTACATCAATTAGCTTCAAATTCGATTTTAAGAAATTATTGCAATATTATTGGAAACCACATTCTAGAACTTACTGCAATAGGTATACACATCCTAAAAACTGCCTGTACCCATAACTGCCCTATAATAAAACTAAGTTTTCATTAAAATACTTTATCTGGAAAAGAGTATGGGAGAATGTTAAATGGGTGTTTTTAAAATAATCTTTCCATGAATTTAGAAGAGACTCCTAAGCTGCAAGAAAACAGATCTGATTTTGGTTTATTTAAATAAAAACAGCCTCCGACCTCACCAGAGACAGGAAATGTCATATTCCAGGGAGAGTCCCCACCCCCACCCCCACTCACCTTGGAATTTCCGGGAGCTGAGCAGTTTAGGTCAGAACGCTGGGGTAAAAACCAGCCCCATGTTAGATGCATGCAGTTAAGCATTGTGGCTATGGCCTCCCCTGCCTCAGCAGGAAAAACAAGGATTTACATATGTGTTCTTCAGTTTGAGGGAGGGAAAAGGAAAATTTCCCTTTATCCCTTCATGAAGCCCCCAAAGTAGAAAATGAATGGGGGTTCCCTCCTTTACCTACCGGATCGCCCCAGTTCTTTCTTTCCCTCTGGGCTAACAGGAGGGGCCTCCCCTCCCAGGTCTGGGGCTTGGCGGGCAGGCAGCTCCCCCGCCCCCACCCAGCTGCCTGGGCGCCACTGCGCAGCTGTCCCAGTCCGTTGCCATGGCAACTGGCAGCCTTACTAGACTGAGGGGGAGAGGCAAATGGAAAAGTTAAAAGGCTTAACTTTCCTTTTCAGTGATGACTGGGTGGAGAAGTTGGACAGCACCTCCCTTGGCCTCAAGGCAAGGCATTCAGAAACCAAGGGAATTGGTTCTTGGGTTTTAATTTCAAAACTTATGCTTATTACTCTAAAAGCATTGTGAATTAATCAATAGCAATTTAAGATCATCTAATAAGATTATAGCTCACTGAAAGGAGGAATGGAAAGGCCAGGTCCTTCTACAACAAGATCTGTACCCTAACCCACCAGAAGCACTTGTAGACAAGGCCTTTTTCACCATCTGTATGGTACTGTTAATGGGCTAGGGTTGTAGCTCAATGGTAAAGTGTTTGCCTGGCATAAGTGAGGCCCTATGTTTGAGCACCACACTGGAGGAAAAAAAAAAACTCCCTGTGTATAGTACAATTATTAAAATTGTTTGGGAGGTAATCAGAGGAAAGAGGGGGAGGGGAAGCATTTCAAAGATACCATATAAGGGATGGAGATATGCTCAGATGGGAGATTAATTGCCTCAAATGCACAAGACCCTGGCTGGGTTCAATCCCCAGCACCACCAAAAAAACAAAAAGATACCATATGAGCTTTCTTCTTGGGAGGAACACTAGACACAGAACCAGAATCCAAAGGCTTGAAATACTGACCAAAAAAACCTTACAACTGAAATTATAGCTAGGGAAAAAATTAATCCTTAATACAGCAGTTACATAAAGGAAGGGAGAGTAGGTTAGCCAAAACCACTGCTGTTGAACTATTTATTCTCACTTGATTTTTTTGTTTTAGTACTAAAGATTGAACCCTAGAGTGCTTTACCACTGAGCTACATCCCGTCCTTATGCTTTGTGACAGGGTCTCCCTCAATTGTTGAGGCTGGCCTTGAAGTTAGAATCCTCCAACCTCCTTGCTTCTTTATCTTTCTTTCTTTCTGTGTGTGTGTGTGTATGTGTGTGTGTGTGCTGCAGTGCTGGGGATTGAACCCATTGAACCCACAGCCTTGTGCATGCGAGACAACAAGCACTCTACCATCTGAGCTGTATCCCCAGCCCTCTCACTCTTTTTTTTTGGTACCAGGGATTGAACCCAGGGGTGCTTAACCACTGAGCCACATCACTAGCCCTTTTCTTTTTTTTTTTTTTTTTTTTAATTTTGAGACAGGGACTCACTACCTCGTTTAGTTGCTGAAGTTGGCTCTGAACTGGCAATCCAATTCTCCTCCCTCGGCCTCAAGAGCTGCTGGGATTACAGACCTGCATCACCATGCCCTAGTCATTCTTGCAATGTTGTTATGAAATGGATCTTTTAATAATTATTATCCATCTGATACACATTATTAATACATCATTCCCTATGTCAACAATCCCTAATACTTGAGAAAAGGAGAACTGGGATGAAGAGACTAAATGCCATAAATTTTGCTTTTAATTATCTTATTTTTTTAAATATATTTTTTAAGTTGTTGCTAGACCTTTATTTTATTTATTTATGTGGTGCTGAGAATGGAATCCAGTGTCTCACACATGCCAGGCAAGTGTGCTACCACTTAGCCCCAGCGCCAGCCTTAAACAAACATTTTAGATCTCCCAAATCCTACTCTGCTTTACATACAGGAACTTTATCTTATTTTACTTTTTATAGTGTTAAGGTCTGGTGCATTCTAAGCGCACTCTACCACTGAGCTACAATAGCAGTCCTATGTGGGAACTTTGTTTTTTATGATACTGGGGATTAAACCCAGAGGCATGCTACCACTAAACTACATCCCTAGCCCTTTTATTTTTTTAAATATTTTTCAAAATTTTGAGACAAGGTATGAGTAAATTGCAAAGGTGGGCCCCTGAACTTGCCATTCTCCTTCCTCAGTCTCCAAAATAGCTGGGATTAAAGATGCGCACCACCATTCCCAGCTCTTATATGGGAACTTCACAGCCAGAGACTGCTGCCATGGGATAGAAGGAAAAGGAACAATCAAAAGCAAAGAATCTGTTGGGCTGGGTAGCACAAGCCTGCAATTCCAGCAGCAGGAGGCTGAAGCGGAAGGATTGTCAGTTTGAGGCAGCTTCAGGAACTTTGTGAGACCCTGTCTCAAATAAGAAAATTAAAAAGGGCTGGGGATGTAGCTCAGTGTGTGAGACCCCTTGGTATTAAAATAAAAGAATCTGATTGAATAATAGCAGACAAATAAAGGTGATTATTTGGTTGTCAGACAGAAAAAAAAACAGCTATTACAGGTCAGAAAAGTCAAAATTTTTAATTATAGGGGATTTCCTCAAAATTGAAAGGACCCATCAGGAAACCTCTGAGTAAAAATTGCCTTTTTTCAACTCTTCTTACTTTTCTTAACTTTTCATAATTAAGGAATCTAAAAACAATGCCATAGAAATTAAAATAGTGTCCTGATTTTTCATTAATTTGCCATGTGTGATCATGAATAAATAAATTTTAGATCTAACCCTAGTATCATTAAAACAGGCCAAATAAATCCCCACTTCCTACCTCCTAGGGAAAGGGTGAGTTTATGTTGAAATCAAAGAGCTATTATGTCTTCCAAAAAGAACCTTTTGTAAAAATAAGTTAGGGTCCAATACCACAGCAGAAAGAAATATGTGACCTTCCAAATTCCTAAGCCCATAAACCATACCACATGCAGTAACTCCTGCGGTTCAACATGTTAGCAGATAGTTAAGAAAAGCGAGGAACAGTACCTCTGTAAAGGAACTGGAAAAGTAATAAAACTTCAGAGAAGAGTAGGTATGTTCTCTCAAGGGTCAAGTACTCATTCCTACATCTTAAAACTCACAAAATGTGGGAGATAGCAGAATGAAAAGACAGTAATTCTGTGAAGGAATAAAAGACAGGAAAAACACATTTTGGTGAAACCTTTCAGAAAAAGAAAAGAATTCATGCTGGGGATATAGCTCTACTGTAGAGTGCATACTTAGCATCACGAGACCAGTGTCTGATCACAAAAAAAGAGTGAATTCAACGAATAACCATACTAAATATTCTAGTGTCCACTCTTCCCCCTAAAACATCCTGAAATTAAGGTTCAGGTCTACTCTCTTCTTCTCATTCTTAAGAACTCCCTAAAGGACACATGGGGCTGAGGTCCTTTTCTCTTTGGGAAATGGGTTTTCTAACAGCTGACAAATAGAATTGGGCCTGATGCCAGGAGTCAGAGTCCAACCATAATATTCTTTAAAGAATGGCATGCAATTGTCTTGTAAATCTCCTGGACAGTCACAGATCAGAAGCTGGCAAGGATGACGACATAGTTCTGATGGAATGTGTCTTATCTTAACCTTGAAGTTACAGATCTGCTCAGGAGCAGCAGTAAAAAATGAGAAATGCACTCAGACATCGGAGGGGACATAATTCTCTTTTAGACAGTGCGACCCAGTGTATTAGGGTCAAATGAAACACAAAGCCAGACAGACAATTTAAGGGCTAGAGCCTGGACCAGATAAAGCATCAAGACTGGTGGTTCACGCTGAGCTTGGGAGAAGGGAGCTTTCTGGTATGAGAAATGAGAATCTGTTGGCAGGATGATGAAGTGATTAAGGTAGAATTCTGATACTACCACAGAGGAGGAGAAGAGGAGCCTCTGCAACCTTATCCTTGTGGAAATCTTCACAAAAAGGGGTGAGCAGCTTCTCGAGTTTCTAGAGAGTCTTTCAACCAAGACAGCTCCCAATGCTTTCTTGAACACGGATAAAGGATAAAATTCTCTGGTAAAAGGATTAACCACTATAGATAGACTGTACCAGCTACAGCATTAGGACACAGAAAAAGAGCAGCCCCAGCAATCTTTCCTATCAACAATGCAAGGCAAATTCACCTTACAGGCCTCTGAATGCTAGGGGAGAACACCTAAACCAGGGATCCGGACAGAAGGAGGTCCTGGAAGATCATCAAAGAACTTTGTGGTTATGCAGAGTCAGAGCCCACATTCCAAGTCACTGCCAGGGAACTCTTAAAAGTTGAATCGTCCACCAAAAAAAAAAAAAAAAAGGGGGGGGGGTGGGGTGGGGAGGGGAAAGTAAGAAGATAAAGCAGACAGGAAGAAAAAAAATAATTCCATATATTATGCAGTTAAAGAAAAACATTTAAAAACTGTTAGTCCCTAGCAATTACATAGCGAGCATTACAACAAAGCTGGGAATTCCAAAACAACGGATATAAAGGCTAGCTGCTGGCATCAACCAACCAATCAGAAAATCATAAAACCACCCATCATAAGGTTCCCAGTATCAGTTTGCTGTGGTCTCTCTATAACCCTTTATTTATTTATTTGTTTTTCTTTTTGGTAGAGAGGATTGAACCCAGGGACACTTAACCATATCCCCAGCCCTTTTTTGTATTTTATTTAGAGACAGGGTCTCACTGAGTTGCTGAGACTGGTTTGAACTTTTGATCCTCTTGCCTCTGCCTGCAACAAGTCTCTGGGATTACAGGCAGAAGACCCACTATAATTTCTTTTCAATGCCAGCTGCTTCATGACTTTTCTTAGATCTTGGTGTAGCACATTTTATTTACATCACCACTATGAGGAAAAAAGCACAAATAACAGAATTCTGGTATCTTTCTCCAAGCATTCTTTTTATTGTTTAGAAAGAATAAAAATCAATGAATAAACTGCTTCACTGAACTAGATTCTGAAGTATTTAGAGGTAGTAATCAGAACAAAAGTCAAGATGCATAATAAGTGAGCTCTCTTCACTTTCGAGCTTCAATATAAATTATATTACACCCACTAAGTGGGCAAAATCCTCCAGAAAGTCATGGTAAAAGAATAAGGGGGGCTTGGGATATAAAGCTCAGTTGGTAGAGTGCTTGCCTTGCATGCACAAGGCCCTGGGTTCGATCCCCAGCACGCACACACACACACACACACACAAAAAAAAAAAAAAAAAAAAAAAGAAAGAAAGAAAGAAAAAAAGAAACAAGGAAGGCAGAGGGCATATGCAAAGTTGCCTATCACCTGGATTAATTAATTACTGATGAGTGGCTTCAGTAGGCCCAGACTTGATAAATTCCCATTTCTCCCCTAAAGCCCTTGGGGAAAGACAGTAGTTTAGGGAAAGATTAAATTGTCAGGCATAGCACTGTCTTCTAAGTGTCCTCTATATAGTCTTATTCAGCAAATAAAACGGATGAAAACAAACCAAATTTACAGAACCATATTAATCTGCTCTATGTTCTTTGCTCTTTGTGGATATTGAAAGTACCAATGGTCTTAGGTATGTAACCCATACAGCATAAAACTAAAATACCCTCTATAAAGGTGTTTTCTTGTACTAGATTTATGATTTCCAAAGTATTAGCCATGTGGCACTTCAACAAAAAACACAGCATAGAGATGCACATTATAGCTGTCCTGGCTGTCTCGGATTTTGTTAAATGGGCTGATAACTATCAATCCACCTCCACCAAAAGCCCATGAGCACCCAATTCAAGAGGAGTTAAAAGCTTTTTAAATGTCTATTTAAGAGACTGGATTAGGAAAGAGTTGAGGAGGAAGATTAACTGTGGTCATTAACACCCCTATCATTAACAAGCCACATACAGACAACACAAACTTTATTAATAGAGAGGAGTATCTAGAGAGGAAATGCTCTCCCTTTGGCTAGCAAAACTCCAGTTCATGACCCTTGAAAAATCAAGCAAACAGGGCAAAGTGGCTGTTCTTCAGAGGTAGAGCACATACTTAACATGTGATGTCAAGGTTCTGGGTTCCATTCCCACGACCAAAAAAAAAAAAAAATCAGGGACTAAGGCACTGCTTCAACCAGCTACTATGAGGCAATGTATGCTATATGTTGATTATCCAGGCCTCCTAAAACTATGAGCAAGAGAGTAAAGACCTTTGTTCTTTTAGATTAAAACATACACTGTGGACTACCATTATTTTATAAATCAATGTGCACTCTAGAACTCAAATCTAAAAACTGCTTTAAATTGTCAGTCTCGCATATTGTTGTATTTAGCAACAATAAACAAATCTGTATTATCACAATAATTTTATGAATTTTTCTTTTCCTTTTATTAAAATCTACTCAATTTCTTCTCCCAAGCGTCGGTCTTGAAATTTAGTTAGGGCACACCTAAATCCAACCATTGGGCAAAAGGTTAGATATCCAGCCGTTCCAAGATTTATGAGAAAGTAGAACTTGGCACCATTATGGGAAAATGTCTTCCAGATGGTGCTTTCCAACAACTATCTCTGGAACATACTAAACTCATCTCAAGGCACCCCATTCTTAGATGGGTGTTAATCTCACACCCGTTCCTCTCTTAATTAAATGTGATGAAGCATGAACTTAAAAACCTTCTCACCTTTCACAAAGAACATGGCAATTTCACCATAAGTAAATCTTAAGATAATTGGGTAATAGCAATGTTCAGCAGATTACCATGAATCACAGATTTATACATACCACTTTGGCAGATCATGCTCACAAAATATGGAAGGGTTAAAATACTTACCCCAAAATAAAATTATAATTATAAAGCATTTTTCCAACATCAGCCACAAAATTAAAACTCACTCCTTACCCTGGTATTAGCTTGCAGTTTTTGGACATCAGCAGTTTAAGGATTACAAAGACCCCTTCAGGTCCTGTCAACATATCATTTATTTTAAGGAAGAACCTACATTAAGACAATTTTGCTTCTCAGTAGTCTTCTTAGTTTAGTGAAGACATTAAAGAGACATAAAAACTAATTTTCAAAACCATAAACTAAAATCTCTAAAATCTCTCTAATTTCACTGAGAAAATATTAGAATTTAAACCAATGTTAGCAATACTAAAATCTGATTACGACTGCTGACAAAAATTTTTTATATAATTGGAATAAAAAATATCTCAAGACTATAAAACTTCTGGGAGTAAAAGAGCATTCCTTCAACATATGGCATGATTTTGTGCTTTGCCATCACCTTGGTGTATTTGCAATATGAATTATACTGAAGTTCATAGCCTACAATTTAGATAAATAAAATCAAGCCAGTATTGAATTTTTCCCATCCCATACAAGGGTATCCTTGGCAGCTCCTGGGCCATCTATTATGATCCCAACCAATTTCACTCTGTGGCAATTTAAAAGCTGTAAAAAAATACATAATGGGTGATGACAGGAGAAACAAACCCACACCAGAAGTTATTGAACCTTGCAGGTCTTTGCAAGTGTCTCTATTGACATTTAAGTGTGAGTTACTATGCCACAATATCATAAAAGTGTGCTCTACACTTCAGATATATTGATAGTTAAATGCAAAGAAAGGCCACCATCAGATAAATGGCTAAAGGGATGGCCAATCTCAGACCACCCAGCTCTTCAACTGTTTTGACATGTTACTTAAGCCAAGTAAGATTTTTCTTTTTGTACAGTTTCCAACTACTTTCCCAATTCAAATCCTTTGCCAAAGGGATGATTAATGTAGTCATTCTGTTCCTTGCTCTAAAATTGTTTGGTTGGTTATGGGACATTTATTGAGGGTCTAATAACTGCAGTCTACTCCAGTCTTCAACTTAAGGGGATTTTAAGTTTCTCCCTTAGTTAAGCCAGTGCTTGTTAGCACCTTAAAAGGTTGTTACAAAAAAGCAACTTAATGTGCAACTTTTTAACAGTTCTATTCAGAATCTGGAATAAGTAGATATGCCAGATCACTAAATATTGAATTGGAAAGTTCAAAAGTTAAGGATGTTAGCCATTTGCCCTACATATTTATAGGTCTGTTGTGGGAAAAAGAACAAAATATTTCAGGTTTGGAGTTTTCTTTGTGGGATATTTTTAACCTCAATTCCTTAACAGATATAGGGCCAATAAAGTTCTGTACTGAAGTGAGCTTTGATAGTTTGTTTTTCCAGGAAGCAATTAATTTCACTAAGACACGGAATATAGTGCCACAGTTTCTCATACTGTTGAGCTATAGCCCCAGCCCTTTCTATTTATTTGAGACAGGGTGTTGCCCATGCTGGCTTTGAACTTGTGATCTTCCCAGCCTCCCCAACTGCTGGGATTACAGGTATGTATCACTACACTTGGCTTATTACCTTTTTTATCTGTAGGATCAGGGATTCGGGTATAGCTAGCTCAGTGATACAGATCTTGCCTGGGCTCAATCCCCAATAATATACACACACACACACACACAAAAAGTCTGTGGGATCAATAGTAATATCCATCCTCTTTTTCCAAATATTTGTGTCTTTTTGACAGAATCTTGTCAAATGGCCTTTAACTAGTGATCCTCTTGCTTTGGCCTCCCAAGTAAACTGGGATTACAGGCAATGTGCCAAAATGCCTGGCTAGTCATCTGTCCATCTTTCCTGATTTATCTCAAAGAATTAAGTTTCTGATCTTCTCAAAGAACTTTCAGTTCATTATTTTCTTATTTTTAAAAAAATATTTCAAGCCGGGTGTGGTGGCGCACACCTGTAATCCCAGTGACTTCCGGAGCTGAGGCAGGAGGATCGAGACTTCAAAGACAGCCTCAGCAACTTAGTGAGGCACTGAACAACTCAGTGAGACCCTGTCTATAAGTAACTTTTTAAAAAAGGACTGGGGATGCGATTCAGGGGTTAAGTGCCCCTGGATTCAATCCCTGGTACCAAAATAAAATTAAATTTATTACTACTTTTATCTTTACTATTTTTCTTCTGCCTACTTTGGATGAATTTTGGTTGGTTTGTTTAACATAACAGCCTGTGTTGCACAGGTTGGCCATGAACTCCTAGATTCCTAGACTCCTAGAGATCCTCCTGGTCTAGTGCAGTGGCACAGGCTTGTAATTCCAATGATTCCGGAGGCTAAGGCAAGAGAATCCCAAGTTCACAGCCAGCCTCAGCAATTTGGCAAGGCACAAAGGAACTCAGTGAGACCCTGTCTCTAAATAAAACAAAAAAGGGATGGGGATGGGGTTCAATGGCTACATGAACCTGAGGTCAAACCCTGGTACCAAAATGAAAAGAGAGATAGAAGGGCTGGGATTGTGGCTCAGTGGCAGAGCACTTGCCTAGCATGGGTGGGACCTGGGTTTGACTGTCAGCACCACATAAAAATAAAGGCATTGGGGCTGGGGATGTGGCTCAAGCAGTAACGACTCGCCTGGCATGCGAGGGGCGCTGAGTTCCGATTCTCAGCACCACATAAAATAAAGCTGTTGTGTCCACCTAAAAACTAAAAAATAAATATTAAAAAAATTATCTCTTTAAAATAAATAAAGGCATTGTGTTGTATCCATCTACACCTAAAAAATAAATATATATAAAAAAAGAGAGAGATGGATCCTCCTGCCTCGGTTTTCCAAGTGGCTGGGACTACAGGCTGTGAAGATACTTGGGATTTAATTCCTCTTTTTCTAGGGCTTTAAGGTGGAAACCAAGTCGCTGACTTTAGATTCGCTTTTGTAGTTAAGTTTCCCCCTAAGCACTGCACTATCTGTATTTCATGTTTGGATGTCATGCTCTCACTTTCATTCAGTTCAAAATATTTTCTAATTTTCTTTGTTATTGCATATTTGTGTTGCAAGAGATCAAACCCAAGACCATGTACATGCTAAGCTCACATTTTACCACTGAGCTACATCCCCAATCCATGAGTTCCTCTTTAATTCATGGACTACTCAGAAGTGTGTTGTATAGTTCAAAATATTTGGGGACTTTCCAGATGTCTTTGTTACTGACTTCAAACTTTTTTTAAAAAATTTTTTAATATTTATTTTTTAGTTCTCGGCGGACACAACATCTTTGTTGGTATGTGGTGCTGAGGATCGAACCCGGGCCGCACGCATGTCAGGCGAGCGCGCTACCGCTTGAGCCACATCCCCAGCCCCTGACTTCAAACTTAATCACACTGTAATTAAAAAAGAAAAAAAAATTGACACAGCTAGGGATGTAGCTCAGTGATAAGATTTCTTGCCTCAAATGTATGCAGGTTTGATACCCAGTACTGCAAAAACAAAATATAGTGTACACAACTGAATCTTTTGAATATGAGACTTGTATTATGACCAGAGGATGATCTGTTTAGGTTAAGTGTTCTATGTATACTTGAAAAGTACTCTGCTGTCATGTGAACTACTCTGCAAACATCAATTATATGAAGTCTTCTATTTCCCTATTGATCTTTCTACTTATCAATCAGCAAGGTATTAAAATTTCCAAATATAGATTTCTATCATTTCATTTTTCCTTTATGTATTATGAAGCCTTTATTATTAGCTGTTTAAACACAGGATTGTTACATCCTCTTGATGAACTGATTCCTTTATTACCTAACCTGCTGCTATTTGCCCTAACTATGCCATAGATGTTTTATTAAAAAAAGAATAAGAGAGGCTGGGGTTGTGGCTCAGTGGTAGAGTACTCGCCTAGCTTGCATGAGGCACTGGGTTCGATCCTCAGCACCACATATAAATAAATAAAATAAAATAAAGGTCTATCAACAACTTAAAATTTTTTTTGGAAAATATATAGGACATATAGTGGAAGTTAAAAATAACTTTAATAACTTTTCTGAATTATCTGTAAGTTTTATCTATGCTTGTCTCCAGCTACTCATATAAATGAAGTTTGCCTATGTTTTATCAGATCTTTTGAGATAATTTATTGTTGTAAAATACTGAACAAATTAGCAATATATTACCCTCTACAACTCCCTGTGAGGTGAGTCTTACTGATTTAGGGACAAAAACAAGGCACATGGAGTTCAAGGATTTGCCTCCAAAACTAAACTTCAAGATTTCCCAGCCTGTTAGTTGACCTCTTTAGCACAGGGCGTTTTATTCCGACATAATTATGCCCGCTGGCTCAGATTGAACTTGCTTTATTTTCTAAGAAACAGATTACGATCAGAGAAATACTTGAATTCAATTTGGTTCCTCCACTCCATGGAAGAAATAAATAATGTGTGCTACAAAACTTGATCTTAAAACAGCCCTTTCAAGTATACCATTTCTTGATCTCATGCTTGCTAGTGTCCTTCCTAGCCATGAAGCACAATAGAACAGGCACACAGTAAGTCTGAAGATTAAAATTGCATGTGAAATTTTTTTCTGTCCACCATCTAGTTTCAGATGGAAAAATTTGTCAGTGTTTAATTTAGATGGACTACTATTACTAGGAAATTCAAACTATATAGCCCTTTGTCTCACTAGGAAAAGGGTGAAAATGGCCTAGTTAGTCCCTTACACCCTTTGCAGAAAATCTTTTCTTTGAAAAAGTTTTAAGCACAGAGTAAAGGTTATCCTGTGTTATGCCCTGGGGAGTTGACAATCAGCCAGCAAGTCAGTCTTCTGTCTTGCAAGTCCTAGGAAAGAATACCAAAGGATTACACTGGCCCAAATGTTAGAATAAGTTCTTTTATTTTTTTCCCTAATGTGAAGACACACTTTTTATTTTTGAGTGATCTTTTTTTTAGAATAAGTTCTTTTTAAAATTTATTTATTTTTTAGTTTTTGGTGGACACAACATCTTTATTTTATTTTATGTGGTGCTAAGGATCAAACCCAGCACCCCACGCATGCCAGGCGAGCACACTAATGCTTGAGCCACATCCCCAGACCTAGAATAATTTCTTAATTGGCACTTACAATTATTGGTATAAAAAATAAACTCCAAGATGACTTAGGAGCCACTTCATAAGTTTTAGTCTCAAGTTATTAGCTATCGCTTATCCAACTCTAGACCAGACGGCAAAGAGATCCCAATATGCCACTAGTTAATGGCAGAAATAGGAAAAGAACCAAGGTTTCTGAGCTTTTTTTATTTTTCATTTGCCTCTTTCATTTAAAATAACCTTTTTTTTTTTTTTGAGGGAGGTCAAATTTATTTGAGTAGGAGTTAAGGAACCAAGGTATAGTGGTCCAAATGGTGGTCCCCCCAAAGATATTCAATTCCTAACCCACAAAACTGTGATTGTCTTATATAAGAAAAGATGTGAGAGCTAAAAAGAAATAAGGCAAAAAAAGGTGAGGGGACCTCATGAAAACAAGGGAGACTAGAAGAGTAGAAGATGTGGGCCAGGGGAAGGGATGGAGGGAAAGGGAAGGATGGGAAAACAATATTGTGTACATGTACGAATATGTAACAATGAATCTCATTATTATGTGTAATTATAATGCACCAATAAATATATAGGAAAAAAAGATCTGAGAGAAATTAGTCCTGATCTTCCAGCCTTAAATGCAACCTCACATGTATCCTTTAAAGAGCAGAGGGAAATGAGTCCATTAAGTCAAGGAATGGTAATTACCACCAGAAACTGGAAGAGGCAAGGAACAGACACTATCCCCTTGGAGCCTCCACAAGGGGCTCAAAGCCTTGACTACAGACTTATGGCCTCTAGAATTATGAGGATTCCTGGTTTTTTGTTGTTTAGGATTTTTTGTGGTATTAAAATTGATCCCAGGGGCCCTCTACCACAGACCTGTATCCCTATACCTTTTTCTTTCTAGAGCTACTACATCTCTAACCCTTTCTATATTTTACTTTGAGTCAAGGTCTCACTAATTTGCCAAGATTGGCCTGAAACTTGTGATCCTCCTGCCTCAGCCTCCAGAGTAGCTGGGATTACAGGCCGGTGCCATGGTGCTCAGCTAAATTCCTGTTGTTTTAAGCTACCAAGTCTGTGCTAGGATGTTGTACGAACCACAGGAAGCAAATAAACAGTGGAAGTACAATTTTTGAAATCACAAACCAGGAGGCTATGCATGCAGTTTAGTGGGAGAATGCTTGCCAACATGTGTGAGGAACTGGGTTTGATATCCCTGGGGCGTGGCGGGGGGGGGGCACCACCATAAATTGGGGCTAGGAACCTGAAGTGTAACTCCGAAGTAAGAGCATGTACTCAAAGCGCTGGTTCATTCCCCAACACACACATCCATCATAAACTGGACATATATAAAACCATGTACCGATTCAAAAAGAATTGTGCTTCACTTAACCCAAAGGATAACTAAAACCTTTAATCCCTCATTTCAAAGGGTAAATTGAGGCAACCACAGGATCTAAACTGCCCAAAAATAAATTGGCAGACCTGAGAAGATAAACTCAGAGAGCGGTCTAATATTTACATAGCTGCTAACAAGAACAGTGTAGGTTTTTCCACAAACATACTAACTGGTTGAGGTCTTGGACAGACTAAACATAGACAGCAGTTGTCACTGTGGGTGTTCTGCCAGCACAAGTGTAAAGTTGTCATCAGAAATGAATATGTGGCATCAAATGGCTTACAGAAATCCAACAAATGTGCATCTTGAACTCTGTATAAGCCAACTCTTCTCAGGACGACCTGGACTTCTTCCTATTAGTACAATGATCAGTTAAATTCACCCTCTATGAGCAAGAAAGGAAAATCAAAGTTTATGTTAGTGACAAAAGATGACTGCCCAGAGTCCAAGTTCATGAATAATAATGTGTAAATACCTATATTGAATCAAACAATAACCACATTAATATTCTGCTTTTAAAATCAATATCCATAGCACAGCTTTAGGCCTGATTTCAGGTAAACCAATTGAAAATAAAAAAAGACCAAGAAAAAGAACAAAATGAAAGTTGAACATTCTCTACCAGGTGAACTTATTAAATGAGTGATTCCAATAAAATATGAAAATTAGGGGGCTGGGATTGTGGCTCAGTGGTAGAGCACTTGCCCAGCATGGGTGAAGCACTGGGTTCAAATCTTGTTACCACATATAAATAAAATAAAGGTCCATTGACAACTAAAAATATTTTTAAAAGATGAAAATTATGCTGTGGTTACTAATTTGCCTTAAAAATTAAAAGAGGTGGGGGTGGGGCAACAGTACTGGCTCAGCATGCAAGAGGTTCTGGTGGGTTTAAATCCCCAAAACCAAAAATAAACACCCACTAGTCTTCCTCAGAAACTTTGCATCCTGAATCACAAACCATTCTCTTTTCTAAAGTATTATTAAAGGCTCTGAAAATCTACAAAATTTTCTTAGACATTTAAAGAAAATATCTGGTCACTTCAGACTTATCTGCTCTTTCTCTCTCCCAATTACCATCCTGCTTACCTAAGACTCTGATATAGCTGGACATGGGTAGTGGCACAAACATGTAATCCTAGCAACTCTGGAGACTAAGACAGGAGGATGGCAAATTCTGTATCACCTATAAGGAAGTCTTCTACTTATTTTTTTTTATACAGACCAATGAAGATGTGTTATTTTCTCTTTTAGTAAATAATCCTTGGGCTGGGGATGTGGCTCAAGCGGTAGCGCGCTCGCCTGGCATGCGTGCGACCCAGGTTCGATCCTCAGCACCACATACCAACAAAGATGTTGTGTCCGCCGAGAACTAAAAAATAAATATTAAAAATTCTCTCTCTCTCTCCTCTCTCACTCTCTCTTTAAAAAAAAAAAAGTAAATAATCCTTTTAAGTTTAGATGCATTAGTAGCCCTCCAAACTCGAAGTGCAAGTGCTTTAACTTTTGCTAATGGAGGCCCAACACTTTGTATTACTGTGGGGTGGTTTTCACAACCCTACCAGATTTTCCACGGCAAAGGATAAGTCTAGTTAGGATTTTTCATGTGATAGTCTTGAGAATTTCAATGAAAATTATCTATTAAAATACCCCCACCACAGAGAAATATTCATCAAACCTACAATCCCATTAGAATACACTTCATAATAAAACAAGCAATTTTTACTTGCACAACAACTAGAAATGCTCAATTTCACAAAGCTAAAATCTTTCAAGGTAAAATACATGTAAAAACACCATATAAGGGACCACCAATGAATCTGCTTATAAATTCAGGTAGCTGAAACTAGAGATGAAATGAATCAACTCAGAATAATCTAAGGTGCTATGATCTGGTTGCCCATTCCTCTGAGCAGGGCTCTCCCCACACCCCTCCCCAAAAAACTGTGGGTTTATAACAGTTGTGAAATCAGTTCAGTGGAAATTGACCTGGTTTTTTAAAAAATGAAATACATTGTAGATGAGAAAGTGCTAGTGTTCTTTGCACTTTTGTCTGGTGAAACATGTTTCAATATGTATACAGGACCAGTGTAAAATCTATTTCTCACTAAATCAAGGTCAAAGGAGAATTTGAGACTCTGGCCCAAAAGAATTCCAGGAATGTCCAAATCACTTATATCAGGTAAAATGTAGTGCTCCCTTACCAAAGGTCACTCCCTAAACACCTCACCCATCATCTCCAGTCTTTCCTAATTTGCAACTGGTAAAATATTTTTAAAATATATTTTAAAATATAAATATAAACTCTGGCATTGGTCATTTTAGACCATGATTAGATTTTTCTTTATTGTTCTTTCTTGGTATTCCTTTTAAACCTAAATACATCAACGATAAATATCCTTAACCCATTATCACTTTAGTTCTTAGAAGCTCAGCAACTGCATCCTTAACATAACCTACAAATAGGTGTATAACTGATAATGTTATCCCTTTGCAAGCACCAGTTAACATGGAAATCACTCCTCTGGGCTGGGGATGTGGCTCAAGTGGTAGCGTGCTTGCCTGGTATGCGTGCGACCCGGGTTCGATCCTCAGCACCACATACCAACAAAGATGTTGTGTCCACCGAGAACTAAAAAATAAATATTAAAAAAAATTCTCTCTCTCTCCTCTCTTACTCTTTCTTTAAAAAAAAAATATTAAAAACAAACAAAAAAAAAGAAATCACTCCTCTGTTCATTATAAGCTGCACTGGAATTATGTTTTTTGTACAAAACTGTAAAGGTCTCAGGGCTGTGGCTCAGTGGTAGAATGCTCTTCTAGCACATGTGGGGCATTGGGTTCAAACCTCAGCACCACATAAAAATGAAATAAGGATATTGTGTCCACCTACAACTAAAAAGTAAATATTTTTTTAAAATTTTATAAAAATAAATATTTTTTAAAATATTTTTTAAAAACCCCAAAGGTCTCTAATCCTAAATTTATTTCATATATAGTTGATTTTATCAGCCATTTAAATATTTTCCCTTTTGACTCTACATTAACCAGTGAACAATGAAGTATTAAAATTGACACAGCCAGAGTAGATACCTCAGGCCTACAATCAGAATACTTGCAAGTTAGAGGCCAGTCTCAACAATTTAGCAGAGACCCTCAGCGACTCAGCAAGATCTTTTTCTTTACTTATTAAAATTATTTATTCTAACTTATTATACATGATGATGATGGTCAGCAAGATCTCATTTCAAAAAATAAAAAGGACTGGGAACATAGCTTAGTAGTAAACTGCCTCTGGCTGGGTTCAATACCCAGTACCAAAAAATAATAATAACAATAAAATTTAAAAAGCCCTAGAATAAACACAGTGGGCATTACCAACAGAAGAAAATCTAACCAAAAGGCAATGAATGGTGATCCAGGTGATGGGTGGTTCTTCCCTCCCCATACCCTCCTTAAGCAACTTCTTTTTCACCCCAAACCAGACATTCTCAAAGAGCAGGAAAGAGGGGCTTGGGAAATCTTTAATGGTGTAAACAAAGATACATTTATGTAAGGAAAGTTCCTCAGCGGAAGAGACCAAAGAGAAAAGCACCCAGAACATACATAATTAAAGAGAAAGGAGGTAATGAGAAATACGTGATGACTGGAAACAAAAAAATTTTTTTTATTTAATTTTAATGACAAATTATCATTTTTTATTCAATTTTATAACAAATTATCTCTGAAAAGATTTAAACATTAGAAATCCCATCTGCCTAGATCCCATTGTGTCATATCCAAATATGTAGTCTTTCAAAACTCTCTCTGGACCTACGGACCTATTTGTCCATGGAAATATGATTATGATATAGATTTTTCTTGGATGCATTCCATAAAGATACGTGAAGATTTATCCTATTTGTTCTACCATCTTAACGGTCTTCTAAACAAGCAAATAAGTCTAAAACTCCTCGTTTTCCCTAAAACTAAAGTGGTAGATATATGATGTCCCGAGGTGGGGAAAACATTTTCCCCAAAAGGTGTGTAGGATGGAAACCTAAAGATTTCATTAGGTTAGTTACTATGGATAAAATGTTCATTCCCACGCACCATCACAGGTATTGAAAGTAACAACTCCTAGTCTAAGATAACTCCCTCTTTTGGAGTACCCGTTCACCTACTGGCTCCAGACTCGGTCTATCCATTTAACTGCCCAACTCCCGCGCTCCCCATTGGAGTCAAACCGCTGCCTCTTGGAGAAGGCCATCCTACCGCGCGCTTCGTGCTCATTGGCTCAGTAAGACGCTGCTCAGGAGGGAAAAACCCGCCTCCCACATTCCGATGGCCCAAGCACCGGTCATTCGGCAGCTCAAGGCAGACCCAATTGGCCTATACACTTGCCAGTCAAATTCTTCGGCTGCAAAGCCCCAAAGAACCTGCAAGGATAAAATATCCCGCCCCCTGTTCTTCTATTGGTTGGCCCGATGCATCGCTGCCCTTTCACTATCCCCCCCACCCTGCGGTCCATTCATTTCACACAATAACGGGCCCAAATGGAGCCGGTTCAAGACCTCGTATGCGTAGACAAGACTCTCTTCCACTTACCCGGGATCGAGAGTGATCACTCACACTAACGTCTGCCCTGTTCCTCTGTGGTGGGGCCGAACCACAAGTCACCGCTGCCGCCGCCTTCTGCGCAACGCCAACCGCCCGCCAAAACGGATCCTTCCCTGCGCCTGCGCAACCAATCCTGGAACCGGACCCTTTCTCCGCCCATAACGCCTGCGCAAAAGAGGGCACAACTCCCGCCACTACGCAGGCGCCATAGGTTCACCGCCCACTCCTGCCCGCCATTTCACGTGTTCCAGCGGCAGGCGGAACTTCATAATACGCCTGCGTAAACTCGCCATTTTACTACACATGCGCTCTGTAAGTAGTGACCGCAAAAAGAAGCTTTTACAAGCTACTTATCTAATTTATAGTATTAGTTATGCTTTGCCAGGCGAGGTGAATGTATTATATGGGTGTGGAAGACGAAAAAGGCGCTTACATACCTTGGGTATATTCAAATATGAATGATTGGCGGGCTAGCCAATCAGACTGGTTAAGAGTAACGTAGCTCAGGCACCAATGACTCAAGGGGGCGGGGCTTGCGTAGAACGCCCAAACGGATGACGTTACACAGCAGTACGGAACCATAGACCAATAGAAGGAGAAAGTTATTTCAGACAGCCAATCGGAGCTTTGGAGGGGCGGAGTCTGCCAATGCCGAAAGCGAGGAGGCGGGATAAAAAGGCGAGGCTGAAGGTAGGCTGGTGGATACGTTCGTTAGCTTACTCCTTTCTGCCCGTGGACGCCGCCGAGAAAGCATCGTTAAAGTCTGTCTTCCTGCTGCCGTCATGTCTAAATCAGAGGTGAGTTAGACGCTTTTCGAAAGTTGAGTTTTCTTTCTCGCCCCTTCTGAGTTGGGTGAGATGCTGTGTGGTTTTGCGGCTTGCACTAGCGCTTTCAGCAGATCCTTCGGTCGCTGCCAGGGCCTACTCCTCCCAAAGTTGAGGTCGCCATTTTGTTGTCCTCGTCGTCGCCATGAGGCCGCCGTCCGCTAAATATTAGTTATCACTCCGGACTCGTTAGTAACGTCAAAACTCCTAGACGCATACGGACACTTTTTGCTTTGTCGCATGGGCGAATTTCGTAGAGCTATTAGTATCTTACTGACGATGCACCCCTTCGCACAGTCCTTTTGTTGCGCGTGCGTCCGGAGTAGGGGCGCATGCGCTTGATGCTCTCCAACCCTCACTATCACCACCACCACCCTCAGTGATGGGGAGAAGCACGTGGTTTGTTGGGGTTTCAAGGAACAATAAGTTATACGCACGTTGGTGTCTGGTTTTGTTTGTCCTAAATGGAAGCGTCCGTGTTATAGCCCCACTTAAACGCGTTTTCCCCACACTCTAGTCCCCTAAAGAGCCCGAACAGCTGCGGAAGCTATTCATCGGAGGGCTGAGTTTTGAAACAACTGATGAGAGTCTGAGAAGCCATTTTGAGCAATGGGGAACACTCACGGATTGTGTGGTAAGACTTGGAAGGGACAAAAGGCAGTAGAATTAGTTGATTTCCTAGGCTTTTCCTGATATTAATCTTGTCTGAATGCTTTGTGAAGGTGGTTAATAGAGGTAATAATGAGAAATAACGAGGCAAAGGGACTGCCTTTGTTCTTTAGTGTACAAAGCTATCTCAAATATATAGTAGTGGGAAACTGAATGGCTTCGTATACAGGATTGGTGTAAAGTTTCTTCTTGGCCTTAAAATAGAAATGATATTACTTTGTAGAGTTGCGCTGTGTATTAAATGAATTAACAATGTTCACAGGTAATGAGAGATCCAAACACCAAACGCTCCAGAGGCTTTGGGTTTGTCACTTATGCCACTGTGGAGGAAGTGGATGCAGCCATGAATGCAAGACCACACAAAGTGGATGGTAGAGTTGTGGAACCAAAGAGAGCTGTCTCACGAGAAGTGAGTGATTTTTCCCCTCCCCCCAATATTCATTTGAAGGTGTTGCTACTGATGAGATTTGGGAGTCTTCTAAGCTTTTTAAAATTCTGATTTTGGGAATAGATCTTGCTTATGTAAAGTAACTTAATTTCCTCCTGATAGGATTCTCAAAGACCAGGGGCCCACTTAACTGTGAAAAAGATCTTTGTTGGTGGCATTAAAGAAGACACTGAAGAACATCACCTACGAGATTATTTTGAACAGTATGGGAAAATTGAAGTTATTGAAATCATGACTGACCGAGGCAGTGGAAAGAAAAGGGGCTTTGCTTTTGTAACTTTTGATGACCATGACTCTGTGGATAAGATTGTCAGTAAGTAACACATTGCTGACATTTACTAAGGCTTTTAAGATCCACTTGCAGTCTCCATCTAAGACCAGAATTTTATCTTTAAATTTTTTTAGTTCAGAAATACCATACTGTGAATGGCCACAACTGTGAAGTGAGGAAAGCCCTGTCAAAGCAAGAGATGGCTAGTGCCTCATCTAGTCAAAGAGGTACATTTATTATTACTTGATTACAATGTAAAGGTAATTTTGAGTTACTGTGAGCCAATATGTGGTTTAACACTTAAATATTTTTTTTCTATTAAGGTCGAAGTGGTTCTGGAAACTTCGGTGGTGGTCGTGGAGGTGGTTTTGGTGGAAATGACAATTTTGGTCGTGGAGGGAACTTCAGTGGTCGTGGTATGTGTTGTTATCTAAGGCTTAGTGGAAATTGATAGTGACCATATAATACTATTGCTCTACATCACATCCTTTTTACAACCCACAGTAAACCAAAAGTTAATCTTCAGTGTGCAATTAACATACTATACACCTCGTATATAAAATCTTTATTGCAGGTGGCTTTGGTGGCAGTCGTGGTGGTGGTGGATATGGTGGCAGCGGGGATGGCTACAATGGATTTGGTAATGATGGTAAGTTTTTAGAGAAATGTGTAAGTAAAAATTTCTGGCAATCTATACCTTTAGAATAGGATGGTAGAAACTAAAACTCCTAGTGCATGACGAACTCAACTTGGCCCATAATTTGCATGCTGTAAAGGAGGCCCTTAGCTGTTAAATTTGCACCGGTTTTTATTGTTGAATACTTTTGTCTTATTGAGAAGAATTGTATTCTTGTAGGTGGTTATGGAGGAGGAGGCGGCCCTGGTTACTCTGGAGGAAGCAGAGGCTATGGAAGTGGTGGACAGGGTTATGGAAACCAGGGCAGTGGCTATGGCGGGAGTGGCAGCTATGACAGCTATAACAACGGAGGAGGCGGAGGCGGCTTTGGCGGTGGTAGTGGTAGGTATCCAGTGATCCAAGTACTTGGTGTGATAGCTAGATTAGCCTTTTAGAGTTTCTGCCTGTATTGGAATTTGGAGCTTTTAAAGCATTGTGTGGTACACTGCATGGTACATTTAAAACAAGCTTGCTGTGCTACCTCCTCCTGGCTTTAAGCTGGGGCCGCCTCACTCCCTTATAAGTAGATGGGTATGTGTTTAGTGGTGTCTTAAATTTTGAGTTAGGTAAGCAGTACCATGGCAGGACACTTAGTTTTGAATCAACTTTGGGACCTTAGGTACTTAGGTGATTTAGCTTGTATTTGCACTGGCCTTGGATGTGGAAGAAAGGCCTTAAGGTTAGAGTGCTTGCAAATGCCACTAGGGGAAAACTGTTGAGTTGAATGATGTGTTTTGAATACCTTGCCCAGAGATAAAATATAAGGATTTGGAGCCAACAGTTTGGGAGGAAGGCAGGCAGCAAATATATAACCTCTTTTTATTCTGAACACTAAGCAGAATTGGGCACTATCAGTCATCTTCCCCAAGTAATAGACAAGTCCCTCTTTCCATTCCTAGGAAGCAATTTTGGAGGTGGTGGAAGCTACAATGATTTTGGCAGTTACAACAATCAGTCATCAAATTTTGGACCCATGAAGGGTGGAAACTTTGGAGGCAGAAGCTCTGGACCTTACGGTGGTGGAGGCCAATATTTTGCCAAACCACGAAACCAAGGTATTATATATTTGTAATATTGATTGATCTCATTGGACTACCAGTTTTTAAGGTAGTACATATGTAAATAATGAAAATCTGATAATTTAACAATTGTTAGTAATTTGCAATCAAATTTGAAAACTCAACATGACCTCCTCACGCTTTTGTCACTCTAGGTGAAGGTCACTTTAATGGCCGTTCCTTCTTTGAACGTGTCATTGCCTCAAATCGGTACATTTCCGAAATATAAATGAAAGAAATTTCTTTTAGGTGGCTATGGCGGTTCCAGCAGCAGCAGTAGCTATGGCAGTGGCAGAAGGTTTTAATACTGCCAGGTAAGTAAGTAACCTTTTTTATTTTTTTTTTACGTGTTGACATAATTTTTATAATTGCTGATGAACCCAATAACCCTAATATAGCTGAGCAGTGCAACGTAGTTAACATTATAATTGCAGTAAATTGTGGATGTTAAGTTAATATTCAGATTAGCAAAATTTGTGGGAAACAACTTTGCTATTGGATTATAGCCTTGAGTCTTAATATGTTTAGATTAACAACTTTATTCCATATTGTTCAACAGGAAACAAAGCTTAGCAGGAGAGGAGAGCCAGAGAAGTGACAGGGAAGCTACAGGTTACAACAGATTTGTGAACTCAGCCAAGCACAGTGGTGGCAGGGCCTAGCTGCTACAAAGAAGACATGGTTTAGACAATACTCATGTGTATGGGCAAAAAAACTCGAGGACTGTATTTGTGACTAATTGTATAACAGGTTATTTTAGTTTCTGTTCTGTGGAAAGTGTAAAGCATTCCAACAAAGGGTTTTAATGTAGACTTTTTTTTTTTTTTTTTTTTTTTTGCACCCATGCTGTTGATTGCTAAATGTAATAGTCTGATCATGACGCTGAATAAATGTGTCTTTTTTTAAATGTGCTGTGTAAAGTTAGTCTACTCTGAAGCCATCTTGGTAAAACTTCCCCAACAGTGTGAAGTTAGAATTCATTCAGGATGATGCCAGGTTCAGAAACCTTGGTGTAGTTGTGACCTTCTGAAGTTCACCATTGAAAGGGTCACCCAAGCAGTCATGGAATTATTTGGTTATAAAAATGATTGTTGGCATATCCTATGCAATATCTAAATTGAATAATGGTACCAGATAAATAATAGATGGGAATGAAGCTTGTGTATCATCCATTATCATGTGTAATCAATAAACGATTTAATTCTCTTGAATGGAATGAAAACTGTATGGATTTGGGACTGGCAGAGATTTGTACTTTTCCTACCCACTACCCCGATAAATGTTGAATGCTTCTATCACAATGCAAGTTCAAAGCTCTGCCAGAGAATAGAAACCAGTTGCTGGCTAGTGCCACCCCTCAAGTCCACAGATAAGTGTTTGGGAGACATTTGATAAAACAAGAATTTTAATTTACATGAAAATAGGCTTTTATATTAAAGGAAAACTGCAGTTTTGTTGGGTCATGGTCTTGGGTGGGTCTAAAAAGGTTTATATATAATATCAACTAGTTATCTGGAGGGCAAAACTAGAAATATGTGGAGCCATGTTTTCTATGTAATTTTGTGTTAACTGCAGTTTTCCTTTAAATTCAACACAAAGATAACACGATCATCCTATAGTGATAATTGTGTAGAAATTCCAAATAGACCCAATAATTGTTATTTGTGCATAGATACTTTTGAGCCTTCCCTTTGGTACCCTCTCAATTTCAGTGCCATTGTACCTAGTAGCATAGATATTTGTTTATACGATAGGACTGTATATTCCATCTCATGGGTGTATCACTTGGAAGTTTTGGGGAGGAGGGGGGTGGTTGGGTGGGGTGGGTGGGAGGGGTGGGGGTGGGGAAGCATGGATGATAGTTCCATGATACTGGCTGAGTTTGCAATAGCAGGTGGAACCTTAACTATTAAGGGAGTTTGCAGATACCTCAGGATTCGTGACAAAGCCTTTAAAGTTCCAGGAGATGTTCAGCTACTAGGAACTGCTAGCAAGTATAGCGCGAATGGCTCCGAGCTCAGACACTCTGCAGCTGAGAGTAGACACTTGTGGTATGTGGAGTACAGATAAGCCAGGGGCAGGCCACGGCACGCTCCATGAAAGCTAGGAGGGAGTGAAGTTTCAGTGATCATCGCAAGGAAGGAGGCAGACAAGAGTAAGGCACACCTGACTCTTAGGACTAGCAGTCAGAACCAGGAGGAAAGGTTTTATTGCTATGCTGGTAGGTAAGAACAGATTTTACTTACATCCATTAGTTACCTAAAATCCAGTTTTCTGTTGCATTCTCCTTAATAAATTGAGCCAAAACTAGTCCAGTTAAGCTGCAATTGGTTTTTCTGGAGATGAATTCTTAACACCCTGCTCTTTGTTGGCTCCCAATTGAAGGAAGTGAGCACATTAAATTATTTCTATTGTGAAGGTATATTTTTGCCCTATAAATTATTCATTTATTACCTTCCTTTCATCCATTTCCTTAAAACAGTGGCTCAAAGTAATGACTAGAATCCTTTCCCCAAAATGGTGGGAGGTTGGGTGGGCTGTTTAACGGGAGGTGGGAGGTATAACTTGAAGATGGGACATGGTCTCAGGAAAGAGTTTGTTCTAAAAGGTTGTTTACTTTTCTAGGAGGAATCTGCTACTACAGGCTTATCAGCTCAATTTTTTAAAAAAAAGGCCAGAAACGTCTGTCCAAGTTCATTGCTAAAGGTAAGTTTTAACAATCAGAGATGTTGCACCTCAGATAAAACAAAAATATTTCATAATGTTGGATTGTTTGTAGTCAGCAGAATTATTAGAACTAAGTGTTATCATAATGAGTGGATACAGTCATAGAATCTTTCTACTCTGCTTACATAAATACTGATAATCTTTTTTCTTTCTGCAGGAACATCCTTGTGAGGACAACCTTTATCTGAGTCAATGTACTTCATTCTCACTGCCATGCAGTTGGTTTTTAGCTGCTCTGCAGCTCTGTAATCATTCAATTTTGTGAGTGACTTCTAATAAACTGGGTTGTTGTTGGTTGTCTGTTTTTGTTTTTTTTTTTTTTAAGCTTTATTTCTTGTTCCTCTGTGTTAATAGTAAATGACCTGATGCTGCAATCTTTGAAACCATTTCAAATTGGCGAATAGGATATAGGGGTTTGGTGATTTACACTAGTTGTCTGGTGGTAAGTCAGAAAAACAACATGGATGCTTAAAATGAAATCTTGAGCTCCTGAAGTGGTTCTAATACTCTGGTTCTTTGTTTTGTGCTGGGAATTGAACCCTGGGCCTTCAGCATGCTATACAGATATTTTGCTGCTGTTCTGTACTCTTGAGCTTACATGTTTGGGATACGTTATGGTTCATACTCCCTGAGTCATGGTTTAGTAAAAGCCAAAAAAGCACAGTGGGGATAATATGACCCAATAGAAATACTTTGTTTACTTCACTCTACTGGAGCATGTGTTTCTAGCTTCCCTGGCAAGGAAACGTCAAGTAATAAGCTTAACACCTACCACTGGGTTTAATGAATCTCTTTTGGGAGCTGTGTGCCTATCATGGAGAGGAAGGAGCATGATAGAACTAATCTTTGATTAACAAGTTGTACTTGTTGACCAGATACCTCAGATTTAAAATTCTCATTCCAAGGGTAAGAAATGAACTGAATAAGAAAGACTTTCTTAAAGGTACTAAGCCAGCCAGGCATGACAGATGTCTGCAATTGTAGCTATTTGGGAGATTGAAACAGGAACATGATTTTGAGGCTAGCCTATGCAACAAGAGACCCATCTCAAAAGGTGATGAATAAAACTTAAAGGTGAAGCTTGGCATGGTGGCTCATCCCTAGTTCTAACAATTCCAGAGGCTAAGACAATAGTATCACAAGTTGGAGGCCAGCCTGAGCAACTTGGTAAAACCATTTCAATTTTACACAGTGCCATTTTTGCCCTAAATTTTTAGCAAAGAATTAGGGAGAAATTTTGCCTCTGTTCATGGCTGTATTATTCTGAAATACTTCATGGTAAGAGTCTTCCACCCTTATAAGAGTGGTGTCAGGCATCTTTTGGACAGTTATATGGAGGGAAAGAATTCTAGGATCCTGTAGTTCAGTAAAATAATTCCTATTGAAATTGAAAAGTGAGTTTTATCATATTCTACTTAGACGAGATTATGAAAGTAAATTCCCCATTTTTGGTACTGGGGATTGAACTTGGAAGCCTGAGCCACATCCCTAACCCTTTTCTATATTTTAAGAAACAGGGCCTTGCTGAGTTGCTTAGGGCCTCACTAAATTGCTGAGGCTGTCTTTAAACTCAATATTTTAACTGCCTTAGCCTCTTAGAACTGCTGGGGACTACAGGTGTGTGTACCACCACACCTGGCAAATTCCATACTTGTAACATGAGGAAATAGATTTGATGTCTTGTTCAAGTTCCTATAACCACTTGATCATATAATCCAGATAACTTCCAACTTTTGCTTTAGATTAGCATGTATCAAAGTACACTATTGCCTTCCCCCATTAGAATGGGAACAAGGCTTTTTCTAAGCAGCTAGTCTAAGGCCCTGCTCTTTACAACTTGAAATGTGGGAATATCTTCAAACCTGTTAGAAATAGGAGGCATGGAGCCTATTTGGCACATAAATGTAATCCACCAGCTCAGGATACTGAGGCAAGAGAATTAAAAGTTCAAAGCCAGCCTCAGCCAAAGTGAGGCACTAAGTGACTCGCTGAGACCCTGTCTCTAAGAAAAATACAAATAGGGCTGAGTCTAGCTCAGTGGTCAAGTGGCCCTGAGTTCAATATCTGGTACCCTTCCCCTGACAAAAAATGTGGGTCAGGTGTGGTGCATGCCTGTAATCCCAGCAGCTGGGCAGGCTGAGACAGGAGGATCACAAGTTAAAAGCCACCCTTAGCAGTGGTGGGGTACAAAGAAGCTTTAGGTTTTTATTCCTTAAACCCAGGCTAGAGACCATGTGTAAGCATTGGGGTTCTACTGGAAGTGTGTTTTCCCTGTTGAGATGGAGGTAAAACACTGCAGAAGGGAAGTGGTATGATTCAGTGATGGAGGAGATTGAGAGGCACCAAACCCCAAGTTAAGGAGTTTGATTAAACTTTGATGTGACTAAAAAGTCTAAAACTTAGTTTATTATATCCTGGAGTTTTGTGAGAGAAGGCTAATAAAAGATTTTCTTTTTTTTTTTTTTTTTTAAAGAGGATTTTAATATTTTTTTTTTTTTTAGTTTTCGGTAGACACAACATCTTTATTGTATGTGGTGCTGAGGATCAAACCCAGGCCGCACGCATCCAGGCGAGCACACTACCGCTTGAGCCACATCCCCAGCCCAAATAAAAGATTTTCAAGGTCTTGAAGAAGAGGGCCCAGGCCCCAAAACAAGAATTGGGTAGTAATTATCTAACATGTCCAAAGATTTTATGAGAGTGCACATTTTACTTCACTTTAGACTAGGTTTTACCAGTGCTTGGGTATGAAATGCTCTGAAACTTTGGTGTGTAATTTGAATTCATTCCAATCAAGAACAACAGTTCACTCGGTTTTCTGAGAGCTCTGGCACATCATGACCAAAGCTGAGAAGCAGAAGAAAAAAAGCCTGTGGGCTTTTTTGTGCTCCACAGGTAGAGAGAAGAGAGATCTAATTAAACAGGTCTTGGTGGCACACACCTGTAATCCCAGCAGTTTGGAGGATTGCAAATTCAAGGCTAGCCTCAGCAATTTAGTGAGAGCCTCTCAAAAATAAAAAGGACTAGGGATGGGGGTGTAAAGCACCCCTGGATTAAATCCCCAGTATCTAAACATCAGGAACCTTGCATGGAGGGCCCATCCAGTTTTGGCACCTCTCCCAACTTTATTAATGGGTCTTCAGAGAGAGAGGGGTTCCTCAGATCATCCTTTATCCCTGTCTCTTAAAGGGGGATGAAGGTGGATAAATACCTAGGCTTCCCTCCCCACCCCAACAAGTAGTGTTGTAGGGAGTGCCCAGGTCCCTCAAGAAAGAAAACAGTGGAAAGCTATTTCTGCAGAACTTTTTATAGACCAAAGTCTATACTAGAGGTGGAGGTTGGAGGCCTGAGAAGCTAAGCTCCTTCCCCCTTCCCCACCCTCAAACTCCCCCACCCCCCGTTTTTTTTTTGTTTTTTTTTTTGTTTTGTTTTGTTTTGTTTTGTTTGTTTGCAGTGCAGAAGATTAAACCCAGGGTTTTGTACTTGCTAAGCATGCTATGCAAGCAAACAAATCATCTTCCACAGCTGCATCCCCAGGCAAGGCAAACCTCTTCAAACACAACTTGTAGCTTTCAAATGCCAGGGTTCCCCCTTCTTTAGTTCTAATGAACTCAGTGTCTTCTGGATCTCAAGGTTCCCTTTATCAGTCCCCTTCTCTGAGCCAGTTCAATCTGTGGCCTCCATCTTGGTTCCCCGGGGCACCAGGAAGATGGTCCCATCTGCAGCCTGTTGCAGAGCATACTCATCAGGGGAGTAGCTGTTGCCAGATTCATCCCGAAGGTGCTGGAAAATGTCACGGTACAGCTCTGCCAGCTGTTGGCGCATGACCTCCAGGGTACGGTCTGCCTCTCCCCGGGCCCTGAGAAGCCTCTCCCTTTCATTGCCCAGCCGTTCCAGCTCTCGTTCCAACTGCACAATGGTTTCCAGCTTTCTCTTACGACAGTTCTGGGCAGCCACCTTGTTCTTGCCCCGACGTCGGATGTCCCGAACTAGTGCCAGCTGGCTTTCAGTCAGCGGATACCGTGCCAACAGCTCATTAAAGTCATCTACCGGCAAGTTGACAATCTTGTCTGTAGGGAAGGGAATCTTCATGGCCAGAGCCCGACGCTCATCCCGACTTCCTGCCTCGCCCCTTGCAGTAGGCTTAGTGCGCACCGGGCCTGAAGAGGGCTCTAAGGCCATGGGGGTCTCAGCAGGGGGCAAGGCATAGTTAGGGTGGGCCAGAGAGTTGGACATAAGTGAGTAAGGGTACTCCACTGGATACATCTCTACACACTCATTCCGCCGCCGGCCAGCCTCTGTCCCCTCCAGCTCAAGAGATTCAGCATCACTGTAGTTGAGGGATAATCCTGAGTCTGATTCTGGGTCCTCTTGGGGCTTGGGTGGCCCCGCTGGCAGCCCAATGTCCAGAAGGGTTAAGGGGTCTGGGAGGGGCTCACTGAGCAAGCCTGAAAGGGTCAGTGGCTTAGAGACTGGAATAGCCATGTTGCCATAGGAGTATGGGGGGTCTTCTGGAACATGAGTCACAGATGCTGGGAGCTCATAAGGTGGTGGAGGAAGTGGAAAACCTGGATCTGGGTGGATTGAACAGGGACAGTAGGTTGGGGGTGGTGGAGGTCCAGGGTATGGGGCCTGGGCTTGGAGCTCAAAGGATGGCTCACTTGGAGCATTTAGACCCTGCAAGGAAAGAGAAAAGAGTTTTGAGACAGGCTGCCAAAGTGAAGCCAGCCCTGGGGCTGGGATTGTGGCTCAGTGGTAGAGCACTTGCCTAGCATGTGTGAGGCACTGGGATTGATCCCGGCACCACATAAAAATATTAACAAAGGTATTGTGTCCATCTACAACTGAAAAAAATTTTTTAAAAAGGTCCATTGACAACTAAAAAATATTTTAAAAAAAGAAATCTGGGGATATAGCTCAGTTGGTAGAGTGCTTGCCTCACATGCACAAAACCCTGAGTTCAATCCCCAGCACCAAAAAAAAAAAAAAAAAAAAAGAAGAAGAAGAAGAAAAAGAAGAAACCAGCTCTATCACAGTCCTTCCAAAGACCCAATGAGGAAAGATGTGCACAAAATTGGAAGCTTCTTGCGAAGTGGAGATGCAACCATTCCAAGAAGAAAGCAGCATAAGCAAGAATAGAGGTCACAGGGGTCAGACTTCAGAGAAGACCACCTAATATTAGAACAATTACAGAACCTCCTCCTCAAGAGAAGCTCTTACTGTATTAAAATGGCTCCTGCTCCATTATTTCCTTCAGGAAGGCAAGGTATTGTTAGCCAAGATGACCCCTCAGAACCCCTTCCTGCTGTGGTAATCTAGGGACAAAGGGTCAAGTTCAGTCCCTGGCCATGCCCTGGGTGCCAGCAGAGGGAGCTGTTGTGTGGAAGGAGGGCCTAGGGCAGATCCTAAAGGTGCCAGGGCCAGTGACTGGAGACAGGCACAGAGCCAGGCCTGGAGGCTAAGAAGCACCTTGGGGAACCTGCACAAGCTCTACCCTCTAACTCTTCAGTCCTTCTGTCCCTGCCCAGGTGCAGCAAGGAGAGAACATACTGGAAACAAGGCCCCCAACCCACGTAGGGGAGCCACCTTGCTCCAACCCAGCTGGGGACAAAGGCATCATTGTTAGGCCAACAGACACCCCTTTGTCCAACTTGTAGGAGGAGAGGACCCCGGCATAGTCTGACTCCCCTTCCTAAGGCCCCTGAACTACTGCTCTGCTACCTGGGGGAAAGGGGCCCTGTTGCTAAGGGCAGGGGGAGGAAATAAGGGAAGAAGATGAGCAGGATTGGAGGAGAGGGAGGTCAAAAGAGAAGGTGAGAAAGGGAGGGCAGAAAAGGAGGTAGGGTAGAGAGAGGCGAGCAGGCAGTTTCTGAGAGGGGCCTCTACCCTAATCAGACCCTTCCCTCCCCACCACTCCTTCCCCAGCCATCCACTCTCCCATCTCCCCATTGTCCCCAGATGTTTCCATGCACACTCCCCAGCATTTCTTTTCCTCTGTTGGCAACACTGGCAGCCTGAGATCTGCTCCTCCCACCCCTGCGCCAGTCCTCCCCTCCTGCGCCAGTCCTCCCCTCCTGCGCACCTGCAGCTCAGCAATGGACATGATCTCTTGCCAAGTCAGTTCCATCTCGCCCAGCTCCACAGTGGGCAGCTGTGTCACCCTGTTCCTGCTCTGCTGGGGAGGACACGGGGGCATCCTACTGGGCGAGGATCTGGGCCAGGTTCCCCCAAAGCCCGAAGGGCCTCCACAACCTGTATGGAAGGAAGAAAGGCATTAGAGCAGCTTCTGCTAGGCCTGGCAAGTTTGTCCTGCCTGAGGGGAGGGAGACCTTGCCGGCGCACTCATGTTGGACTTTTAAACTGGAAGGTCCTTTTGTGTGATGTGGTCTCCATCACAGCTACCATGGCCATGGCAGTTCCCTTAGGAGAAGCGCAGTAAACTTTTACCTTTTTTTCAAACAAGGTGCTTTCTCCTTGCCCTACTTCTCACTCTCCAAAATTATATTCCTGGCCAGAGACAGGGTCAGATCTTCTGAACTTCTTAAACTTGGTTTGGTTTTCCATCTTGGGAAGAAAAATATCAGGAGAGTCACCCCAGCTTTCCTCCTGTGTCTTCAGTTTTTGGGTCTCAGTCTTTTCTTCCTGAGAGTAAGTGGGGGATCCCCTAGGAGTGTTTGGGAAGTGCAGACAGCCCCTCCCCTTCTCTGATAGGGCCCAGGCCTGGTGGCTGATAGCAGCCCTGCCCTCTCCTCCTATCCTGACCCTGGGCTCCCCTGCCTGGGCAAGATAAGAGGTTTATCAGCTGCAGGCAGCAGAGGCAAAAAAGGAATGGGTTCTAGAGACCCTGGACCTCTTCCCTGTGTCCCCATAGGGTCATTTTGGCCATACCCTAACTCACATAAACAGGGGTCTTTCCTCTTCCGAGGTAATATGACAACTACAGCAAAGACTTATTAAGTCCTTGTCAAAACTGTCCTAAGCCAGGCACAGTGGTACACTCACTTAATCCTAGCAACTTGGGAGGCTAAAGCAGGAGGATCACAAGTTCAAGGCAAGCCTCGTCATCCTAGTGAGACCATTAGTAACCGGGCAAAACCCTGTCTCAACGAGAGAGAGAGAGAGAGAGAGAGAGAGAGAGAGAGAGAGAAAGAAGAGAAGAGAAGAGAAAAGAAAAAGAACTGTTGTTCCAGTGCTTTACAAGCATTATTAGTTTATAAGATTGATTTTCACAGTTAGATGCAGTAGCACACACCTGAAATACCAGTGACTAGGGAAGCTGAAGCAAGAGGATCATCAACAATTTAGCAAAACTCTGTCTGAAAATAAAATATTAAGGGCTGGGGGTGTGGCTCAGTGTTAAAGAGCCCCTGGGCTCAATCCCAAGTACAAAAAGAAAGAAAAGATTTCCACAGATCCTATAAGGTCTTTGATTCAAGCTGAAAAATGGCAGGATATGATCTGGAACCTGACTCTGCTCATCCATAAGGCCTCCCAGTATCATTTCTGGGTCTTCATACTCTGGGCCTCTATTGGCAGTCTGCTTCAGTCAGTTCTTTCTGTGGTGTCTCAGTCCCTTTTCTCTTCTGGGCAATATCTCTCTCTGTCTCTCTGTCTCTCTGTCTCTCTCTCTCTCTCTCTCTCTCTTTTTTTTTTCCTGTACCAGGAGTTGAAAATTGAACCCAGGAGCACTTTACCACTGAGCTACATCCCCAGGCCTTTTTTTTTTTTTTTTTTTTTTTTTTTTTTTTTTTTTTGAGACAGGATCTCATTAAGTTGCTTAGGGCCTTGATAAATTGCTGAGGCTGGCTTCAAACTTGTGATCCTCCTGCCTCATCCTCCTGTATTGCTGGGATTACAGGTGTGCACCACCATGCCCTGCTGGGGAATACCTCTTTAGACCTTTGAGTACTACACTCCTATCCAGAGCCTGTTCTTTCCTCATTTATAAAACTAAGAAGTTAGACAAGTTGAACTTGGAAGTCCCTTTCTGCTTGACAGCTTAAAATCCTCAGAAAACCCTTATCTCTGTTTGTCTTCTCTATGCCAGTCACTTTCCTGGTCCTACCTTCCTATTCCCTGACACTGCATCTGTTCTCCTTGACTTCAGCAAGAGAAGTAGATTTAGCAGGGGCTTTCTGATCTCTAAGGCCAGACACGGCATGCCTAGGTTTACACACCACCACCATTACCACCACCACCACATAGAAGAGAAGCAGGCTAGAATAAAGGAAATTTATAGGACAGAGGATAGGACTGGATAACCTCACCCACCCACCACAAGGATTGACCATCACAACTATTTAATAAGGAATTTACTCTTGGACTTAACTATAAAATTGGTGGAAAGTACAAATTATTCTTTTGAAAGAGGATCTCCCTGAGTCCTGTCTCCACCCCCTTATTATAGTGCCATCCCCAGAGCTGGGAGTCCATGTAGGCACAGGCCCTCGGCCAGTGGGCAGAGTGGGTGGGGTGTTTATGTCTGTCCAGGATGCCATTTCAACACCGGAAACCCACCCTCCCCCACCCAGGTTTGGCGGAAATTGCCCAAAGGCAAAGTGAATGGAGAAGGGGGCTTGGAGGGCAGGGACAATGATTCTTGCTTCACAGTTCTTCACCCACCTCACCCCTCCTTTGTCTCTCCTGTCTTCCTGGATCTGAGCCAAAGGTGCAGTACAAAGATTCTGCTCTAGGAGGCAGGAGACCAGGTTCTCTGGCCTTCAAGACCTTGGGTAAATTACTTCACATTCAGTCTCTTCCATCAAATGGAGACAGGACTGAAGAAAATTACTGCTGAGAGGAAATAGATTACATCTAGCTCTGGGAGTCACAACCTTTGTGTACCACATTCACCTGGGATATGTGTAAAAAACAAGATTCCAGAAAGCTGCTGCAGACCTGCTGGGTTAAATTCATAGCACAGGAACTAAGAACCAGCATTTTAACAAGTGCCTGATGATTCTCATGCAACAGCCCAATTTCATCATGAGAAACACTAAAATAATCCATCTGTATGGATTTACAGGAAAGAACAGAAAACCAGAAAGGAGATCAGCAAATGTTCTTCTCTAGACTTCTTCCAGCTTCAAAACCTTGATCTAGGCTGGGCTGGGGGTGGGGGTGCATTTCTGTAATCCCATGAGAGTTCAAAGCCAGCCTCAGGCAAAAAGCAAGATGTTAAACAACTCAGTGAGACTCTGTCTCTAAATAAAATACAAAAAGTAGGGCCAGGGATGTGGCTCAGAGGTCAAGTGATACTGAGCCCAAACTCCAGTACCCTCCCCACCAAAAAAACACACACACACACACAAAAAAAAAAAAAAAAACCTTGATCTGGGCAGTTCATCTCTGAGCCTAGATGCCATGAGCCTTTGTTTTATCCTGAGACAGGGTCTTGCTAAGTTTCCAAGGCTGGCCTCAAACCTGTCATCCTCTCTCCTCAGGCTCTTGAACAGCTGGGATTACAGGCATGCACCACCACACTGGCTAAATCAGCCCTTTCTGATGAAGACCTGGAACTTGGTCTTCCCCTTCTTGCTGTAATAGGAAAATGAGAACATGGAAGAAGAGCAGGGGGAGGCAGGAGGCTGAGAGAGAAGAAGTTGAGATCCCTGGGCCAGTTTGAGCCAGCTGTCTGGTGCAGCAGTAAGGATGCACCAGGCTGCAGGGGAAGTAAGAGCTTGATATTCTCCAAAACTCAAGAATGAACAATGGTCTTTATAACAAGTGAAAGTGAAGTAAAGTTTAGGGGGTTCTAGAAGCCTACCTTTCAGACGACCAGCAAGTTGGCAGCCAGTGGCTAGATCACTAAGGAGGATGTAATCAGAAATGAATCAGACAGAACGGCCATGAAGAATGCAGAAACAGCTGGGTGTGGTGGCACAAGCCTATAATCCGAGGAGCTCAGGAGGCTGAGACAGGAGGATTGCGAGTTCAAAGCCAGCCTCAGAAAAAAAGCAAGGTGCTAAGCAACTCAGTGAGACCCTGTCTCTAAATAAGATACAAAATAGGACTAGGTATGAGGCTTAGTGGTTGAGTGCCCCTAGGTTCAATCCCCCGTATTAAAAAAAAAAAAAAAAGGCCCTGTCTCTAAATAAAATATAAAAAAGGGCTGGGGATGTGGCTCAGTGGTTTAGTGCTCCTGGGTTCAATCCCCAGTACTAAAAAAGGAAAAAAAAAAAAAATGGGGCTGGGGACATAGCTCAGTTGGTAGAGTGCTTGCCTCACACACAAAGCCCTGGGTTCAATCCCCAGTACCACAAAAAAAAAAAAAAAAAAAAAAAAAATCAGAAACAGAGGAAAGAAATACTGGAAAAGAAGTAGAGTGGACTTCCCTATGTCCCTTTTCTTTGTAATTAGCAGCTCTAAATCTTGACGTCACACAACCACTTTACTTCATTCCTTCTCTTATTTCTCAACATTATGGATCAGGTAGAAATGGAGTCACTAACAGGGAACGAAAATCCATCCTCCTTATTCACCCAGATGGTGTCAGTCAGAAGGATTTTTCTTTTTTTCTTTTTTTTTTTTTTTGGCAGTGTTGGGAATTGAACCCAAGTTCTTATACATAAGTAAGTGATCTACCACTGAGCTATATCCCCAAATCTCCAGGAAGATCTTATCACAATCCTGAAGTGCTCACAGAATGAAACAGAGCTTTATGCTTAGGGATTCAGGATCATTTGGAGAAGGATGCTGGTGGGAGGAGGATATTTGGCCCCCACTGCTGTCCAAGGCTCTTAACTTCCTTGACAAAGGAGTATGATAGAGAGGGGGCTTGCCCCAGTGTCCCAGTTCTCAGGCTTATTAGACTACTTCCACTTCTCCAGGTGTCAATACAGGGGAAAGGTCAGTAAAATTTGGAGTGTGGGTTAGTTAAAAAGATTAGGAAGAACTTCCAAAGAGGAAGAAGCACACAGAGGCAAGACAGAGAAAGTACTTGTGTGAAGGAAAAGGGAAGAGAGAGATTTGAGCAGCGTGAGTGCAGTCCTCTGGGGACATATATGACTCAAACATGTGTATGGGAACAAGGGAAAGGGGGGGACAGGTTTCTGCTATCCTGTCATTCTATCCCTAGACCCCAAATTCCAATCTTCTGACACCAATGACTAGAGACTCGGGACCTCAGCAGATCAGATACCATCCCCATTCTCTTCCACCGCATCCCCATTTCCCCAGTAGCCAAGTTCCAGATGGAAGGAACGACACTGTGGTTGGGATGCCTTCCTCTCTGTTGCAGTGCCAGCTGATCCCGACTGCCACGGGGCCCATACAAGAGAAGGGATAATGAGAGGCAAGATCCCAGCACTCTTCACCCAACCAACACATCTTGCTGAAGCAACACTTCTCAGAAGTCCAGACATCCAGGGTCTCCAATCCCGCGATTCCCCACAATCTTCCCAGCGCGCTGGACAATGCAGCAGAATGAAATGGTGTTACCATAACACCTGGGAGTCTTTGGGTTCCCCCAGGACAGCCCACCAGTTGAAAGGTTCCTTCTGGCTACTCTTCAGTCCCTCAGGAGCGCCTCAGGTGGTCGGCACCCACAACCTCCCATCGGAAGGATCCCAGAACACCTAAGAAGCCATCTAGATCTTCTCCCAGAGGAGTTCCCAAAGATGTCAAGTTCGTAAACCAGGGGCAGGCAGGGAAGGTCTCCTAGAACCGTACTGAAAGTTGGTTATTTTCTCCTTCCACCTCCTCCACCTCCCCAGCGTGACCCGTGGGTCCTCCTAGGATCGCTCCCCTCCCCCACCCCACCTTTCAGGCACCTGTGGCAGAATCCAAGCAGGATGAGGCGAGGGGTGAGGCTCCGGGTGTTGGCTCTGGGGAGGCTAGGTCAGAGCTGACACCTCCTGGGCGAGGATCCCTATTACCTCTGAGAACCGGCCAGGGCCGCGCCCCGCCCCTGGGCCATTTCTGGGCGCTGAGTGTGGAGGCTCCAACCCGCTGAGCGCAGAGTCCTGAAGCTGGCTGGAGCACCCGACTGGTCTCTGAAGCCCTCGGTCTGAGTTCTCAGTTCTTCCTCCAACCCTCCCCTTTTCCCCGTGGCCCTCCTCTCCTCCTGCCCCTTCTGGCCAAGAGAGGAAACTTGAGCCCGGTGTGGTTTCTGCCCACACCCCGCCCCCGCCTTACTCCCGGCCAGCGGGGGCACGCAGGGCTCCAAGCCTCTCCCAGCCCTCCTTTTCACCCAGGAGTCCAGCCAGGTCTGCGTTTCTCCCATGCATATGATGAATTCCAACCTGATGGTCCACTCAAGAGTGACCTCTAAACTGTATGCAGGTCGGAACCTCCTTCCTCTGTCCCCGTGGCTTTCTTAGCGACAGGGAAACTGAGTCATAGCAAGGTGAAGGGCTGCTAAAGGTAAGGACCAGCTGTCTAGCTTCCCAGTTGTATAGGCAGGTGGGCATTTAGGGTACAGCCTCCCTCTAAGGAACACCTAGGCCCTGAGAACACCTAGGTTAGGGACCTATTTGGGGGAGGAGGGGCTGCTGGCTGCTTTGATGTGTCCTTTCACCTTTAGACTTCTCCCTTTCCCCCTCAGCCTCAGATGTCCCAGGACAAAGGCTTCTTTCTTGGCCAGGTTTTTTGTTTTGTTTTGCTTTGCTTTGTTTTGTCAGTGTGTGCAGAGACTTGGGTTGGGGGCTGCCCATAAAGAAGACCCCTGCCTGCCTCTGCTTCCTTTCTTCCAGGCAAGGTACCCAATCCACATGGCAGCCATATACCCTGGACAAGCCAGGACACATGTGCAGGTTATCAGATTCATCTCCAAGCAGCTCTGCATCAGGCCTACCTGTACCCCTAGAAGTGTCTCTCATTCATCCTTTTGTCTCCAAGAGTTTGATCCAAGACCCAGACTAAACAGATCTCTCTCTAGAGAGTAGGAGAAATCTTTCTTCCTCCCAGTTTTTAGTAATTTTCAGCTGTAAGGAAAGTCCTTTATGTCTAGCTGCAGTACTTCAATACTTAGAGCTGCAGCTTACACACTTTTTTTTTTCTTTTTTCTCCTTTTTTTTTTTTTTTTTTTTTTTGACCAGTGATTGAACTCAGGGTGCTTAACCACTGAGCCATATCCCTAGCCATTTTTATTTTGAAACAGGGTCTTACTAAGTTGCTTAGGGCCTTGCTAAATTGCTGAGACTGGCTTTGAACTTGGAATTCTCCTCCCTCAGCCTCCAGACCCTCTGGGATTACAAGTATGAGCCACCAAACTCCGCCACTTTTCCTCTATTTTTTTTTTCATGATGTTCAAGTTAAATTGGAAACATTTAAAGACTGAGGAACCAGGTGCTACCCCAAGGTAGAGCTGGCATTCAGCCAACACATTCTGATAAGATTGGGTTCACCATTAAAATAATGGAAAATATTCTGTCCCAGTTGATAAACAACAGCTGCTGTGAGCCCTCCAAGTGTTCCTTCACGACTGCACCCCAATTTAGCCACCCCAGTTCTTTCCTAAGATCCCCACAACCCAGCAATATAACCAAGCAAGAAGAGAGTAGTGTTGATACCGCAAGAAGCCTCCTGAGTAAGCTTGCCTTGCTGGGATTAATCAATGTCCATGCCAAACCCATAGCTAAGTGCTTTGAATTCCGTCTGTATCCCAGCAGATCATGAATGTGCATGCATGATTTGTGTAGGGCAGACAGCAATCCAATGACTTCATTAAATATTACATGTGGGCTCAGAATCTGTTGACCTGGGCATGAATCTGGGTCACATACATGGGCATTCAAATACAGCTCCCTCAATTGCATACTTACTTGGACCCCTCACAGGGGATGAGAAGTGGTGACAGTCATGCTTGTGGCTGATTATACGATGATATCAGGTTACAGATAGTCCACAAACATTTATTGAATGAGAACTACCAGTTTCGGACACTGCATTGCAGATACAACTATAGATAACACAACCCTTATTATTCATTCATTCGTTTAACAAATATTTACTGTCTACTATGTTTTACATTCCAGAAACACAAAGATGAATAAGACATGGCCTATATCCTCATAGTGTAATTGAGGACTTATATTAATAGAGGTCTTTCTAAAATGCCGTGTAGAAGAGGAAAATCAATTCTGCCTGGTGAAAATCAGGAAAGGCGTTACAGATGAAGTTGACAATTGAAGGAGGCTCTAGAAAAGAAGAGGTGTGTGAGGGCCTGAGTTCCATATCCCCAGCATTGCAAAAGAAGAAAGAAAGAGAAAGAAAGAAAGAAAGAAAGAAAGAAAGAAAGAAAGAAAGAAAGAAGGAAGGAAGGAAGGAAGGAAGGAAGGAAGGAAGGAAGGAAGGAAGGAAGGAAGGAAGGAAGGAAGAAGGAAGATAGCCTGGAAATTTTTAACTGGGGCTGAATTGTAAAGTGTCTTGAAAGTCAAGATATGGAGAGTATATTCTACTCTATAAGCAATAGGGATTTTTTTTTTTTCTTTTTTCGACTAGGGATTGAATTCAGGGGCACTTAACCATTGAGCCACATCCTCTCTCTCTCTGTGTCTCTCTCTCTCTCTCTCTCTCTCTCTCTCTCTATATATATATATATATATATATATATATATATATATATATATATATATATATATATATAAAATTTTGAGACCAGGTCTCACTAAGTTGCTGAGTCTGGCTTTGAACTTAGAATCCTCCTGCCTCAGCCTCCCAGGGAATTTTTTTTTTTTTTTTTAGAATCCAGGGACACTTTAACACTAAGCTACATCCCCAGCTCTTTTGTTTTTTATTTTGAGACAGGGTCTTGCTAAGTTGCTGATGGTCTCACTAAGTTGCTAAGGGTCTGATGAGACTGTCCTTGAACTTGTGCTCCTCCAGCCTTAGCCTCTGCAATTACTGGGATTACAGACACGAATCACACCCAGCAGCAAGAGGGTCTCATGGAAGTGTTTGGAGTCCTTTACTACTTACTTGTAGTGACAGAGATGGTCACAAAGGTGAGCTAAGAGCAGACAGCCTTCATTTAGGCAAGGTGTCTCTCCCACTTCTCGTAAGTCCCCTCCTACAAAGGAAGTATGCTTCCCATACTGTGTCCTGAATCCCCAGCACCCTTTCCAGACCTCAGGGGGAAGGAATCAGTCCTTTAGCCCCCTCCTCTCAGATTCCTAAAGTCCAAAGGTGAGACCCTTCTACTTTAAGTCTCCTTGGCTCAGTTTACACTTTGCAGAGCCTTAGGTGAGTGCTGGCCTGACTGGGTTGTCAGTGCCTGTAGCTCAGCAAGGCAGCAATGCCTAACACTTTCCTATCTCCAAATTATTCCACTTCAACAAACGTCGCAGAGACGAATACAGAGAAAAAGGTGGCCACATAGCTTTCCTGTCCTATCATTCTGCACCTATGCTGCTCACCAACCCCTAAAAGGTTAAACTGTTGCCACCCCTGGTCAACCCACCCCCACCATCACCCCTACAATGTGTGTGCACACCACCATCAGCATCAGGTCAAGCCACAAGTAATGTTGCCAAACACCCCACTGGCTTATGCAACCAGCTTCCCGAGAAGAGATGGGCGGGGTGGGTAGAGGTGGAACCAGGGGAGGGCCATGGGTCCCAGAGGGAGCTGGCTGCCCTGCCTGCTTGCCTACTGGTCTGACCGCAGTGGCCCCAGAGGGCGGGGATAGCACTGGCCCTTTATCAGTGCCCCACAGGGTTGCACTTGCCACCCCCTGGCTTCCTCTCTCAACAGACGGAAAGGGGAGGCAGCCACAGGGGGTAAGGGGAGGGCTGGGCGTTATCCTAGGCAACAGAGTCGGGCGGTTACCCCGGATGGGGGAGGTGGTGAAGGACTGGGACCAGGGAATAGTGAGGCCCTTTTGACTAAAGAAAGGGGAATGGTATAAATTGAGGCCCAGATGGTGAAGCTAGGTCTCATGAGCCATCCACTCAGTTTTCCTTGTGTTCCAATTTGGGTAAGCATAGTTTTTTTTTGTTTTGTTTTGTTTTTTAAGTCTTTTGAGGAGCCAGGTGTGGTGATGCACTCCCATAATCCCAGCAGCTCGGGAGGATGAGGCAGGAGGATTAAAAATTCAAGGCCAGCCTCAGCAACTTAGTGAGGCAATTTAGTAAAACCCTGTTTCAAAAAATAAAAAGGGCTGGGGATATGACTCAGTGGTTAAGTGTCCCTGGGTTCAATTCCTAGTATGAAAGAAAAAAAAAAAGTCTTTGAGGAGGTTTCTTTCCTTTGATAAGAACTCTTGGAGGATTGACTCAGGAGGTAAGGAAGACTGAGCTCCACTCTCAGGCCAAAAGGGAGTTGTATAGGACCAAGCTTCCTAGACCCTGGCATCTATACCCACAACATAGAAGAATCTCGCTGGGTGCAGTGGCACACACCTGTAATCCCAGCAACTCAGGAGCCTGAGGCAGAAGGATGATGAGTTCAAAACCAGCCTCGGGGACTTAGCAAGGTCCTAAGCAACTCAGTAAGATTCCATCTCTAAATAAAATATTAAAAAAAGGGCTGGGGATGTGGCTCAGTTGTTAAGCATTCCTGGGTTCAATATCTGTTACCAAAAAAAAAAAAAATGAATTTAGAATATCCTAGATAATAAACCCTGGAGCTTAATTATAAATCTAGATAGACAGCTGGGAATGCAGGTCAGTAGTAGAGGGCTTACCTAGCATGTGCAAGGACATGGTTTCAATGCCCAGCACCCCATAAAATGAAATAGAAATACAGCGAGTCCTGTTACTATTAGGAGATGAATGCTTAGGTACCTGGAGGCAAGAGTCTTCTGGGGTTTGAGGAATTGAGAACACCTTATCTGGAGGCCAGCCTCTGGTGGTGAGATGCTTTGTACAGGGCTGAAACCACTTGACACTAGGAGGCATAGAGTTGGTGGCTAGACTTTCAGGAATGAAACCTTAGGGCACAGCTCCTCCATCCTGGCATTGTCGGGTGGGATTAGTGCTAGCCACCCAGTGGGCACAGTGCCAATCTTGTGGGCTTCAGTCACCTTCCAGGAACCTCAGAACCCCTACCCCACCCCACTGTTGCAATGCTCTGCAGTGGGCGGAGCTGCCTAGGAAGTCCCGCCCTCAGAGGATGGAAGGTCAGTTGCCAGGCTATTTACTTACTACCCCTTTCACAAGGTCCTACTTGTCCAGTATTCCGTCTGCGCCTGCTTCTTCTCTCTAACCATGAGATCTGGATTTGAGTCTCAGCTCAACAAGTGTGGACTTGGACGAATTATTGAACCTTCTTGAGTCTCTATTTCACCTTGGTAAATGGGGAGAACAGAGCTTCTGTCACAGGATGTGTTGGATCAGATGAGGCAATGTACATGCGGTGTTCATGACTGAGAATATTAATGTTAGTTCCCTTCTTATCTATTCTCCAAGGCCCAGTTCATTTCAAGCTCTCACATCACATTTTCTGACTAGTTCATATGCATATTCCTCTTCTCTAGTCCCTTTTATAGTTAACCTCATTTAAATAGTTTCTGATGCAGGGTCTTTGTTTTTTTGTGGCACTGGAACCCAGGGGTGCTCTAACACTGAGCTACATCCCCAGTCTTTTTTTGTTTTTAACTTTAAGAAAGGCTCAGACTGGTTGCTGTTGTTTTGGCAGTGCTGAGGTTGAACCCAGGGTTATGTGCATGCAAGGCAAGCACTCTACCAACTGAGCTATATTCCCAGTCCCTATTAATTTATTTTTATGTGGTGCTGAGCATCGAACCCAGTGCCTCACATGTGAGAGGCAAGCGCTCTACCATTGAGATACAGAGCTTTCTTTTTAATTGTTAATGGACCTTTCTTTTATTTTACTTATTTATTTATATGTGGTTCTGAGAATCCAACCTTGAGCCTCACACATGCTAGGCAAGGGCTCTACCACTGAGCCACAACCCCCGCCCTCCTGAGCCCTTTTTATTTTTTATTTATTTATTTATTTTAAAGAGAGAGTGAGAGAGGAGAGAGAGTGAGAGAGAGAGAGAGAATTTTTAATATTTATTTTTTAGTTCTCGGTGGACACAACATCTTTGTTGGTATGTGGTGCTGAGGATCGAACCCGGGCCGCAAGCATGCCAGGCGAGCGTGCTACCACTTGAGCCACATCCCCAGCCCCGCCCTTTTTATTTTTAATTTTTAGATAGGGTCTCACTAAGTTGCTGAGGCTGGCTTTGAACTTGTGATCCTCTTGCATCAGCCTTCCATGTTGCTGGGATTACAGGCCTGTGCCATTATTCCTGGATGACGTTTACTTTGAAATCTCAGACAAATTCTTCAAGTTCTGTTTGTTTTTTTTTTGTAGGGAATGAACCCAGGGCTTCAGGATGCCAGGCAAGTGCTCTACCACAAGGCCACGTCCCCAGCACAATTTCTTTAATTTCACTGAGCTTAATTTTATCTGTCTGTAATTTGGGGATCATACTAGTACTTATATGTAAATGAAAAAAAAAGTTTTAAAAATGGGCAGATACAGGGCTGGGAATATAGCTCCCTTGCAAGCACAAGACCCTGGGTTCAATCCCCAGCACCATTAAAAAGGCAGATACATTAAATCCAGTCAGGAGGGATTATAGTCTGTTTTTTTTTTATATATATTAAGTATCTAGTTCTGAGTATTATATGTTGTTATTTATTCAACAAATATTTATAGGGCTGGGGATGTGGCTCAAGCGGTAGCGTGCTCGCCTGGCATGCTTGCGGCCCGGGTTCCATCCTCAGCACCACATACAAACAAAGATATTGTGTCCACCGAAAACTGAAAAATAAATATTAAAATTCTCTCTCTCTCTCTCTCTCTCTCTTAAAAAAATAAAAAAAAAAAACCCAAATATTTATGGAGTGTGTACTCAGCTGCTAAATGCAGAAGATACCATGGTAGGGGCTGGGGTTGTGGTTCAGCGTTAAAGTGCTTGTCTAGCATGTGTGAGGCACTGGGTTCAAATCTCCAGCACGGCATATAAATAAATGAATAATATAAAGCCCATCGACAACTAAAAATACATATACAAAATTAAAAAAAAAAGATACCAAGATAATTAAGTGAGATCCTTGCCTTTGAGCAATGACAGTCTAATGGAGCAGACACACATATAAGTAAACAAATAGATATGGCCAGTGATTTGTAAATAAGGTAAGTTAAATTCTCTGAACCAGGCTCAGTGCAAGTCTATAATCCCAATGACTCAGGAGGCTGAGATGGGAGGATTGAAAGTTAGAGACAAGTCTCACATATAGCCCATTGAGACACAGCCTGGGCAACTTAGTGGGACCCCTCTCAAAAAAAAAAAAAAAGAAAAAAGTTCTTTGAGAACAAAGGATAGGGAGCAACTAATTAATACAAAAAAGTCCTCAGGAAGGAGATAAGTCTTTCAACCACTATTGAAGGAGGAAAAAGCCCAAATTTTCTTGGGAGAAACATGGGAATCAACATTCCAGCTAGAAAAAAAATCAATATATGTAAATATACAGTTGTGGGGATAAAGGTTTGATTCACAGTAGCATATAAGAGCCCATTGTTGTAAAATGAGGTTTGGGTGGGGAGGAAGTTTCCAGAGTTTTCCTAAGACAGTAGGTAAGACATAGTGGTCAGGGCTCAAGGACCACTCCCTTGCAGGAGTCTGGTTGCCTAACAGAGTTCTCAGCCCCCTCCCTTCAAGTATTCTGGAGCAGGCTGTGCCCACCTATCTTAGTTCTGTTGGGAGAGGGTTTTACTGAGTGACTTCCAGTCTTGTGAATGACCATTTGGCCAAAACCAATAAGGAGGGGTTCTCTTTTTTTTTTTTTTTTTTTTTTTTTTAAAGAGAGAGTGAGAGAAGAGAGAGAGAGAGAGAGAGAGAGAGAGAGAATTTTTAATATTTATTTTTTAGTTCTCGGCAGACACAACATCTTTTGTTGGTATGTGGTGCTGAGGATCGAACCCGGGCTGCACGCATGCCAGGCGAGCGCGCTACCGCTTGAGCCACATCCCCAGCCCCAGGAGGGGTTCTCTTAACTGTGGTGGACCCAGGCTTCTTTGGTTCCTCCAAATTTCATGTACAGTACATTGAGACACAAGGTAAGAGTTCATCTAATTTAGCATGATGACTTGGGCCCCTTCTCAAATTCTCTCATATTTAAAGTTCTTCCCCAAGACTATCTCCAGGGCTAGGGATATAGCTCAGTTGGTAGAGTGCTTGCTTTGCATGCACAAGTCTCTGGGTTCCATCTCCAGCAAAACACACACACACACACACACACACACACACACACACACTTACACACTCACACACAATGACTGTCTCCAAGCCAGGACCTCTCATTCTCCCTGTTCTTTGTGGTTGCAGTTAAAAACATTCCATAACCTGGTTGCTGCTGCCCCTGGCCATGTTTTGCCAAAGAATGACACACCCGCTAAGAGGAAGGTATAGGGCTCCTGGCCTCACTTCCCCACAACAATCAGCTTTCTTTTTCCAAAATGAAGATCTAGAAAAGGTGAGGCAGAGGCCCCCTATTGAGGATTGGTAGAGAGCCAGTCCTCTCTATAAATCATCCAGTCAGAACAGGAAAAGCATACTACACTGTTCTTTTCTCTTTGTCGGGAGAAAAGGTGAAAAGAAGAAATAAGGGAAAAACAAGGATTGGAAAAGAAAAGGAAAACTGGGCAATTCATTCTAGAGAAAACCCTCTGAAATGAGCATGTATCTCACAGTGTTTACATTGTTTTTTTCTTTTGCTTGTACTGGGGATTGAATCCAGGAGTGCTCTACCACTGAGCTGCATCCCCAGTCCTTATTACTTTATTTTATTAAGACTGCCTTTTATTTTATTTTTTTTAGTTGGAAATAGATACAATATCTTTATTTTATTTATTTTTATGTGGTGCTGAGGATCGAACCCAGTGTCTCACACATGCTAGGCAAGCACTCTGCCACTGAGCAACAACCCCAGCCCCCTTATTACATTTTGAGACAGGATCTTACTAAATTGATCAGGCAAACCTTCAATTTATAATCTTCCTGCTTTGGGCTCCTAAATCGCTGGGATTACAAGTATGCCCCCCACACTCAGTTGGAAGGCCCAGGGCCTTGCCCACACTGTATGAGTGCTCTACCTCTGAGCCCACAGACCTTCAGTTTACATTTTATTTCTTTCTCTTACCTTATTACCCCTTTTCTTACCCTAACATCCTTCCTTCCACCCCAAGTGCCCCTCCTCCCACAAAGACTTCTTTTATTTTAGTACCAGGAATTGAACCCAGGAACACTCAGCCACTGAACCACATCCCCAGCTCTTTTTATTTTTTATTCGGAGACTGGCTCCCTAAGTTGCTGAGGGCCTCACTAAATTGCTGAGGCTGGCTTTGAACTTGTGATCCTCCTGCCTCAACCTTCTTAGCTGCTGAGATTATAGGTGCCCGGGTCCCACAATGACTTCTAAACTATGGGTACTCTTTTATTTTTATTATTTATTTATTTAGGGTATTGGGGATTGAACTCAGGGGCACTCAACCACCAAGCTACATCCCCAGCCCTATTTTATGTTTTTTGTTTGTTTGTTTTTGTTTTTTGAGACAGGGTCTCACTCACTTGTTTAGCGCCTCACTGTTGCTGAAGCTAGCTTTGAACTCTCAATCCCCCTGCCTCAGCCTCCTGAGCTGCTGGGATTACAGGTGTGCAACACTGTTCCCCTCTATTTTTATTTATCTGTGTTTTTATTTATTTATCTGTGACATGCTGGGGATCCACCCAGTTCCTTGGGCATGTTAGGTAATTTCTCTACCACTGATCTATACTCCTGGCCCATATTTTCTTTTCTTTTCTTTCTGTGACACTGGAGATCTAACTCAGGAGTCCTTTTGCTACTATATTCTCAGCACTTTTTAAAAATTTTTAAAATTTTGACACAGTGTCTTGTGAAGTTGCTGAGGCTGACCTCAAACTTGAGATCTTCCTCCTTCAGCCTCCCCAGCCACTGGGATTATAAACATGTGCCACCACACCTGGCCCTATTTTGTTTTTTAAATAATTCATTTATTCCCCTTTCTTTTTTTTTAATATTTTATTATTTGATGGGCCTTTATTTATTTTTATGTGGTGCTGAGAATCGAACCCGGTACCTCACACATGCTAGGCACGTGCTTTACCACTGAGCCACAATCCCAGCTCCTTATTCCCCTTTCTTTAAAAATATTTTTTAATATTTATTTTTTAGTTGTAGTTGGACACAATACCTTTATTTGTTTTTATATGTGCTAAGGATCGAACCCAGGGCCTCGAGCTTGCTAGACAAGCACGCTACCACTGAGCCGCAACGCCAGCCCTTTGTTTTTTTAAATATTTTTTTTAGTTGTACATGGACACAATATCTTTATTTTGTTTATTTATTTTTATGTGGTGCTGAGGATCGAACCCAGGGTCTCTCACGTGCAAGGCGAGTGCTCTACCACTGAGCCACAACCCCAGCTCCTTATCCCCCTTTCTTAAACCATTCTTCATTCCCTCTTCATATTCAGAAACATAAACTTGCAGACATTTTTTTTTTTTTGCTCCTCTCCCCCTCCATCACACTTACCTTGGGAAATAATTCTACTTGTCTTATCCTTGTCTATATGTGGACAGCTAAACATTGATGGAAAAAAGTCTCAGAATCTTGCTAACTACTATAACTTTAAATTTACATCTCCAAAACACAACATTGTAAACTAATTTTTTACTTCCCTAGTGAATTATTTTTTCCACTCTGTGCAATGACTGTTTCACACCTTCTTTCTTCTAATATCTCCAACACCATCTCCACTTTCCTCTCAGCAGATGAAGACCTTGCCTCACATTTCATTGATAAAATAGATGCAATCATCCTGTCTTATTCTTTCCATACCAAATCCACTAGTTTATTTGTATCTATTCTCTCATGCATGGCCTTCTACTTCTTTAAGAAGAAAGAGGTATTCCTATTTTGAGGCCTTCCCTTGGGAGCACACACAGCTAACATCCAGTTCTGCTCCACAGCAATGTTGATTTCTATACAGCTGACAATGTGTGATAGAGTTCTGAGGAAGGGTGACAAAGTAATTCAGAGGTTGGGCTGGATCTCAAACAGCAGTCTAGTTCATCCAGGGAACTGTCAGTGTAGTTCAGTGGTAGAACATTTGGTTAATATGCATGAGGCTCTTCTGGGTTCAATCTGCAGCACTGAAAAAAAGAGGAAAAGTTTTTCCAATCAATACCCATCCCTTTGGATATAAGTAGCAGGAATCTTCCTCTTTGTGGACTTAAGTTTCATCATAGCCCTATGTTGGGGAGACAGAGATTAAGAGATTAAGCCAACTGTTGTTGCATCAGAAAGATGCTACCCTGTTGGGAGCAGTGGCACATGCCTGTAATCCCTGTGATTTGGGAGGCTGAAACAGGAGAATTACAAGTTCAAAGCCAGCCTCAGCAAAAGCAAGGAGGTAAGCAACTTGGTGAGACCCTGTCCCTAAATAAAACACAGAATGGGGCTAGGGATGTGGCTTGGTGGTTGAGTGCCCCTGAATTCAATCCCTGGTACCACCCCCAATCACCACCACCCCCAATAAAAAGAAAGATGCTACCCTTCTTCCACTCTCTCCCCAAGACCTGTGTCACTGCCAGGAATGCCCTTCTGAGCTCAGGGAGCCCTAATCAGTCACATTGTGGCAGGGATGTGCCCACAATTCCAGGGGGACACTCGGAACTGCTGCCTGCAATGACCACCATTCAGTCTATTTCCCATTCTGCATTTCAGCCTAAGATGGCTATAACCAGAGGCAGAGCAAGCCTGGGGTGGAGTTAAGGTATGTGGAGCTTCAATGAGGTGAACTATGTGGCCCCTGGCAATTTTTAACTTTTTTTCCCCAGACAGTATGAATGACTTTTCTGAGTCTCCAGTTTACTTTACAATGGAAAAACGAAACTTAAAAACTCCTCTTACTCTCTCTCTGAAAACTCCATTCAACCCTGAGTTGATGTTAGTGACAATAAATAGAAGCATTGCTGATTTAGCTGGGCTTGGTGCATGCCTATAATCCCAGTGGCTGGGGAGGCTGATGAAGGAGGATCCTAAATTTGAGGTCTGCCTCAGTGACTTAGTGAGACCATGCTCAAAATTTAAAATAAAGGGGGATGGGAGCTGGGGTTGTGGCTCAGTGTTAGAGCGCTCGCCTAGCATATGTGAGGCGCTGGGTTCGATCCTCAGCACCACATAAAAAATAAATAAATAAAATAAAATTATTTTTAAAATAAAATAAAATAAAAGGGATGGGTAGCTAGGAGTATAATTCAGTGGTAAAGTCCAACTGGGTTCAATCCTGGGAACCACAAACAAATAAACAAACCAAAAAGAAACAAAAAAGTTGCTGGCTTGTTTTCTGTAAGAAGATCCAGATCTTGGCTTAAACCCAGAAGTTCAATTTTGGTCAATTAATTCAGTTGGAAGAACTCACTTATGCCACATGTGGTGGCACACCCCTTTAATACTAGTGACTCAGGAGGCCGAAGCAGGAGGATTCCATGTTCAAGGCCAGCCTTAGTAATTTAGTGAGGTCTTAAGCAATTTAGTGAGATCCTGTCTCAAAATAAATAATAAATAAATACAAATGGCTGGAGACTTAGTTCAGTGGTAGCCTCCTGGATTCAACAATCCCCACTACCAAAAAAAAAAAAAGAACTCACTTATGCTGACCAAATTTAAAAGAGCATGACATAGAAGCCATAGGATGGATTTACATATTTCTATATAAAACTCACAGTGCTTAAATGATTCTATTAGCTGATAGAAGAGTGGACTACTTTGGAAGGCAAATATGATAAATAGAAGATTTTTTAGTGAACAAGGTGAAATTAGTTGGATAGTTTTCATGACTAAAAGAAATGCATCCAACTGGGCACAGTGGTGCACACCTGTAATCCCAGTAGTTAGGAAGGTTGAGGCAGGAGAATGGAGAGTTCAAAGCCAGCCTCAGCAACTTAGTGAGGCACTAAGCAACTCAGTGAGACCTGTTTCTAAACTAAATACAAAAAAAGGGCCTGGGGATGTGGTTCAGTGGTTAAGTGCCCCTGGGTTCAATCCCAAGTACCAAAATACATAAGTAAATAAATAAGAACTGCATTCATGTGCTTTATAAAGATATAAGACAATCATTCATATTGGTCAAACAGGAAATCTTTCCTACATGTCACCAGAGAAACACAATTTCTTTTCAAGAGAGAAGATTCTTTGCAGATGATCTCTCAACTTCCCCCTTCTTATGAAAACAAGGTATAATTCAATTGATTGGGTTTCAGCTCAGGCAAGTTAATATAATTGATTCTTTTTATATCCCCTTCAGCCATGTTATTATAATTGATTGGGTTAGATTTTGATTGTGTTAGTGCTCCAGCCATTTTACTTTAAGTGATTAGGTTGCTCGAGCTATAGATATGTTGATAGAATTATGCTTTTCTCAAACTACATCAGATCATCTGCTACTTCTACAGATGGCTAATCTAATCCATTACACTTTGACTTTTGCTACTTTTACCTGGGGTACACAGTATTTTGGGGACAGCTTTCTGCTGTTGTGTTCACTATAAGCTGAAGAATGGCAAGGGGTTCCTAGTTGATCTTTCTGCCTTCCATCTCTCTTCCAATCCTTTCTGCATACAAAACTGTCAAATTAATCATCTTAAAATTGCTTTCCTACAACCTACAAAATAGCATAAAATATTTGCAATTCATGTTTCTGATAAGGGACTAATGTCCAGAATACACACACACACACACACACACACACACACACACACACACACACAAAATTACAATTCAGGCCTGAGGGTATAGATCAGTTGGGAGAGTGCTTGCTTAACATGCATGAACTGCTGGATTTAATCCCCAGCACCACAAAAAACAAATAGAAATCTTATAATTCACAATTAAAAAGCAACCCAACCTAAAAATGGGCCAAGTACTTGAATAGACATTCTTCCCAAGAAGATATGCAAATGGAAACAAGCACACAAAAAATGCTAAAATCATTAGTCATTTGGGAAATGCAAATCAAAACCACAATGAGACACCACTTCATATCCACTAGAATGGTTGTTAAAAAAAAAAATACAAAAACAAAACCAAAAAACTCAGAAAGTAAAAAGTGTTGGTAAGGATGTGGAGAAATCAGAACCCTCATGCATTACTGTGAACAATGTAAAATAGTGGTACATGCCTGAAATCCCAGGGACTGGGGAGGCTGAGGCAGGATGATTGCAAGTTCAAGACCAGCCTCAGCAATTTATTGAGGCCCTAAGCAAATTAGCAAGACCTTTTCTCAAAGGAAAAAGGAAAAAGGGCTGGAGATGTAGTTCAGTGGTAGTGTGCCTATGAATTCAAACCCTGGTACCAATAAAAAAAAAAAAAAAAAAAAAAGAGAGAGAGAAAAGAATGTAAAAATGGTACAATCATTGTGGAAAATAGTTTGACTTTGAGGAAAGTTAAACATAATTTATCATTGCTGGGTATATATTAAAAAGAATTAAAAACAGACATTCAAACAAACAAACAAACAACAACAAATATATATATATATATATATATATATATATATATATATATATATTTTTTTTTTTTTTTTTTTAAGTACTGAGAATTGAAACCAGGGGCATCCTACCACTGAGCTGTATCTCTAACCCTTTTTGATTTTTATCTTGAGACAGGATCTCACTATCCAGGCTGGCCTTGAGCTTGTGATCCTCCTGCTTTCACCTCCAAAGAAGTTTTCCTTCCTTCCTTCCTTCCTTCCTTCCTTGCTTCCTTCCTTCCTTCCTTTTCTGGACTAGAGATTGAACCTAGGGGCCTTCATCATTGAACTACATCCCCAGCTCCCTCTGTTCTTTGGCTGAAATACTTGTTTCCCAAATACCCATGTGCTTCATTTGCCTTACTTCTTTGAGGTCTTTCATTAAATGTCCCCATCTCAAAAATAAATAGAGGGCTGGGGATGTGGCTCAAGCGGTAGCACGCTCGCCTGGCATGCGTGCGGCCCGGGTTCGATCCTCAGCACCACATACCAACAAAGATGTTGTGTCCGCCAAGAACTAAAAAAAAATAAATATGAAAAATTCTCTCTCTCTCTCTCTCTCTCTCTCTCTCTCTCTCTCTCTCTCTCCTCTCTCACTTTCTCTAAAAAAAAAATAAAATAAATAGAGAGAAAGGTAGATAAATTTTTATTGTAAGGTCTTCTCTGAACACCCTATTGAACTTCCTATCTCCCACTCCCATCACACCATGAATAATGCCATTCCAAATTGTGTTCTCTCTTTCAGCTTTAATTTTCTCCATGTAATTTATCACCATCCAACCCCTTATACAGTTTACTGTTTTGGGGGTGCATTTATTGTTTGTTTCTGCCCTGAAGCTAGGATGCAAGTTACAGGAGAGAAAGGACTTGACTGGTTTTTTTTAAGTATTTTTTTTAATATTTATTTTTTAGTTATCGGCCGACACAACATCTTTGTTTGTATGTGGTGCTGAGGATGGAACCCGGGCCTCTCGCATGCCAGGCGAGCATGCTACCGCTTGACCACATCCCCAGCCCTTAACTGTTTTTTCACTGCTTTATCCCCAGGGCCTAGACTGAGTGCCTGATTCATGATTGGCCGACGATAAACATTTTTGAATGAATGAACAGAATGTAAATATTTGCAAACATAGCTTAATGTGATTACAGTCTTGTTTTTTTACTTTATTTATTATGGGGGATCAAACCCAGGGCCTTGAGCACATTAGGCAAGTGCTCTACCACTGAGCAACACTCCCAGCCTCCAGTCATTCACATACACACACACACACACATACACACACTTTTTTGGGGGTACCAGGGATTAAACTCATGGGTACTCAACCACTGAACCACATCTCCAGCCCCATTTTGTATTTTATTTAGAGACAGAGTTTCACTGAGTTGCTTAGTGCCTTGATAAGTTGCTGAGGCTAGCTTTTAACTCTCAATCCTCCTGCCTCAGACTCCCTAGCCACTGAGATTACAGGCATGTGCGACTGTGCCCTGTCCAGTTTTACGTATATTTTTTATATATAAATTTCATATATACATATATATATAATTCTTATATATAATTTCTTTATATAAATGTTTTAATTGTCGATGAACCTCTATTATTTATTTATTTATTTATATTAGGTGCTGAGAAATGAATCCAGTGCCTCACACATGCAAGAAAAGTACTTTACCACTGAGCTACAACCCCAGGCCTATATATATATATTTTTTTTTTTTTTTGAGAGAGGCGGGAGAGAGAGAGAGAGAGAGAGAGAGAGAGAGAGAGAGAGAGAGAGAGAGAGAGAGAGAATTTTTAATATTTATTTATTTATTTATTTTTAGTTCTCGGCGGACACAACATCTTTGTATGTGGTGCTGAGGATCGAACCCGGGCCGCACGCATGCCAGGCGAGCGTGCTACCGCTTGAGCCACATCCCCAGCCCCGAGGCCTATATTTTTTTAAACGAGAAAAACAAAAACAACAACAACAACAGAAAAAACCAGAATCATACCTGATAAATAACTCTGCAACTTACTTTTGTTGTTTAATGTGCCATTGATCTTTCTCCAATTTAATGAATACAGAACTAACATTCTCTTTAGTTACAATAATTCCCCTGGATAGATAATAAAAAAAATTTTTTGCCATTGTATTTTTTTTTCAAGTAGTGAGGTTTGAACCTATGGGCACCATATCACTGAGTTACATCTATAGCCTTTTTAGCTTTATTTATTTATTTATATTTAGGTAGACACAATATCTTTATCTTATTTTTATGCTGAGAATCGAACCCAGTTGCCTCACACATGCTAGGCAAGTGTGCTACCACTTGAGCCACATCCCTAGCCCTTTAGTTTTTAATTTAAGGCATGTTCTAAAGTGCTTAGAGTCTCACTTAATGGATGAGTCTGGCCTTGAACTTGCTACTCTCCTGCCTCAGTCTCCCAAGCCACCAAGATTACAAGTGTGAACTACTGTGCCAACTTCTCCTTTTTTTTTTAATTTTAATTTTATAAGTTTTTAGTTGTTAATAGACCTTTATTTTATTTATTTATATATGGTGCTGAGAATCAAACTCAGTGCCTCACACATGCCAGGCAAGTGCACTACCACTGAGCCACAGCCACAGCCCTCCTTTTTGTTTTTAAGTCAGGGTCTCACTTCTGGGGAATGATATTGGTTAAATTATAATGTCATATTGCGTGCATATACAAATATCTAATGACTAAGCCCATCAATATGTACAACTACAAATGCACCAATTAAAAAATATGGAAAAAGAAAAAAAAGACAGAGTCCTGCTAAAATGCCAAGGGTGACCTTGAACTTTCCATCCTCTTGGTTCAGTTTCTCCAGTTGCTAGAATTACGGTGTGTCCCACCATGCCCTGTTCAACACACATTCTTTTTTTTTTTTTTTTTTTTTTTTTTTGTGATACTGGGGATTGAACCCAGGGCATTTAACCACTGAACCACATCCCCAGATACTTTTTAATATTTTATTTGGAGACAGGGTCTCAATAAGTTGCTTAGGGCCTCTCTAAATTGCTGAGGCTGTCTTTGAACTCGGGATTCTCCTGCCTCAGTCTCCTGAGTTGCTAGGATTAGAATTGTGGGCCACCACACCTGGCCACATTCTTTTTTTTTTTTTTTTTTTTTTTTAATATTTTTTAGTTGTTAATGGACCTTTATTTTACTTATTTATATGTGGTGCTGAGAATCGAACCCAGAGCCTTCGTACATGCTAGGCAAGTGCTCTACCACTGTGCTACAACCCTAGTCCCCTGGCCACATTCTTATATATGTATCATTATGAATTGTGTTTTTATTTCTCTAGGAGAGAATGTACCCATGTTTAATTTTATAGGATTTTGTCAGAACGCTTTCCAAAAAGAGTGTTAACAGTTCCAACTCTCATATTATCTGGCCCCCCATGGAAGCTTTCAAAGTGTTTTATAATCTGGCCATGAATTATCTTTCTAGTCTCCATTCTCTTCCCTATTTCTCTTTATCTCTCTCTGTCTCTCTCTCTCTCTCTCTCTCTCTCTTTGCTGGTAATGGGGACTGAACCCAGGGGCACTTTACCACTTAGCCACAATCTCAGCCCTTTTGGTTTTTATTTTGAGACAGGGTCTAAATTGCTTAGGGCCTCACTAAATTGATGAAGCTGGTCTTGAACTTGCAGTCTTCCTGCCTTCAGCCTCCTGACCTGCCGGGATTACAGGCTTGCGCCATCCCACCTGGCTCCCATATATTTTTTAATTAATTAATTAATTAATTAATTAATTAATTTTTTTGAGAATTTTAACATTTATTTATTTTCTTAGTTCTCGGCGGACACAACATCTTTGTTGGTATGTGGTGCTGCTGAGGATCGAACCCGGGCCGCATGCATGCCAGGCGAGCGCGCTACCGCTTGAGCCACATCCCCAGCCCCCCATATATTTTTTTAATTGGTGCATTTTATTGTTTAGATATTAGGTGTCCCCCCAAAACTCACATGTAAGACAATGCAAGAAAGTTTAGAAGTGAAATGATTGGATTATGAGAGCCTTAATGTAATCAGTACATTAATACACTGATATAAATTAATTGGGTGGTAAGTGTAGGCAGGTAGGGTGTGGCTGAAGGAGGCAGTTCATTGGGGGTGTGCCTTTGGGGGCATATATTTTGTCCATGATGAGGGGAATTTCTCTGTTTCTTGGTGACACATCCCCAGCTGTTTTCCTTTGCCACACCTTTCTGCTATGACTTTCTTCTCAACTCAGGCCGCCAAGAATGAAGTCAGACATCTATGGACTAAGACCTGTGAAATTGTGAGCCTCCAAATAAACTTTCCCTCCTCCAATTGTTATTGTCAGGTGTTTTGGTCATAGTAGCAGAAAAAAACTGACTAAAACAATATTTAATCTGCGCAAGGTGGTACATGCCTGTATCCCAGTGACTGGAGTGATTGAGGCAGGAGGATCACAAGTTCAAGACCAGCCTCAGCAACTTACAGAGGCCCTAAACAACTTAGCAAAATCCTGTCTCAAAATAAAAAGGCTAGGGGTGGGGGGTGCTCGGGTTGTGGATCAGAGGAACAGCACTCGCCTAGCATGAGTGAGGCACTGGGTTCCATCCTCAGCACCACATAAAAATAAAATAAACGATATTGTGTCCACATATAACTAAAAAAATTAAAATATTTAAAAAAGGGGGCGGGCTGGGGATGTGGCTCAGTAGTAAAGTGCCCCTGGGTTCAATCCCCATAAAGTAAAAAAGAGTCCGAGGGGGGCGTGTCTTGCTCTGTTGCCAAGAATGTCCCTGAATTTCTGGGCTCAAGCCATCTTCCTCCCTCTGTGTCCTGAATAGCTGGGACTAGAAGAATACACTGACACTATGGAACCCCCAACCTTACTTTTTTTTTTTTTTTTTTTGGTACTGGGAATTGAACTCAGAGGGCATTCTACCTTGAGCTACATCCCCAGTCTTTACTATTTTGCTTTTAAAACTTTTTAAATTTTGAGATAAGATCTCGCTTAACTGTCCAGGCTGGCCTTGAATTGATCCTTCTCCCTCTATCTCCTAAAACATTGGGATTACAGCTGCGTGCCACTGTGCCCGGCTCCCCCACTGATTTTTTTTTTTTTTTTTTTTTTAATACTAGTGAGGTACGGGGAAAGTCAAACTTCATTAAAAGCCTTCCTTATTGTGCAATCCTAGCATTCGGTAAACTTCTCTTTTCTCATTTTGCAACGTCTTGTCCCTTCTGGAAAACCGCAGCCCCTATACTCTATACCCTCAGAGTATACCTACTCTGATCCCTTCACCCCTGGGCCTCTCCTTTTCTCCCTTCTCGTCTCCAAAACTCTAACATCCTGTTTCACTTGAATCAAAGAAAATCCGCTTTCAGAAATTCACTGGCTTCTTGCCTATTCCTGGACCTAGCAAGGTCCGGGACTCCACCTTGGGGAGGTTGTTACTGTGGCAATCAATTCCTAGAGGCCTTGATTTATACGGTTAACGTGTTGGAACATCTTTTGGCTCTAACTGCAAGATCGTGCAGATTTTCAGTGAGGATATTTAAGGAATCTGAGCTGACGTGAGGGGAGAGCTAGCTGTTTAGGCCAAAGCACCGTAAACATCAGGGAGAACCTATGGGGGGCGCTGGGAATAGGGATTAGGGTAGGGAAAGATCGGTGTTAAAGGCTAAGAGAACATTGCGCCCCCTAAAGGGAGTGCGGATTAAAAGTCAGGAGGACAATATCACGTGCTCTCCGCTCTACCAATTGAAAATTAACAATCGCTTCCTCTATTCCCCATGGAAACAACCCCGCCCACTGACCTTCCCACCCCGTTCTGTTGTGAGGTTTTGGTGTTTTATTGAGTGTTCAAGCTGACAATCAAATACCTACGCCTTCTGTTTGGATACCCTGCTTCCGCTTTGCAAGAGGGTACAGTTATTGGTCAATGCAGCAGGGGCTGGATTTTCCTTATCCAATGATCTCCCTACTGGGCGGGGTTTCTTGAGGACTCAGGACCAATCAACGGCGGCGTTGCTTTTGCGGCTCCACGTCGGCACCAGCTGCGGGGCAAGATGGAGGCGCTGATTTTGGTAGGAGCCGGAGGGGCAGTAGAGCTGCTGAGGTGCCCAGACGGGCGGGAAGTCAGGGTTTAGCCAACTGGGAGTGGGGAGAAAGGGGAGTTGCGGGTAGTCGTCGGGGACAGAAGTTCTGCTGGCTGGTGTAATAAGTGTATGGCCTAGTGCAGGACTTAAAGCCTCGGTTAAGAGTGGGAACCCTTCCGGGGAGAAAACATAAGAGTCGGTAGAAAGTTAAAGGGAGCACATGGTGTCCTTAGCATTCTCTAGGATTATAAGTGTACTGGATTGGGGTCCCTCAGGGTCCTTCTCATTCTTAGCATTGTGGGTGATATTCTGACTTGAATTTATGCAAACCTTCATACTTGCCCCGAAACTGTAAAATTAGAACATAGTTGTGTGGTCATTACAGACCCCTCCTGGTGGTTTTGAATTTGTGTGTCCATTGATAACTACCTGGCACTTTCCTTCAAAAAAAAAAAAAAAAAAAACCTTCGATTTCTTGTTAATCCCTATTACATAGGTATGCCATGATAAAGACTCAGCATTCTGTCAGAGTTCTGGAGTATCTGATAGAGTTAGCATGGATCATGGAATATTTTCTCAGACTCTGTTCTCTCTTTTCCCTCCTCTTTACAGTTAGGATTCCTGCCCTTGTGGGAATAGAACTCAGGATCTCTTCCATAGTAGGGAAGCCTCTACCACTGTGCTACATCCCCAGCCATAGGAATTTTTATTATAGGACCTAGGATGCTAATTTCTCCCTCTGGAGAATGGTGGTGGTTAAAGAGGTTTATTAGCCCTCTAGTGCATTTCACCCTTTTTTGCTAATTCAAACAACATAGTTATTACTCCTTCTTTAGAATTGGACTAGAGCATTTCTCTTAAAAGTGCTTATCTGGCTTTCAGAGGGGATGTGTGCGCACGCGTGGGCGCAGGTATAAGAATTCCACCCCCTTTCCTTAATTTGATCTTTAGGCACCTTTCTTTCTTTCTTTTTTTTTTTTTTAAAGAGAGAGTGAGAGGGACAGAGAGAGAGAGAGAGAGAATTTTAACATTTACTCATTTTTTCTTAGTTCTCGGTGGACACAACATCTTTGTTGGTATGTGGTGCTGCTGAGGATCGAACCCAGCGGCACGCATGCTAGGCGAGCGCGCTACCGCTACCGCTTGAGCCACATCCACAGCCCCTAGGCATCTTTCTAAAGAAGTTTTTTTGTCTTTTATTTTCCTTCAGATTTCATACATATATACACACAGATCCTTATCACTAAAAGGGAAAATAGGTTTTTTAAAAAACATATTTTTTTAGTTATACATAGACACAATATCTTTCTTGTTTATTCATTTTTATGTGGTGCTGAGGATTGAACTTAGTGCTTCACATGGAACCCAGTGCTTCACATGTGCGAGGCAAGCGCTCTGCCACTGAGCCACAACCCCAGGAATAATAGGTTTTAATTTCCCTATTTCAAAGTGTCACAGAAAACTTCTACTTATCATATGGGTTGGTTAAGTTTAGGTAAAGAGCTTAAAAATTGAGTAATTCTAAGTATTGTCTGTATCAGGGAATTAATGAGTATTCTAACCCAGGTGCACTTTACTACTGAGTTACATCCTTTGCCCTTTTTATTTTTTATTTTGAGAGAGTCTTGCTAAGTGGCTCAGGCTGGCCTTGAACTTTTAATCCTTCTCAGCCTTCTGAGATGCTGGGATTACAGGCGTGTACCACCCTGCCTGGCAGTTAAAGAGTTCTCTTAACCAGGTAACAGACTAAAATAGATTCTAGGGAATTGAATTGGTTTCTTTGGAAGTTTTTAGATTGTTTCATACATATATTTAAAAAGGAGTCTCCTTAAAGTCCAAGGAATGAGGAAGATGTTGTCTGGGGAGTCTTTTTTTTTTTTTTTTTTTTGGTACTGGAGATTGAAACAGGGCACTGGGGGCTGAGGATTTAGCTCAGCTGGTAGCGTGCTTGCCTCACATGCACAAGGCCCTGGGTTCAATCCCTAGCACTGCCAAAAACCTGAAACCAAGGGGCATTTAACCACTGAGCCACATTCCAAGCCCATTTTTAATTTTTTATTTTTAGCCAGGGTCTTGCTGAGTTACTTTAGGTCTCACTGATTTGTTGAGACTGGTCTTGAGCTTGCAATCTTCCTACCTCAGCCTCCTGGGCTACTGCACCACCCGGCCTGTGGCGCCCCCCCCCCTTTTTTTTTAGTTTTAACTGGACACAATATCTTTATTTTATATTTATGTTGTGCTGAGGATCGAACTCAGTGCCTCAAGCATGCTAGACGAGCCCTCTACCACTGAGCCACAACCCCAGCCCTAGAGCCCTTTTTTTAAAAAAAATTTTTTTAGTTTTAAATGGATCTTTTATTTATTTATATGCAGTGCTGAGGATCCAACCCAGGGCCTCACACATGCCAAGCAAGTGCTCTACCACTGAGCCACAACTCCAGCCCCATGTGGAACCCTTTTTAACAATGAGTTTGTGTGCAATGGTGATTCAGCTGGACCTTTGGAGAAATCTGATCAAAATATATTCTTTTGAATTTGAGCAAAATGTGAAAATCTATCATATTTTCTCTTCCCTAGTTTTGTATCTTCTTCTCTCTTATTCCTTCCGTTTAATCTGTGTCTAAGATGCTGCATTTGAAGATCCTTGCTAACTTGGTCAGGTACCCCTGAACTTTGTTTAAAAACCATACGGGAGCCGGGGCAGTAGCATACACCTGTAATCTCAGTGGCTCTGGAGGCTGAGGCAGGAGGATTGAAAGTTCAAAACTAGCTTCAGCAGTTTAGGGAGGTGTTAAGCAACTCAGTGAGACCCTGTCTCTAATAAAATACAAATAGGGGTAGGGATGTGGCTCAGTGGTTGAGTGCCCCCGAGTTCAATCCCCAGTACAAAAAAAAAAAAATACTGATTCTTTGTCATCAGGAACCTATATAATGGAGTTAGGGGAAACCAAGGTATAGGGAAAAGAACTTAATAAAGGAAGTTCCTTTGTAAAAACTTGGATTAGATTTTGATTTCCTTATCCTTCCAGACCAAGTCTCTTTCTAATGCTACTGTAGGTTTTCTCATTGGGACCTTTCCATTCTTTCAATATGCAGAATTGTCCTTTCAATCATCTGTTATATAAAGCTTTTCTTGGGGACCAAGAAAAAGTGCCAGCATGTATCAGTTCTAATTTTTATGCTGATCTTTGATTTGGGATATTAAACCAGGTACCTTTCTTCCCCTGTATCATCTCTATTCAACATTTTTTTTTCTCTTTACAATTTAACTTTAATTTGGACTCCAATTAAGAATTTGTGTTCATTTTCTACTAATCCAACCTTTCTTGACTGGAATTCTGAGAGAAGATTAAGCCCTACTGCCCTAAGGCATCCATTGCGTATAACCAATCAACTTCTCTGTATCCACCATGGCATTATTTTGTACCATTCTTGGGATAAATGAGGAAACGATTACTTAAATATTATTATGTATTTGGTGATTCAGATGAAGAGTCTTAGTTGAGAATCAAGTAATTTTTCCTAGATCCCTACTTCTCACTCCCCTGACATCCTGGCCCACAAAATTCAGCTCCATCTGATTTAGAATCACCTTTTCTCACTGCTCCTTTTTCTCTCATTTCCTTGTATTTTTACTCAGTAGTACATCCTGATTTTTGTCTTCATCTTCATTAGTATTTCAAAAGTACAAGGGATTCCTGGATCTCACCTTAGATCTCTACTGAGCTAAAGAGTTTACTGTACTGGCCCAGTGCAGTGGTCATGCCTGTAATCCCAGCCACTCAAGAGGCTGAGATATAGAGGATCCAGAATTCAAAGCCAGCCTCAGCAATGGTGAGGCAAGTCTCTAAATAAAACACAAAATAGGGCTGGGGATGTGGCTCAGTGGTTTTGTGCCCCTGAATTCAATCCCTAATAAGAAAAAAAAAAGTTTACTGAGATACTATTTAACAAGTCACTCCTTAGGGAGGGTGGACTCCTAAAATACTTTGGGTTTCTACTCTTACATTTCTATTTGCTGATTCCACTAAACCTCTGGAGATATCTGATCAAAATGCATTCTTCTCAGTTATACAAGGCATAGACAAGTTGTAGGATGTTGAGAAAGGAAGGGTAAGATGGACCAGGTCAAGAAATTGCTGGGCACTGGGCGTGTCGTGGTGCATGCCTATAATCCCATGGGCTTGGAAGGCTGAGACAAGAGGATCGAGAGTTCAAAGCCAATCTCAGCAATTTAGGCACTAAACAACTTAGTGAGACCCTGTCTCTAAATAAAATACAAGATAGGGCTGAGGATGTGGCTCTGTGGTCAGGTGCCCCTGAGTTCAGTCATTAGATGCCTCTGAGTTCATCCCCGGTTCCGAAAAAAGAAAAAAAAAAAAAAAGAAAGAAATTGCTGGGTGCTGTGGTGCATGCCTGTAATTCCAGCAGCCAGGGAGGCTAAGGCAGGGTATTCAAAGCCAGCCTCAGCAACTTAGCAAGGCCCTAAGCAACTTAGCAAGACCTGTCTCCAAATAAAATGTAAAAAAAAAAAAAAAGCTGGAGGGCTGGGGATGTGGCTCAAGCGGTAGCGCGCTCGCCTGGCATGCGTGTGGCCCGGGTTCGATCCTCAGCACCACATACAAACAGAGACGTTGTGTCCGCTGAGAACTAAAAAATAAATAAATAAAACAAAAAAACCTTAAAAAAAAAAAAAGCTGGAGATGTAGCTCAGTGGCTAAGCATTGCTGAGTTCAATCCCTGCTCTCCCCCCCCCCCAAAAAAAAAAGAATAGAAAAAAATAACCATCAAAATTTGTTCTGAGGGCTGGGTCTGTGGTTCAGTGGTAGAGCACTTGCCTGGCACATGTGAGGCACTTGTTCAATCCTCAGCACCATATAAAAATAAAGGTATTGTGTCCATCTACCACTAAAAAATAACATATAAAAATTTTGCTCTGATTATGGAAATTTCTAAATAACAATAGGTTCTCTTTTTTTAGGTACTTGACAGTAGGACACATTTCTTAAATAATACAGCCCAAGCTTTCAAACAGATTGTCTTTATCTTTTTGAGGTCTCCTTGTAGTCTCTAAGGAAAAAGACCCTTTCATCTCCTTCAGTTACCAGGGCTTAATAATAATGCTCTTCAGCCTGCATCTTTGGACTCAGCTTTCTCTCTCCTGCTATTTCTTCTGGTTCTCCCTTTTTTAGTTGAAGGGAGAGGAAGTTCTGCAGGTCACCATTCTCCATTAATAACCTATGGAAGCCAGGTGCAGTGGTCCACACCTGTAATGCTGGCGGCTCTGGAGTCTGAGGCAGGAGTTCAAAGCCAGCCTCAGCAACAGTGAGGTGCTAAGCAACTCAGTGAGACCCTGTCTCTAAATAAAATACAATGTAGGGCTGGGGATGTGGCTCAGTGGTTGAGTGCCCCTGAGTTCAATGTCTGATACCAAAAATAAATAAATAAATAACCTATGGAATCTTGCTGGGCATGGTGGTGCATACCTGAGATTCCAGCAACTTGGAAGGCTGAGTGAGGCAAGGAGTATCACAAGTTCAAAGCCAATCTCAGCAATTTAGGGAGACCCTAAGCAATTCAATGGAACCTTGTCTCAAAAGAAAAAAAAAAAGACAGGGGAATGTGGCTCAGTGGTTAAGTGCTCTGGGTTCAATCCCCATTACCAAAAAAACAAAAACAAAACCCACATGAAATCTTAAAGATAATCACCTACCCCTTCCTTCCTCCTTTAACTTTCCCCCCCTCAAAGCTGAATTACTCCAATAGTTTAGATTCTTAAATCTTTGTACATGGGTTTCATTTTTCCTAATCCTCTCTGGATTCCCATTCTATCTATTTTTCCAGTGCTTTACAGACCAGGCCCTAACTCTGTCCTTTCTCTCTCCTTAATAACTTTACTCTAAAACAATGACCAAGACCCAGGTTCTGAGCCTCACTAAAAAAATCAGGCCACCCTAAGTGCACAAGGATGTGCATATACATGGAAGAAGAAACTATGCAGAATACATCAATGACTCTTAAAGGTTGATATTGCTCCATGGCCCTTGCTTCCTGAATCATCTTAATGGGGCTTTTGTTAAATTCTTTTGGCACTAACAGTAGAGGTACTTGGCCTAAATGCCCCCTCCCCCTGCTTTGGGCAAAGGTATCAATTACATTAAGCCCCCAAAGCACTCCCATCTCATTCCTGGCAGTCCCCTGTGCCCCTCTTCCAGCTGCGTCCTTGCTGGTGCCTGGCCCCTCCATTTCGTTAGGAGAAGCAATCTCCTCATTCCTGTGCTGTGGAGATATATTTCTCAGCTAGGGCTTGAGCAGTGCCAGCACTGCCCCCGGTGAGGTCCCTGGCAGCCATAAAAATTTTTATTGTGATTATGTTGGTGTCGGGGTGTCCATCTGGGTTATTGCACACCTAGTTTAATTGATTGAAGTTTAATTTATTGACACTTCAAATTAAATGATCAGAATAAACTGTGCTGTTACTCTGGCTGGCTTGTTTTAATGGTTGATTGCTGGAAGCAGACCTTGGCTTGAACTAAAACCCCCAAAGAGCAATTGACGCTGCTTCTAACTCTCCCCATGTCTTGCCCTCCAAGAAGACCTCGTTATAGATTTCCGACGTATTTATATATATTTTTTCCCTCTCCTTCACAGTAGTGGGAAAGAGTTGGTCCCTGGCAAAGTATAAATTATATCAAAGGTCTAGGGGAGGTGTCACATGGTCAGAAGAAGAGGAGGGGCCCTCTGAGAAGAAAACCAGACCCTTGAGAAGCCAGGTCCTCCCTGGGAGGCAGAAGATGGGTGCAATTATTTGGATAGTTGAGGAGCCTACTGTTAGGTTTAGGATCTTTTTTGGCACCAGCGATTGAATGCAGGGATGCTTAACCACTGAGCCACAACCACAGCCCCTTTTTTTATTATTAGTTTTTGTTTTGAGACAGGATCTTGCTAAGTTGCTTAGGACCTCACTAAGTTGCTAAGGCTGGATTTGAACTTGTGATCCTCAGCCTCCCAAGTCACTGGGATTACAGGCATGGGCACCACATCTGGCTAGGGTCTTTTTCATCTAGATTCTTGCTTCTCTTTCTTACTTTACTGCATTGATGTGGCCCGTCGCTTGGTTAGAGTCAGGATATTGACAAGATCACTGGTGAAAGGGGAACTGGAGGAGGCAAATAAAAGATGGAATAGTAGTAATAAAGTGTCAGTACCTACCCACCCACTTAAATGCTGGAGTAATTAGGAAGAGGGAAGGCAGTGTGCCCCTGGGGCAGCTGATGAAGATGGATTGGGAGGCTGAGTCCGTTTACATTATGAGATGCCTGCGCTGGCAAGGGCCCTCTTACAATTTGCCTCTCCTCCTGCTTATGGACAGAATGGCTTTCTCACATCAGATTATTAGAAGGATCTCTCCTGTCCTTAGATTCCCTAGCCTCTTTGACTTATGCTGGTGTTTGACCTCCCCTCCTCTTCAGGAAGTCCTTCCTGTTGTGTAACCTAAATCATATATGCTGCAGAGGAAGCCTGTCTCCTCTTTGATTTGGCCTTTTTTTTTTTTTCTCCCCACTCTCTGTCAGTTTAGATGTCCCCATCCATAACCAATTGGTCTGGATAGTTCTGACAGTGAATTTTCTCCAACTCCTTTTCTATTGTGTAGTTTTTAGAGAGACTAAAACCGGAGAGGAGAGCAATTCTGCCTTAGGGGTTGATTTGGGGGTGTAAATAGACTGAAAAATAAACACAGGCTGTCAATTCATTCTTTCAGAGACTAACATTGTTTTTAGGAGCAGATGGTGGGGGCAGTGGGTTAATCATGATACAAATTATGACCAAGAATGCATCAGAAATGAATCTAGCTCCATTTGCCTGTTTTCTTTGCTGAGTGATATTTAAGGGAGGGCTTCTGAATTACCAAACTGGGGCAGCAGGAAGTTCTAATACTGCTGTCAGGCCTCAGATGTGGAATATAGTCTAATTTCAGCTTGTTCAATTCATCTCTCTTCCCATCAGTGCTGCATCATTGTCCCTCATTTCTGTGAATCTTTCACTTTCAAGATGGTTGAAGAGTCGGGGACTGTGTGACCAACCACTAGGAAAATTTCTACAGCAGAAAGCCTTTCTGAGTTTTAAGAAAGGACCCAAGATTTTGCATTTCTGAAGAGTTTGAGGCTTGGTCATCTTCATCCCGTGGATTTCACATTTAGCAGACTCTGCCATTGACCGCCGGAGGGGTGTGGCGCCGGCCTCTACTCCCCCTGCTGGCTGTGTTAGTTTTCTGAGCCTCATTCATTTCTGAAGGCCACACCTGTTTATTGAATTCATTAACTTGTGAGAGGCAACAGGCCTAATTTATAAAAGGATCAATCATTTCCCCATTTTTTTTCTCCTTCTCCACATTATTGTATTCAGAGACAAACTTGTTTAATTCTCAACCCACGTCTGTGAACTTGAAATCATAAGTTCTTGAGTGTGTATTTTGCTGGGAGCAAGGTCCATAGATTTCACTAGTTTTTCACCAGCTTATGAAGGGGGAAGGGAGCCTGCAGTTACTCAAAAGAGGTATTAACCTTAACTGATCTAGGTCAAGTCTCTTACTTCTCCCATGAGGAAGGTGAGAAAAAGGGAGAATTTGAGTATGGCTGATCAAGAATGTAATACAAGGATCCTAGGAATTTAGAGACATTTTCTCTTGTAATGGCAGAACTCTTGGTGATTTGGCTTGCCATGATTTGAATCTGTGTTAGCTAGGAAGATTCTTTTTTTTTTTTTAATTTTTTAATATTTTTTAGTTTTCGGTGGACACAACATCTTTATTTTATTTGTATATGGTGCTGAGGATCGAACCCAGCGCCAGGTGAGTGCGCTACCGCTTGAGCCACATCCCCAATCCCTGCTAGGAAGATTCTTTCTAGTTGTCTTCTTGCCATTAGTTCTGCCTAAGACATGTGATCAGTGTCTTCTTTATAACCAATATTTGGTCTCATGTCAGCCGGGGAATGTTCTGAGGTACCTGTGGCTCCTATTCTAAGGCTCTGCTTTGTTTCCCTTCATGCTGGGGATGGAACCCAGGGCCTTTCCTGCACTCAGCCACTGAGATAGATCCCCAGCCCCTGAACTGTGCCTCTTGACTCTAACTGCATGTCCTTGTCAAAGCCCTTAGCTAATTCTTCTGAAGTCCGAAGGCTTGTGGCTTGCAGATTGGAGCCCTCAGCCCCAAAGGAGCTTTTAATTGGAAAAACATTGGCACAGAATCAGGGAGCAAAAATACCTGCTTTAGCCATGTGCAGCTGGGAGTGGTATGTAGGAATTTCTCCTTTGAGTTTTTACTATCTTGGTTTTATTTTATAAGTAGGATTGAGAGAAGAGCATCTTCTAGTTTCCAATTGGTTGAAACCCATTGCCAAACCATGGTATATCCTTTCAGTGTAGCCCTAAGAATTTCTCTTTAAGAAATGAAGAACTTTCCAGAATCACAACCAGATTCTTAACTTGTTGCTCTTTTGGTTTTGTGGATAACATATTCTACCTCCATGAAGGGTTTTTGATTTTGCCCCCTTAGTCACAGCTCCCGAATATTCTGTTAATCTGCCCTAAACACTTCTAGTCTTTTGGTGGCATATCAAGATATGCACCGAGTGTTACACCCCAAAGTATTCTCTTACTATATAAAACTATATAAACAGAGTAACTCAGTGATTTTTAAAAATCCATCTTTACTAGTTTCACTTAAAAGACACACAAATATAGAGGGTTTTTTTTTTGTTTGTTTGTTTTTTAACCTGGGGATTGAACAACTGAGGGGCACTTGCCCACTGAGCCGCATCCTCAGCCCTATTTCCTATTTTATTTAGAGACAGGGTCTCACTGAGTTGCTTAGCACCTTGATTTTGCTGAGGCTGGCTTTGAACTCCTGTCTCAGCCTCCTGCCACTGGGATTACAGGTCTTTACACCGCTTTTATCCAGAGCTGCCTTTTAATTACTTTTGCTAATGACTCTAGTCCTGAGCAAGCTGCAGGTCATCCAGAGGCCCACAGGGGGCAGCACTAGGAATGACCCCACCCCCACCCCACCGCCTACAGTCCTAAGTGTGCAGAGGGAGAGGGTTCTGGAAGACAGTGTTTTTCATCAGGTTTCAGAAGCCCTTTATAGAGATTGAAGACACATTTGCAGCAGCCTCATTTGTTAATTTTATGGTGTTTTCAGCTGTCCTGAGCAGAACATTCTAGTTTTCTTGATCATAAAAACATGCATGAAAACTTGTCCTACAAACCAGTCTGCCTGTACACCATTTCCAGGCACCATTAGCATTTGAGGTGAAGTTCTGTTATACACTCAGGCTGTGGCTCTCTGAAAGTCAGTGCATCACAGAACTTTGTCTCGAAAGCTTTCTAGCAGCTACCCATTTGGGGAGTGGGATGGAAGAATAGACCTTTTAAGTCCTTTGAATATGGGCCTAAGCTTGTAGGATCTTTCTTAACAACAGCATTTAATATGCTACAAGGTCAAGCCTAGTGCATTGTCTAGGAAGCCCATTTCTCAGTAGCTGGGAGTTATTTATAAACTTGCCCTTTGCTAAAACTTAAAATGAAATTACATTATCAGTAATGGCTTCTGGGGCCTTTAAACTGGTTGGTTTTATGGCATGAGGGGAACTCCTGGCCCTCCCCACTCCTGAGAGGTAAAGGCCCCGGGCTGAAGTGGAACCAGCTGCAGTCAGGAGGTGGCAGGAGAAGTAAAGAAGCTGCTGCTGCTGGCTCCAGCAGTAGTAGAATAGAAATGTCAAGCAGCATTGAAGTTCTAATGCATTTCTAGCTATTTTTAGTGTGATTCTTCTTTGGAAGTTTGAACTAGCCAGCTTTTCTGTCATGCCTTCTTTCTTCTTCCAGAGCTCTAATACATTGAATCTGGACCTTGTCTGTGCCTTCCTCAGCCAATCTTTATCCTGCCCGGGAAGACCCAGTATCTCTGTTTTAAGCAGGTATTCTAGGAAGCCAGTGAAAAGAGCAGAAACAGAATCCAGGGAATGTTCTTCTCTCTTTGCCAGCATAACTGTTTAGGCACTGATACTACTTTGGCCACAAGAACATTGACTTTCACAGTTGGGCTGTGGCTAATAGGGCTTTTCTTTTCTTTGTATTCCTGTACCTTCTAAGTATACCAGATTCTGTGCCTGCAAGAACCAGTCACCTATGCCTGAATAAGGTCCAGGTTAAACTAGTGGGCTTTTCTCTAAGTTGCAGTGAATGGATAGAGGGACAAAGCCAAGGATCTTCAGGGAAAATGGTTGCAGGAAAAAATGATTTCTTCTAAATTTCCTTCTTTTGGACTTCTTTGTTTCCATTAAGGAAACTCATTTCACTGAGTGTGGTGGTACATGTCTGAAAACCCAGCTGCTCTGGAGATTGAGGCAGGAAGATAGCAGGTTTGAGGCCAGCCTGGGCATCTTAGTGAGACCCTGTCTCAAAATATGAGAAAAATAAAAAGGTCTAGGGATGTACCTCTGTGGTACAATGCTCCTGGGTTATATCCCTGGTACTGAGAGGGGAAAATAAAGAAAAACACTGGTTGCAGTGGCACACACCTGTAATCCCGGTGACTCAAGAGGCTGAGGCAGGAGGATCGAAAGTTTGAGACCAACCCCAGCAACTTAGTGAGGCCCTAAAGACTTAGCAATACCCTGTCTCAAAATAAAAAATCAAAAGGATTTGGATGTGGCTCAGCGGTTAAATGCCCCTGGGTTCAATCCCTGGTACCAAAAAAAGAAAAAAGAAAGAAGGAAACTCATTCTCAATTCACTGACAGGGAAATCCTTTAGTGTCTCCCTCTTGGTGAATCTAGGAGCTAAGTTGCTATGGAACAGAGGCTGCATTATGGGGAAATCTTTGTATGGGAAGATCTTTGAGGAGCTAGGTAGGAGTTAGGAAAGCTGCTTCTCTTAATTTAGACTGTAGAGGACTTTCCTCTGCTAGACAACAGTTTCCTGGTTGGAGACAGAAGTTCCTTCTACCTTGTTTATTCCAGAGTGCAGTTTGTGGGGGGCAGCTCTAAGGATTGCTTGTCAGAGGAGAGGTAAGGTCAGTAGTAATATCACCCCAAATGGTCACAGAAGAAAAATCCACTTATATGCGGAAATCTAATTATAAGAATTCCATTAGAGCTGGGGTTGTAGCTTAGTGGTGGAGTGCTTGCCTCACATGTGTGAGGCACTGAGTTCCATTCTCAGCATCATATACAAATAAATAAATAAAGGTCCATTGACAACTTAAAATATATTTTTAAAACTTCTCTTAGATGCTCACTACATCATGAAAATTTGTTTTCGGGCTGGGGATATAGCTCAGTTGGTAGAGTGCTTGCCTTGCATGCGGAAGCTCTGGGTTCCATCCCCAGCACAACCAAAAAAAAAAAAAATCAAAATTATTTTCTCCATGATTGAACAAATCCTGAGTTTAGTATATGTCAGGCATTGTTCTGGACACTCAGATAAATCAGTGAACAAAACCAAAAAAACAAATTGCTGTCCTCAAGAATTCAAGTTGTGAAAGTTGTCATTTCTTATCACCCTTTACTCCCGTTCTTAGCCTCCCTTCCCTCTCCTGAGCTCTGTTGGTTTTTCACGGGGACACCTACACCTCCTGGACCCTCATGAGCCAGTTGACCTTTGTAGAACGCATAGTTTCTGAATCCTTGGGTATAATTTTTTTTCTCCTCATCCTTGGGTCTTTGTTCAACATGTCCTTAGAGAATGTGTTGGAGGACTAGGGGTTTGCTTAGTAAGACCAGGAAAGGAGCAAAACAACAGCCTCATTTCATAGCGCAGGGATCCCAGTGGTAAGTAGTGTTGATTGCCAAGTCAAGGAATGTGCCCTAGCAAATGCCTTCTGTACAGGTACCACTTCTTTCCCTGTCCTCCCCCTTTCCCCTCCCCTAGTAAGCTGATTAGAAGAGAGTGACCCTGGCCACTGCGGCTTTTTGTCTTTCTGTGCTCTCTTCACTGAACTGCAACAGCTGCAACCAGCCCACCACTGAGCTTTTGCAAAGAGGTATATTTGCAGTTGATGAAGGGAATTAAATGTAACCCTTTAGACTGAGGTTGGGATACCCTTATGAGAGCCAATATTCTTTTTTATTTTTCAGTGCTGGGGATGGAACCCAGGACCTCAGGCAGGCTAAGCACATTTTCTACCACTGAGCTCATAATCCCCAGCCCCTCCGTTTGATTCTTTTTATTTTTTTTAAAAGAGAGAGTGAGAGAGGAGAGAGAGAGAGAGAATTTTTAATATTTATTTTTTTTAGTTCTCGGCAGACACAACATCTTTGTTGGTATGTGGTACTGAGGATCGAACCCGGGTCGCACACATGCAAGGCGAGCGCGCTACAGCTTGAGCCACATCCCCAGCCTCGGTTTGATTCTTGATAGTGAAAGAAAACTCCCCTCTTGCTTACTTCCTCCAGTCCCCAGGGTGTTTCTCAAATCTTCTTACAACCCCCAAAATTCAGATTGGTTTTTGTCTTAGCAAGTTAAGTGGTAGTGACTAGGATATAGTGGGGGAATTGGGCTTGGTAGGAGAGTTTTGGGGCTGTGTCTGTCTCTCTGGGCTGCGTTCAGAATTGGTGTGTGTGTGCGCACGTGCATGCACATAAACACTTAATCTTCTATTCAGTGTGTGGGTGGTTTAGGGAAGGCTTGCTTTATGCCTCTGCATTGCTACTGCATTGGGACTGCAGACACTTCCAAGTGTACTAGGGCATTCAATCCTATTTTCAGATGGCCTCATGCAATGCCTAATAATTAATCTGGTCACATTCCATACCCACCTGTGTGGGAGACCAGGGAGGGATGGTAATTTGGAAAATAACTGTACCACAGTGTTTGGAAATAACAGCATGACCTACCTTGACTGAGTTCTCTGTGAGTCAGACGCTTCCTCTGTCGCTGCCTTGGAGTCCTTTGTTGAAATGCTCCCTCCCCCAGGTCATTCACTGCTTGATCATTCTCAGTGGGAAATGTCAAAATCTAACTGTATCAGGGAAGGGGACATATAGAGTCACCTCTGTAACCCCTTACAGCCCCAGTGTGACTAGGGAAAGTTATCTGGGGTGCCAGTGGTGATGGGAGCCTTCAGGACTGAAGATGTGTTCGTATCTCCTCAGGAACCCTCCCTGTATACTGTCAAAGCCATCCTGATTCTGGATAATGATGGAGACCGACTTTTTGCCAAGGTGAGATTCCCTTTCAAATTAGTTTAGGAGCAGGACAAAGACATTGTGAGCTTGGAATCTTGAGACTGGCCCTACTAACTCATATTCTTTGATAGTGATAGTATCATTTTGAGAATCTTCCATCTCCCTTTGACATCTCCAGATAAAACCTCAGTTTTCTTTGGTCTCTAGCTACACTGCTTTCCTACTTGCTGTCCTCAGACTTTGACCTCCACTGTTACCCGCATCAGGGGAGAAGCATTGGAACATTGGTTCCTGATCAAAGCAGTATCTAGATGTTAGAATCACTCTACCCCTGTACATCATTCCTACCTCCTTCCCTCCCACCCTGTCATCTGCTTGGATTTACCCAGGGGATTGTTTTGTGGTTTCAACTCTAGATTTACAGGACTCACCAAGCTTCTTACCTCTTTGCCTTCCCAGTATGATGTTTTTAACTTTGGATCTTTTGAAAGAGAGGAGAAAGGACACCCCTCTCTTCCCTCCATATTCTCCCCCTCCTGTAGAAATTTCTTCTGTCCCTGGTGTATTAACTCCAGGCGAGCATAGCATAAATCAATCAGCAGGTAGAGATTAGTTTAGAATTCACCAGCTGTTCCTCCTTGTAATTGGATGTAACTATGCAGGACACCTTTTGAAACAGTTATCCAGTTACTAAATGCCAGACCTGTCATAGGTCTTCAGCTGACTGCGACGGATTAGCCCCTAAAGAGCAGAACGATTTAGCAGCCTGCATCTCCACCCCCTTGCCAGGGAGAGCCTGGGAATAGGTTCAGCAATGTGCTAGACTGCCCCCTGCTTCTCTTAGTTTGCAGAAAGGAAAGCTGAGACTTGAGAGACCACAGGGCAGGGCTCACCATGCTGTGGAGGAGGGTTTTACAGTCTTTCCTCTTTCCTCAGCTTCATACAGTGAGGGAGTGTCTGAGGAAGGGTCTGAGGAAGAGTTCTGCCTTCTAGTCTTTGTTTTCTCTGGCATGGCTGCCTGACAGGGCAGCTCCCCAGAAGCACTTGGTGGGAACCGTCTTAGGAGAGCTCTCCTAAAATGCAGATAGAAGCAGGGCCTCATCTCCAGGTGTGGTGGCACACACTTTTAATTTCAGTGACTCAGGAGGCCAAGGCAGGAGGATCACAAATTTGAGGCCAGTCTTACCAATTTAGTGAGGCCATAAGCAACTTAGTGAGACCCTATCTCAAAATAAAAACATAAAAGGGCTGCGGATGTTACTCAGTGGTTAAGTGCCCCTGGGTTCAATCCCTGGTACAAAACAAACAAACAAAAAACGCAGGCCTCATTATAGGTCTGGTAGACCTTTGCCCACCGTTTTTAGAAATGTGAAGTGGGATTGCTTATTGCAGGGTTCTTTAATTCTTTCTTTAAATTTGATTACTCACTGCTCATTCTCTGCCTCAGTAGCCCTTCCTTCTCCATGTCATTATTTCTCCCTCACCCTCTGCCTTGAAGGAGAGAAATCCAAGATCCCAGGGCGAGCATAGTCACTAATCATTCTGGGCTCCCAGCTCTAATGACCCAACCCTGTCTCCTTTCCCTCTGACCAGTACTATGACGACACCTACCCCAGTGTCAAGGAGCAAAAGGCCTTTGAAAAGAATATTTTCAACAAGACCCATCGGACTGACAGTAGGTCATTTTCCTTTCACTACTCCCTCTGTTGGGGGCGAACCACGGTGGGAAGGGGGTGGCAGCAGGACTGCAGAAAAAGGATAAAATGACTGCCTCCTTTTTCTTTTTCACCTCCTCCCCTCATATAATAAACTCTTCAGAAATGTAATGGGGAGGTGAGTGTACCTCACGCGGGAATACCGTGCTGGAAGGTTGGCTGTTAGCTACCTGTCTAGTCCTTGGATTTATGAGCCTCACTTGACAAATTTAACTGCAGCTCTGCTTATTGTACCGCATCCATTAGGGCAGGTAAATGGAAGTCTGTAAAGGTGACCGCTCTGCATTTTCACCTCCGAAGGATCGACTAGTATCCTGTCTCATATACAAGGAGGGAAATAAGTGTAGTGGGTAGGAGTGGGGGAGGGAGGTTAGAGAGAAGATACAATTTAGAGTCCCCTGGTTTAAATTTCCCTTCTGATACCACTCCAAAACAATAGGTCAGTTTAAGTCTGGAGGTCATTAGAGCCTGCCTTACCTTGGCCCCAAACAACTTTATACCAGGAGTTCAGGTAACTCCTATTCTACTTCTTCATCTCAGGGCACTCCCTGTTTCCGCCTTTCTCCCCCCAGGTGAAATTGCCCTCTTGGAAGGCCTGACGGTGGTGTATAAAAGCAGTATCGATCTCTATTTCTATGTGATTGGCAGCTCCTATGAAAATGAGGTGAGAATCCCCAGTCCTTTTTATTATCTTTGATGCACTTCCTAAACCACAGGCAGGACGTAGCCGCATGTTTTGGGCTTAGGAGAGCCACATTCCTCTGGCTTCTGACAGGACTAACCAAGGGGTCAGAGATCTCCACCATGGCTCCACAAATGAATCTGCCTAGAAAGGAAGTTTTCCCACTTTCTTATTTCCATATAGAAGGCACAGTGTGTGTGTATATGTGTGTGTGTGTGTATATTATAGGTTTTAATATCCTTCCCTCACACAGTGTTTTTTAAGATGGATTTCTGAGATTCTGAGATATGGTCAAGGTTAGGGTTGGGACGCTGGGTCCTCTGTGAATGGTGCATACCCAACTGAGCTTGAGCTAGGAACAGATATTCTGGGTCGTGCTGAAGCTATACAGTATGAATGGGTCATTGGATGAAGTCATACAGTGTGAATGGGACTATGGGTAAGATCCTAGCCTGCTTCCTATACGCAGGAAAAACCATTTATGTCAAGTAATAGCAACTTCCATAAGAGTAGATAAGTAAGGGCTGGGGTTGTGGCTCAGTGGTAGAGCACTTGACTTGCACTTGTGAGGCACTGGGTTTGATCCTTAATACCACATAAAATAAAGATATTGTGTCCACCTAAAAAAAGTAAAAAATAAATATTTTGGGGGAAAAGGATAGGTAAAAATAAGTCCCCAGATAATTTTAGCAAAAGTCAAAGTTTGAGAGACATGGAGGGCTAGGATTGTGGCTCAGTGGTAGAGCGCTCACCTAGCACATGTGAGGTCCTGGGTTTGATTCTCAGCACCTCATAAAAATAAATAGATTAAAAAAAAAAGTTTGAGAGATGCACCCCTTACCAAGCTCTTATTGCTGCAAGTGCTTTGTTAAGTACATTGTTATTTAAACCTTACAGTGCTTCTGTGAGTCGTAGTCATCAGTGCCTTTGTTTTACCAATGAGGAAACCAAACTATGAGGAACCATAAAATTATTTGTTTGTGGCCATTGTCAAACTACAAAAGTGGCAGTTTCATATGGTTTAACGAAATAATTCTGTCAGGGTCATATGTATAGGAAATGGTTCAGCCGGGGTTTAAACCCAGTTCTGTCTGACTTAAAAGCCCGTGCTTGGGCTGAGGGTACACTCATTTGGTGGAGTGTGCACTAAGCATGCTCAGGGCCCTGGATTGGATTCCCAGCACCATAGGGGCAAAAAGAAGGACATGCTCTTTCCACTAACCATGCTGTCTTTCTCTGACCTTAGCAGTGATTTTTCTCTGTACTTAAGACATCAGATAACACATATACAATTAGTAAAGATATGTGGAGGACTTGGGCTGTGGCTCAGTGGTAGAGTGCCTGCTTAGCATGTGTGAGGCACTGGGTTCAATCCTTAGCACCACATAAAAAAAAATACATAAATAAGATAAAGTTATTTTTTAAAAAAAAGATATGTGGAGGACTACAACAAGAAAGTTCTATTTAAACTTTGGCTAAAGAGGCCTCAAATTGTGGAATGGTATGGCAGAATTCACTCCTGTGAGAAACCATATGTCCTCTTCCTGTGTTGTATTCACTTCTACCTTATGTTTCTGGTCCTTTTAGAAAGCCCATGTATTTTGATGGTTAATGAATTGGAGGGTTTTGCCTTTGGGGAGCAGTTTGTAGGGCCCTGATCCTTCTCTTTCTCCCTCTGTCTCTCAACAGTTGATGCTTATGGCTGTTCTGAATTGCCTCTTTGACTCCTTGAGCCAGATGCTGAGGTAAGCAGCCATTCTTACTGTTGGTTTGGGAGAGAAAGTAACTATTCTTCAGGCCCAAGGATTTGAGGGGGATCAGCAGAAGCTCCAGGGACTCGATTTAGTTTAAGAAGTGGGCTTATTATTTCAGAGTAACTCACACTGAGGGGGAGGACTGGATGAGAGCATGTCCCTCCCATTCTCCTGAGGATGGGGATTCTCCTACTGGTCCCCAGTGGCTCTGTCAGAGTTCTCAGCCCCTCCTGATGCTTCATTCTCCGAGGCTCTGAGGCGTCATTCTTTGCATTAGAAGCAGGCAAAGGGCAAGCATAAGGAAGTATCCCATGTGAAACATCCATACCTTGGGAATGGAGGCGGCACTCCCAAGTTTCCACCTCTAGCCCTTAATTTTCCCCCTCTGTAGTACAGGAATAATGTGCTCTTTACCCTCTCCTCCCTTTCCATCTCCTCACTAGTCCTCTGTTCTCCATGTCGATGGGCAAGAGAAGAGACATAAGATACTTTTCCTGAAAACACCCAGGGCTCTGAACTTCATTCCCCCAGCAGCTCCCAAGTGAACCCAGTACAGACAGCATCCAGAACAGAACAGCAGGCGCTCTCAGCCCCGCAAAATCAGCAGGGCAAATGGCTCAGGTTTCCTCAGGAAGGGGATGATTTATTTTTCAGCCAGGTGAATGAATAGACTTCATTTCGGGTAATCTAGTGAAAGAGTCAAACTAACGGATGTGACAGGCCACATGCACCAACCACCGGATTTGCAGCTGGTGGATATGGGCCCTGATTGTTCTTAGCCCCCTTGTTGGGATTCTTTTCTGAGCCTAAGCAGAGCTGGTAAAGGAGGGGGGAGGACTGGATGCAGAGCGAGCTGTAGGAGGTTTGTCAGAGCTTGAGTGCAGATAGGGTTTGTATTCAACCCCTTCCCACCTCCCACCACCTCCAGATTTTTAGCTGTGTTTGTTTCCTTTTTTCCTACCTACTGATGTCTGTGTTTATAAGCAATGTCATGAACAACATCATAGTAGGAAAACATCACGTAGGAAAAAAATTATATATCTAAGCTGGTCTCAGTGGCTTGTGCCGGTAATCCCAGCAACTCAGGAGGCTGAGGCTGAAGTATTTCAGGTTCAAGTCAGCCTTGGCAATTTAGTGAGACCAGGGCTTGGCACAGCAGTTCCAGAGACAGAGGCAGGAGGATCGTGGGTTCAAAGCCAGCCTCAGCAAAAGCAAGGCACTAAGCAACTCAGCAAGACCCTGTCTCTAAATAAAATACAGTAAAGGACTGGGGATGTGGCTCAGTGGTAAAGTGCCTCTGAGTTCAATCCTCAATACCAAAAAAGAAAAGAAAAGAAAGAAACAATAGCTCTGGATAATCAGCCTATATATTCACACTCTTTTTTGACATTCCTGATCCTTACTCAGCATACAAAAATAGGAAAAGGGTTAGAGGAAATTAGGTTGGCTAAAAAGTTCTTCATCTTATTCACCTCTTTATGTGCTTGTTGGACATATTTATTAGTATAGTTTGGGATCCCTATCCAGACAATGTCCTAGGATTCTATCACACAGGACTGGTTTTTCTCTTCTTTGGGGGATTCAGGAAAAATGTAGAAAAACGAGCTCTGCTGGAGAACATGGAGGGGCTCTTCTTGGCTGTGGATGAAATCGTAGATGGAGGGTGAGTTCTCTGACCTGCCTGGATCTGGGATGGTTGGGTAGCTGCCCTTCTTCTAAGTCAAGTGGGTTAAGTGGTCAGAATTCTGTCCCCATAGTACGTTGGTCCACTAGGACAGAGTGAACATGCCAGGAATCCTGGTGTACTTCCCAGCTACTCAGGAGACAGGCAGGAGTGCAGGTTCAAGAGCAGCCTTAGGCTGGGCAATGTGGCACATGCCTGTAATCCTAGCGGCTCAGGGGACTGAGGCAGGAGGATTGAGAGTTCAAAACCAGCCTCAGCAACAGCAAGGCGCTAAGCAACTCAATGAGACCCTGTCTCTAAATAAAATACAAAATAGGGTGGGGATGTGGCTCTGTGGTTGAGTGCCCCTGTGTTCAATCCCTGGTACCGAAAAAAAAAAAAAAAAAGCAGCCTTGGAACTCAGACCTTGTTTCAAAAGTAAAAAATAAAAAGGGCTGAGAGGGGACTGGGGATATAGCTCAGCGGATAGAGTGCTTGCCTCGCATGCACTAAGGCCCTGGGTTCAATCCCCAACACCATACACATTCATAAAAGGGCTGGGAGGCCTGGTGTGCTGGCACATGCCTATATTCTAGTGACTCAGGAGATGGAGGCAGGAGGATTGACAGTTCAAGGCCAGTGCTGGAAATCTCTCTCAAAATTAAAAAGAAAGAAGGGCTGGGGATGTAGCTCATGGTAGAGCACCCCTGGGTTCAATCACAACACATATCCCAAAGTGAACAGTGGTCTCTTTTTTGTCTCTGTAGGGTGATACTAGAGAGTGATCCCCAGCAAGTTGTACACCGGGTGGCATTAAGGGTAAGCAGCAGCAATGTATTTTCCTGTTACCCACCTCCCATGAATCTATCCACAAACACCCTCCAGAGCCAGACCAATCGAATGTGTCTAAGGGTCTGGGCTGATAGCATACATACAACTTTTGTCCCTCCTTCCTATCTTAGGAAGGAAGGGAAGCAAAGGAACTTATTTCTTCCCCTAACATGATACCTAGCATCTCATGTTTTCTTTGTACAAAGTAAACATTTAATGTATTTGAATGAATGATAAAATAAAAGAAACTTTAATATTCATGGTTCTGAAACTTGAGGTTGACTTATTTCCTCTTTGAAGATAGATCTGAGACAGAGGAGTGTCTTTCTTGCCTTTTAAAGTCTTATGTAACAAGGTGTGGTGGCTCATGCCTGTAATTCCGGTGGCTTGGGAGCTGAGGCAGGAGAACCACAAGTTTGAGGCCAGCCTCAATTATTTAGCAAGGCCCTAAGCAACTTGGCAAAGCCCTGTCTCAAAATAAAAAATCGAAAGGGCTGGGGATCCCCTGGGTTCAATTCCTGTGAGCCCCCTCCCCCCCAAAAAAAAAACACCATTAAAGTCTTAACATAACTGAGAGTACTACCTCTCCATCAAGAAGTACTTATTTACCGGGCATAGTGGTGCATGCCTATAATCCCAGTGGCTCAGGAGGCTGAGGCAGGAGGATCTCAAGTTCAAAGCCAGTCTCAGCAAGGCCCTAAGCAACTCAATAATACCCTATCTCAAAAAATAAAAAGGGCTAGGGCTGTGGCTCAGTGGCTAAGCACCCCTGGGTTCAATCCCCATTACCAAAAAACGGTTCTGTTCACCAGAACCTCAGTCCTCTTTGGTACTAGTGATATCAGAAAGGGGCCTCTGAGTCCGCTACAAAAGGCTGCAAGTCTGCTATGGGGACCATGGTGGGTAGGAGAGCCCACCTGCAAATTGAGGGGGTGCTATGATGTCTGAACAAAGCAAATCTCCCCATTCACAGAATGTCCCAGCTCTGACCTCCATAGAGTGAAGGCTGACAGTGCCGGGTAATGGGAAATCTTCTCCCTTAACTGCCGTGGGCTCCATTTGCATAGTTTAATCTTCTCCTCTAACATATGTCTCTATGTGGCAAGAGAAAGGGTCCCCCACCACCGACTCCCCCCTTCCCCTTCTCAGGCTGCTGTTGCAGCAGTTTATTTCTTCAAATTAACATGCTGTCGTTACCCATCAGGCCTTGCGGGATCCATTAAACTATCCCTGGCTCCCCCTCATCCTTTCCCCAGCGACATTGATATTCAGGGAAGGTCTTCTCTGACTAGGGAATCAGGTCCCCACCCCCCAAGTTGAGGGAGTTGAGGATCAGATAACCTGCTGATTACTCGAAATGGAATAAATCTTTTAAGAAGTCTTGCCTTAAAATGGAGGATGGATGAAATGACCCTTTTGTGTTTATGGTCCCTCTGGCCAAGTAAAATTGTGGCTGTACTAGAAGGGACTGAGAAGTTTAGGGCCCCTGCCTTTTGCTTCAGCTTAAAAGGCCACCTCGTCCTATCCACTGCCAGCCTCCAACCTAAATGCTTGTCTCTGTGCCACAGGGTGAAGATGTACCCTTAACGGAGCAGACCGTGTCTCAGGTATGACTCTCTCTCTTCCTCTCCAGATGGATGGGGTCACTAAAGAGGAATAGTAGTCTATCCCAGTTTGCCAAGTCTGATGAGACGGGAGATCTTCCCTGGTTCCCTCTTATTCCAGAGAACTGAAACTCACACAGCCCTGTGCTCCCCACCCCCCTCCCAACTCTTCTCCCAGTTGCATGTGAGCAGTGGCTGTCAGCCCTCCTCAGTACCCTTCAAACCCTCCCTGTCTGATGCCTCATTCAGTGATTTATTCCCCAGCAGAGGCTTGCCTTAAGCAGATGGTCTGTGTGCGTGTGTGTGCACACTCTCTTTCTCTTATTATTCAAATGAAGGCTGGAAATGCATATTCTAGGATATACAAGTTTTGCAGATCCATCCTGCTACCTTGACTGCAGATAGATTGTCTACCTGATTCAGGGGCCAAGGGAGGGGTTGTTTTTTACCCACTTGAAATCCTCACTAAGGAGTTCATCTGGATGTATGACCTCTTCTTTTTAACATATGTACAGTAACCCCCAGTTTTTTTCTTTCTTCCCAGGTATACCTCTTCTCTCTTCATCCTCCCAGTGGATTTGAATTTTGGGGGAATTTCCCAAACTGACAATCCTCTAGGGCCTTAGAGACTTCTTCCTATTCCTCTACCTTTGGGGATTTTCTATTCCTCATTCTTCTAAGGACAGGGAAGGCAAGTGAGGAGAAGGAGAGCGCCCCCCCCTTCCCACCCTGCCCCTCAGCAAGTCTCCCTCAGTGCTGCCCTTGTCTCTGCAGGTGCTTCAGTCAGCTAAAGAACAGATCAAGTGGTCACTCCTCCGGTGAAGACCCCATGCCTGGCTCTTCGCCCCCCTCAAAACTCTGCATGTCTGCTGTGATTTCTCATCCAGGCCCAAACCGGTGCTCTCAGGGTCATCTCCAGGATTATAAGGGATCCTTAAATCTCCATCCTGTCTGGGGTTGCCCCCTCCCCCAGTATACTTCTCTCTCCTCAGTCTTGCTAGGAGTAAAGCTCCAAGCAGATTTGGATGCAGGGCAGAGGAAACATCCTCTTTCCTTCTAGACTGGATTTTGGTCCATGCTCTCCTACCCCCATATTTTCTCTACTCCTTTGCCCTTCGCTGTAGCTACACTCCAGATCAAAGCAGGAGAAAGAATGTGCTGAATGTTTTCTTCCCTTTGCCTTTACTAGGCCTTGTCCCAACAGCCCATATGTCCAGCAAGGGTAGAGGTAGGAGGGGAATTCCTTTCCGTATTATGAGTGAGGTTGGGGATGGGCAGGGATGTGTCCAGTCTCAGTCTCAGCTCCACTTACTGGCCTCAGCCTTTTTCCCCCCATTTCTTCTTACTGCCCTGTCCTTTGCCTTGGAAAAGTGATTGGAGGCAGCTTTTAGGGAATGGAGCAGAGTGGCAAAAACAGTGAGTTAAATGTTATGGAGTGGGCTTATAAAGTTCATTCTCCACCCTGATCCTGGCATGCAGCTTTAAAACTGCTATGGTCTGTGAGTGGTCATTCTGGGGAGGTCCATCTCTTGATCTGCAACATTAATTCTCCATCTTTACTACCCGTGGGCCTTTTACCTGGTTTATCCTCTCTGCCCCAGAGCAAAGCCAGTCCCTGGAACAAAATTCCATTCTAGTCTTGGAAAGAAGAGTTTTTGCTCAGAACTGGGGAAGGAGGGGGACTTTCAACTGGGCCCTTGAGGTGATTGGTCCCCTCAGCTCCCAACATGTATTTTCTCCTCTGCCTTGGGTCTGCAATCTGCTGCTTAACTCTGTTCTTCCTTTGCCTCAGCCTTACATGAAAGCAGTAGGTCTGGGCTCTTTCCCTCCCTATGTGGCCAGGAGAGGTCACTTTCCTTTGGGGTTTGGATTTCCCCAGGAGGATAAGAGAATGGATCATCCACTCTTGGGTCTAATTTTTCCCCTGACCCAAAACTTCTTCCCCACAAAAAGATAACCTTCCTGAGACTTAAACATTCTGTCCCATCCACTAACTGCCAATACTCCAACACTGAAGTGGGGCAGACAACTGGGCATATTTGAGGGGCATCTTGGTGTAAGAGATGTACAGTCAGGAGATGGCCACCTTCCTATGCTGCTCTGTGTGACCAGGAATAAAACATTTCTTTTTCCAAACTGCCTTTGTGTGATGTTTCTGTTCCTCTTCCTCTCTTTTTGGCAGCTACTCCTATTCCTCCAGCCCCCTCCCACTCCCCATCTTATAATATTTCTTCCCTCCTACCTCAGAGACTCCCCAGCAACTCAACCCCCCCATCCCTAATTTACGGGGCTGTTTGCCTCCTTGGCATAGCTCCGTCCCCTCGCCTGGAAATTGGCGCCAGGGGTGGGGTGGGGATGGTATTTTCTCAGTGGGAGTCTCAGGGAACTGAGTTCTCCCCCCACCACCCCCAAAGCCAGCTGCCTGCTCCCGCCTCAGCCATTAGTAACCCAGAGACGCGCACCTGCGTGGGGGCTCTCCTCCAGCCCCTGCTCCCTTCCTGCACCTCCCACTCCTGCTCTGAAACGGCGCTGAGCGGGTTATTTATCGGAGCCAGCACTGCTCCAGAAGGTCAGGACGGCGGTGTAAATAACCTCTTCTCGCCATTTCCCCGTCCCTCCAGAGCCTGCTCCCCTCCCCCTCCTCCACCTTTATTCGCACAAATGAATGTGGCTGGGCTGGCGCAGAGCCTGGCCCTGCATCTTAATGGGGCGGTGAGCTCACAAGATGGATTTAGCTGGGGGTTTTATGGTTGCCGCGGCGACAGGAGAATGCTTTGGTTTTCTTTCCCCCTTCCTCTGCAGGATTTTAAGGAGGGGGCAGTGTGGGGAGCCCTCCTCTCCACTGCAATTTAAGGGTCTCCTTCTCAGTCACCTCTACAGCTTATAAACTGGGCCTGCAATTCCAGGATTAAGCAAGAGAGATGGAAAGGATGAGGGGAGGAAGGTCCAAGAATGAGAAGAAGCCCTGCAGCACAGGACTTGCCTGCTTCCCTGTGGAAACCTAACAGTTAGCTCAGCAAGTGGGGGGCACCTGGGTGCAGGATTCCTCTCAGCAGATAGAAAAGAAGAAAGTTCATGTTCCATCATGTCACTCCTGCCTGTGGTCTTGCATTGAAAGCTGGAGTGCAGCAGGCAGAAGGGTCATTCTGTCTTTACCTGAGCTGTACATAAAGCAGTTACCAGACTTAGCATCCTTATCACCTGCTTTATCACCCAGCTTGGTCCTTGGGTAGGGGATGTGTCAGTGCTGGAGTTGGGGATTGGTGACCAGCGATGGTGTGGAGAGCTGAGTTCTATCCAGTCTCAAACTTGGAATTCTCTGAGCTTCAGTTTCTCTTGTCTTCTCTGTCCCAGTAGGAATGAAACTTTGGGTGCCAGGCCTACCCAGGATTCTGGTCAGCAATTTTCTTTCAGGACTCTGAGCAAACCATCCTCAGCACTGACTGGAGCAGAGACAGGGGAACATTGCATGATCTCCCTTGCTTTTTTTTTTTTTTGGTCTGGTTGTGGGCCTCTGAATTTCTGTTTGTGAGCCTTTCCCTATTTCCCAGGGGACCCCAAGAGGCCCCTCCTCCCCTCTCCCGCTTCTTCCCCTTTGGCTGGGAAAGTGACTACAGCCTGAACAGTGCCAGACACCTGCTTGCCAGATGTGGCAATTCCCCACTCCTCCCCCCCCCCATGTCTATCCTTTCCCCACCCCACTGAGCTCAGGCTGAGGGAGCCCCCCCATAGAGTGATTTACTGCAGCTTCTCTTCCTCAAGTGCCCCCCTCAGGCTCCTCTCCCTCCCCCTGGTACCCATGTCCCCCTCATTTCCCACCATTTCCTGCAGCCACCTTCCTGGTACAGCCTCTTCCCACTCCCACTGCAGGGGGCTGGGCTGTGTAACCCCAGGCTCCTGGCTCTTGGGCTGGAGAATGAATGGGTGGAGCAGAGGTGGTTGGCCTCTGTTGCACCCATGGGAGAGTACATCAGCAAGGCTGCTGAGGACAGCGGCAGCCAGAGCTGATGTCATTCTCACTAGGGGAGGAAGGGAGGTGGCAGAGGAGGAGGTTAGTGGAGAGGGAACCAGCACTTCAAGACTGTCTGCATAGGATAAAGAGGCCTTCTACAA